>NW_008237619.1:5542962-5580300 GCF_000691975.1 Corvus brachyrhynchos
TTCCCTACATATCCCACCAGGAGGAGTGAGACATAACAGCACAGCTGCTCCTGCTCTTTCAGGCAGACTAATGAGAACAAGAGAGATGCCCATGTCCTGCCCACCACCTCACAGGTGACAGCTTGCATCTGGGACTGAACCACAATCCTTGGAGGCTCTGGGTGCCGCAGTGTCAGACTACCCATTGATCTCAACTTTACACAGGGTTTTGGAAAGCTGCATCCTTTCCCTGCAGCCCCACCATTTCTCAAAAAAACAAGCTAGCATGCCTAATTTCTGCAGTTCTGCAACAACAGGCAGGTGTACTTTCCAATAGATGAATGGCATCTGCCCTGAAGGCAGATCCCACATCTCCTGGAGAGCCCCAGTATACAATTATGCCCTAGACAGGCAATAAAGCCAAAGGACCTTCATGTTTCTTGGCCACTGCTCATCATTCCTTCGTATCAGAGGACGCCCAACAGCTCTTCCACAAACATTTTTTTAAAAGGTAGAAACACATCTGACATTCAGCTTTCACATGCTGAGTTCCTTCTGCCCCAAGAGGTACATGCTGTGAAACTGGGGCACTTCCAGGGTGATGGGAAAATGACCAGTTTGTTCATGAAACAAGAATCCATCACAGTTTTATTCACTTCATGATAAATAAGGCATCTCTGCTATTTGATTTACCCAGACATCCTTGGTTCAACATTCAGAGCACTTGAAACAACTTCACCTTTTAAGAAAAATTTTTAAATGTTGTGAAAGGGAGGAGGATGGCTGTTCAAGCAGACTGGATGATCCTGTTCCACATCAGGAATCTGAAAAAGTGACATAATTGAAGCGTCTGGAGAGTATTACAATCACTTGAGGTTCATTGTCTAGCACCCAGTACCACATAAAGGAAGCTGCCAGTTAAGTAGGGAACGAAAATGGGTTTGCATCAAAAGGTGCATCAGTATAAAGATCATAATACACAAGTGTCAGCTTCTGCCTTTTATTCAGACAATGAAGAGAGCAGAGAGCCTATCTTAATGTGAAAAGTTATATGCGTCTGTCAGAAAGACAGCAAATTTGAAAGTCACAAAATAAAAAAATTGTAATACTGACATTCTTTGCATGAACTGAATTCAGTTATACCTTACAAGATGCATATTTGGTTATTCTAAAAATCCCAGAAAAGCATATTAAGTAGTGCGAGAAATTTCAAGTGATTTTTTTGTCCCCACTTACTAACATCAGTTGTTGAAGGAGATATAGCTCTGCACCTCTGTTGTTCTTTTAATTTACCAATCTATTCCTTTAAAAAAAGAGCTAACTGCAGAATTTCCAGTCTTCACTGAATGCTATGTAAACTTATATAAGCTGACAAAATGCTGATCTTCAGTACAAAGGGGTTCACTCTTACTTCAAGAAGAGACAGGGGAAATAACAAGAATATCATTTTACAACGGAGATCTTTCTCTTATCTGTAAAGCTAAATCATTTAAAATATTCATATCTTGGCTACAATACGTCTCTCAGCAGCACTGAAATGGAGAATACTCAGAATGTAGTTGAAGTGTTTTTCTAACAATTATTCTGGTCCAGATAGCTACATATTGTTATATTCTTAAGGTTATGACAAGTATCTCTCATCCGTTACACACAAGCATTTATTTGATGTGTACCTTTTCATACAGCTCTGTGTCAGCTGGCTATTTGTTCACACCATGTTGACCCTGAAAGGGAGTTGAGTGTCCTTTGCCATATCATGCTATTGCTTCAGTTTCCTGGCAAAGATGCCTACTAAAATATCTGCCAAAGCAGGTTTGCAGAGTCTCTGGAAACTGTTTCACTTCCATAAGTGACTTGGCAAATCTTTGCTAGTAAAGCCAGAGAATGTATAGATGTCTGTTTGGACTCCAGCCTGAGTTCATGGCAGAATTCTTTTAGCTTACAGTGTGCCATGAGCTGGGACATTTGTTTGTGCATCACTTAGCACAGCGAGGTCCCAGATCTATGCTGTGGAGCAGCAGCAACATCTGAGAGCAGAGGTTTTCTCTTTATCTGTCCCAAAGCCCACCTGAAGGCACTGCATCATCTGCAGCAGTGGGCTTGACTGAACCACTTACACAGCCCATGGCCAGCCTGCATCAGAGCCAGGAGCTGAGCCTCCTGTCACTGCCAACCTGGCTCTGAGGGCTGGGGACACAAAGTGAGGGAGAAGGGAAGTGCGAAACTTTGCACTGTTCATAGAGGTTACCTGCTGCTTTAAACCTTGACTCATGGGGAGTTCCCCAGGCAGGCAGAGAAGACTGTAAAACCACATGATCACATAATATTGTAAAAACCCTGAACACGTGCGTGACAGAAATTCTTGGGTGACTTTCAGGAAGTTACTGTGAACACCCCATCACGAGGGGAGCAGTAACATGCACACCTGCCTAGCTCTGCCTTCTGCCCCAGTGCCCATTTACATGGCCACTCCTGGAGAGAGGATGGGGTCCAAACAAACTAGTGCAGCTGTTCAGGTGTGCTCACCCTGGCACTGCTGGAGATAGATGCCCAGAAGAGTTTCCAGTCCTGACATTCAAGTGAGCTCCTTATGACCAACTTGCACACAACACATGGATAAGGCAGGTTTAAGCAGTACAGTTACATGAGGCTCCATATTTAAAGGGGTTCCATCTCTCCCAGATGTACCCAGGCCACAAGGTAGTGGCACAGTTTCTCCCCCTACCGTGTGCTAGGTAACACAAGCAACACACAGTGCATCTGTTCTGCCCAGAGCTACCTGGACTGACAAGTTCATCTGCCACTGAGAAGGGTGTGTTTTCACTCCAGACCTAAAATCAGATAATATTCTCATCATGGTTGAGCTAGCACACAGATTTGTGTATTTAGGTCCCTCAGTATGCTCACCCAGCACTGAAGCATTTCGACTGTCATGCATTAACACAGGGAATGTGTCTCTTAGACATGAATGTGTTGACACTGTTCAAGAGAATTAAGAGGCAATATTGATTATTCCTGCCAGAATCAATTCTTGTGACTGGCAGTAAATCAAATCAGATTCAAATTGTGACTTGGATACTCTGAAGCATGACCCAGTTATTTCAAGCTCAGATAGAATTTGTTTCTATAATTTATTCCTCCACCATTTTTGTGACTGTGATTACTGGTATGACCATGTAGCCAGAGTTGCTGGCCCAGGAGCCCCCAGAAAGAACAAGATACCCAGGGACCACACTACCGTAGCATCATATAGGCACACCACTTGCTCACACACCCTCCTACCCACCAGCCCAGGTAAACTGGCCAGTCTCAGACTGAGGCAGCCAGAGGGACTTTGCTCATAGCCAGTGGCAGTGGAGCTGTCCAGGTGATGTAACAAGGATGACAATGTAACCATTTTATGTGGGTGCAAAGCTTTTCTTGTTTCTAGACACAGCCCTGTCTCTGCTTGGTTAGGAGCAGCCAAAGGAGACCCCTGAGCCAAGAGAGCCCCAGACATCCACATGGCTCATGCCTGGCTGGGATCTGAAAGCCATCCAGAGTGTAGAACCAGCACCCCAGCAGTGCCTTGCTAAAACAACAGTGCCTCCAGGGCCAGCACCCACTCCTGCAAAGCCAGCCAAGGCATCTCTGCACACACAGCCCCATCATGCCTGTAACTAGGCAGGCTTTGTCCTGCATTAGATGTATGACACAACAATTCATGAACCATGACCTCTTTCTGAAGGTTATGGTCAGAGATAGGCCTACAATATTTAATTTGGATGTCTCCAGACCGTCACTGGTGAACTTTTTGTTAAGGAGGTAGTTGGTGCCTGTTGGAACAGCAAACCCCCCAGAGCCCCACCAGCACACAGCCAGCAGGCAGCTGCACTGCACTAGGTGGGTGTAAAACCAGGCATGACCTGCCAATGCGGCCTTGCAGCCTAGAAAGTCAATCACATCCTGGGCTTCATCAAAAGTGTGGCCAAGAGGTTGAAGCAGGTGGTTCTGCCCCTCTAATCCACTCTCATCAGACCCCTCCTGCAGAGCTGCATCCAGCTCTGGGGTCCCCAGCATAAGACAGGTCTGGAGGAGGGTCACAGAGATGATGCAAGGGCTGGAACATCTCCTGTATGAGAGAGTTGGGGTAGTTTCATTTTTAGGGAAGAGAATGTTCCAGGGAGGCCTTACAGCAACTTTCTGGTACCCAAAGGCGGCCTGGAGAGAAGATGGGAAAGGACTCCTTATCAGGTAGTGTAGTGATAGGAGGGAGAGTAAAAATTTTAAATTGAAAGATGGAGTTTCAGATTAGATGTTAGAAAGAAATTCTTTACTGTGAGGATGCCGAGGCACTGGAACTGGTTGCCCAGAAAATTATGGATGCCCCAACCCTGGAAGCGTTCAGGACCAGGCTGGACAGGGTTTTGAGCAAGCTAGTGCAGTAGAAGGTGTCCCTGCCTATGGCAGAGGGGGTTGGAATGAGATGATCTTTGAGGCTCCTTCCAACCCAAACCATTCTATGATTCTATGACATTTGCTCCTTGTGGAGAGCAAAGGAGGAAGCAGAAGTGCTGACTTGGTCAGGAAAAAAAAACCAACAAAACTGATGTTGGTCACTTCTTGGTCAAAGATAGAATTTTCTTCTATGTCATAGTGAAACCAAAGCATGCTGTGTGCGTCAGCCATATCAGCCACGCGTGTAGTGAGGCAAACAGCAAATTCTTTCAAAGACCTCCCAGTCTTATTCCCTTCATATCCATAAATACACTTTCTCTAAACCAATACATACACTAGCTTCTATGCATGAGATTAGTAAACCATTAAATATTTTTGATTTTAGTAAGTAATGAAACAAGTCGTTCTGCACTGAACACAGAATTTCCCAGTAGGGTAGTGACATTTTCTTCTGGAGTAGTTGCTCCAATTGATATTTTTTTTAGTTCAGGACTGAGTCATCACAAATAACAGCCTAGAAATTTCCTTACCAGTGAGTGGAGCTCCTTCTAAAAACTACATCGAAAGCAAATTTCAGCTGGTGTTTAGAGTACAACTCATTCTTATTGTCACAAGTATTTAGCCCTCACATTATCTATTCTGAGAAATATCAAAATCTTAATTACGGCAGATATTTAAGGGTTTTTTAAATTGATTAAGTGAAAATTCTAAAGAACAACAATTTATTCTCGCTGGTTTTATGGGTATGAGTTGGTTGACATCAGCCTGCAAAAACTAAGATTTGTGATACTCTCTACAAGTGCTGTACAGCAACTGTTTGGTGTCTGTAGAAGGCTGGATTCTGGCAAGCTTGCACACCCTTTCACACCAAGGGGGAATGGACAACATCTCTGCTCATGCAGCCCACAAAGGCAACAGATGTTTAAAATCATGGTGTCATCTCAGAGACATTCCCCACAAGGTGAAGTATTGCCTCAAATATGGCAGTTAAGCAATGCAAAGCTCCTTTGTGTCAACACAAAAGGCCCAGATTAACCCTTCTCTTCCCCAGTGACACAGCAATTCAGGTCTGCCCCAGCAGAGGAAGGAGCTCTGGGTCTCACTGAGCACCTCCACCTCTGTCTCCCAGTTTCTTCCAGCCCCACTTCAGATTCTGTGCAAAGGCCCATGCCCCCGCAAAATTTGAGTCAAGAGCACTTCACAAAGAGTTCACCTGCTCTTCACATCACCCCTATGGAAGTGGCCATATTTAATGGCCAAAATGCTGAAAGCCCAAATTTCCTAAAACCAAGGAATAACACGAAAAATGCACAGACTTGCTCAGTGCTAAAGCCTGTGAAAGAATGCCAGTCAGGGGAATCATTTGCAACTCTATCACAGATACAGACCACTACAAATCACAACAGATATGATAATTCAAAAACAAGTCTATGAACAGACTTAGTTTTGTCCAAAATCTTTCCATGAAGATACTTTGGCATTCAGAACCTGATGTCTTTTTTTGGTAGAGGACTTCAAAATATATCTAAACTTCAGTATGTCCATCAAGCTGTTCCTTTGTCACCTTCAGAGCATTAGGCTTTGAGCTGCTTCTCTGACATTGTGACAAGGAGGAGGCATGGATAAGTTCATGAACTCAAGTGGGCAGGAAAAAAAATGCAGAAGTGAGATATCAGGGTTTGCTTTATCAGTCAGTCAAAGAGCTAGACTGCTTAATGAAGCAAATTTAGGATAGCATCCCATTTTAAGCAATTACCAAAAATAAGATAAAGTTTCCAATCCTGTGGACATCATAAAGTGGCATATCCAGCCTGTTCACATGGCTTTAAATCTCCAACCAACACAGAGGATTTTTTTGGGCATTTCAAAATGCCTGTAGCTCCATCTCTGCAGACCATCTCCAAAAGATCTGGAATGAACAAAAGAGGAGGTAGACAAAAAAAGTGAGAGGGAATCATACCCTTTACTGAGCAGATATGAGCTGAGTGAGGCAGCGCTTAGCAGGGATCACCAGCATCCTGCCCCTGGGGTCAGGCACTCCTGGGAGCAGCTCCCTTGCATCCCCCCAGAGGTCAGCCTGTGCCCTCCATCCTGCACCCTAATCACACCTCCCTAGCTTCTCACATGTGCTTCATCAGACTCCTGTAGCTCCCAGCCACCTATTACCAAGATAATTAAATATTATTACATTTAATTAATAAGTTCCCTCAGAAAACACACACATATGTGTAGGGTTCCTCCTGCAGCCCTGTATAGGTCAACAGATTACTGGTCTGGACTGATTAGACTTTCAAAACTTGACGCCTGATGGGCTGTTCCTGGCAGGGCAGGAATAGGCAGCAGTTACGGGAATCCATGTCAGCAAAGCCATTACTTAACCTGGCACTGCTCACACCCTTGGCTGGCTGCCTCGGAGGTCCCTCCCTTGCCTGCCCTCCAACAACACCACCAAAAGGAAAAGAAAACAAAGACAAATCCAAGATGCAGCAGGCAAGAAGGCTTTGTGACCCTGAAGGGTCCACTCATTGACCAAGTAAACACACTGGGAAAGCTCTTTAGAGTAACTGACATCTGGGGAAATATGAAGGGTCGGAGCATAAGAGAAAAGCTTGACTTAGAGGCAGTGTTTCTCACTAAAGAATGTGAACATGGGGGTTGGTGTCTTTTGCGCTTTTTTGAGCTTTTTCCTCTCTTTCCTTCTGTGCAGGGATGCAGACTTAACCAAGCCAAAGCTGGTACAGAGATGCTAAAGCCATGATTCAGAAATACTGGTTTTGAAGTGCTTGGCTCACACAGAGATTTCCTGCGTGACCTTGGGCAAGTCATTTGTCTGTGCTGCACTTCAGCTTCTAATCCATAAAACAAAGACAATGCCTTACAGGCAAGTTATGAGGTTATTAGTGACTGCAAATAGCCATGATGATGGGAGGCAGAGAAGCAATCAGGCAGATAGGGAGATCCACCCCCTGCAGGATCCTGATCCCTTGAGGATTCTGTCTGAGACCAAACCTCCCACAAGTAAAATGGCCGCTGTCTAATTAACACTGATTTCCAGGCATGTTTCAGCCTCTCACACTGAAATTGCATATATTATTGGAATAGGGCTAAATCAAAGTAAGATGGACTGTGGGTTCCTCCATACACAAAAAGTTCTCCAGCTGACAGGGAGGGAAAATATCTCATTCAGCTCTTTGGTCTTCACCTTCCCAACTCCACACTCACTCTTCAGACTTGCCTCTCTCCCTCTCCATTCCCCCTCCTGCTAGAAGGGACACAAACTTTCATGATGTTCTGGTTATAAAGGGCAGTTAAATATCAAAATATACAGGCTAGTGGGGAAGCAGATAATCTCCCAGTCATTTTCACCTTCAATATTCTGTTCAAACTGCACAGCACTGTTTAAATAAAAGCACAGAAAAATGTCTGTCATCACAAGCCTCTTGAGGGTCTCCCATGAGGGCCCCCACCTTGCCCAGCAATTCCTTGGCCCTCCAGGGTGTGTCTTAGTTGGTTCAGCATAGCTATGGCACCACAGCCCTCACCCACACCTGGAGTACAGTCACACTCACCTGGAGGGAGCCACATGGAGCGTCCCTAATAAGGATGCAGCTGATTTCTGGCCTGATTGTGGGGCTGCCCTTCAGCCCCCAGCACTGTAGCCATGCCCTGCTCCAGGCATGGGGAGCACACCCTGGCAGAGCTGACTCCCCTCCACCACTGAGGGGATTCCTCTATTTTATTAAAACAACTAAGAAGTTGTTCTTTCAACAAAGTGTTTTGCTGAGTAAATTCTGACCAGCTCCAGCCAAAAAAAAGTGCTCTACTAATTTGTAGCTGCTCTGTTCCAAACTTTTTTTGTCAGTTCATACTGTACAATTACTCAATGGGCATGTTTATGATGTTTTACCGAAAGAGTTACAATACACGAAGTCATAAATTAGGAAGAATCCAGTAAGTATTTGTTAATTAATAACTTCAATCCATTGCAGGTCTTTGACCTTTTCCCCCTTGAGCTGGAACCCTGAAAATAATCATATTTGCTTTCTCTATTTTTGTTCATTTTAGAAAACATCCCAACCTGTGCTATTTATGTTTAAAAATTAAAAATAAAGTGAGTGAGTGGACTCCAACCCTGCAATCTAAAACATACAATGTTCTGTGCTGACAAAGCATCCCATTTGGGAACAAAACCTGCTGTAAGTTACTGGATCATGACTAATTTAATATAATTACTTCAATGATGGTGTTGACTGAGGCAAGAAAACATTATGCCAGGTTATAGAAGTATGTGAGTTAGATGGGATGGCTGAAAACACTCCCAGGTGCGAAAAGGTCTTTCAGAGTTTGAACTCCCAGCCTTCACTTGACTTTAAATCGCTGTTCAGCCAGTTGTAAGGCAGAAAGAAAACACACAGTAGCAATTCATGTCTCCACTCTGAAAGCTTAGTAGCTAATCAGGCTAACATTGAAATAATTATGGAAGATCTCACCAGAAACATGAGCACAGCATGTGAATTGTACTTGTTTTTTCAAGAGAGCATCACAACATAAGTTGTTTGCATTTCTGTGCTGCCTAGAAGACTGCGTTAGAAGCCACAATATAGTTGTCTTTCAGACCTTCATATCCTCTTGGACAGCATATTTTAAATTCATAGGCCAAGCTTTTGGGAACAGCTAATGCTTTTGCTGCTCTTCTTAATGTATCTTTGCAGGACACAGGAGAGCTGAGTACCTGCTCTCTGAGAAGGGAGCTCTCTCTAACTGGAGTAATAGGAAGACCTAAAATTCCATGGCTAATTTTTGAAGACACACCAGCAGAACAGCACTGTCTTATTTAGGAGCCCAGAAAGTCATGCATCTCTTTAGCTTCTTTTATTCAAGGAGTCAAAAAAAAAAGTGAAAATTCAAACAGAAACCCAACGACTTTGGCTTGGCGCATTCCTGTAGTGTTTGTCAGTGAGGAGGGGAGGAGTGCAAGAACTGGAACCAGCGCAGCACACAGGAGATGTTGCAACAAGAAGCATTTCAGTGCCCCAGGCTTGCCCTCGCTGCCAAACAGCTCCCATACGCACCACGGTGACTCGAGTATCGGTCAGGGGTGGTGCAACCAGCTCCCAGGCTGGGCTCCATGAAGAGGTAAGGAGGGAGGGAGAATAGGAACAAAAGGGGCTCAGGGAGCTCCCAGACGCCATGCTCATGCTGACAGCACTGTCAGGAGCCTGGCACAGGGGGAACAACCTCCCTTCCAGTGCTGGCACGAGGCACCCTGTCCCCACGGCTGGCTAGCAACATCCATGTGGATCCACACTCTTCCAACACAGTGGTGTTATTCGCTGGAGTGGTTTTAACAGGAGAACTGTACTTGGTAAACATCCTCTTCCCCTCTTTCACAGCATTATCTCACCCTGTCAGGTCGTGTGGGGGCTCTGCACTGCTACCCGCCATCGCAGGCTAAGAGCGCACAATTCTTCCTCCTGCCCCCATCTCCAGATCACAGACAGATAAAACGAGCCAAGTATGTGTCAGCAATAAATGGAGGTCATTAGGAACAGCATGCCACAAGCAAGTGCAGGGTAACCCTTCAAAGACATGGGAACACCTCAGCAATTTAAACAAGATGCTAAACACGAGGGTGACTTCTCCAGAAACAGACAGCACAGGCTAAGGGAAAGAAAAAACAAAACAACCCCAAACCAACAGTTCTGCCACTTGCTTTTGTGTTTACATCTTGGTTTGGATTTCAGGCTGAGATCATACTCCTAGGATAATGAAAGCCTTAGGCAAGCAAATAGCAGCAGGAGAGATTACACTGGAGAAGGGAGGAAGAGCACTTGGGAAACAGGAAGGAACAGCCACCTTTGTAAGCAGGCACTAAAACAAGTGTTCTCTTAAGCTATGTACAGCAAGTCCCGCATGCCAGGGCTACTACATGCCTTTGATAAGAAACAGAAAGCCAAATTCACTTTTGCTTCAATTCCCTTCTGTTCCCATTTAGAGGGACAGAATTTCCTTGTGACTGCAGCCAAGCAGCACACAAAAAAACTTATTTCACACCTGCATTTATGCTATACACACACTGTATTTGGTGTCTAGACCTGAAAGATTTGTTTGCAGATCTGTGGACCTAACAAATCTGTGAAATCAAAGTGGTTTTGAGGGTCAGTCCCATTCATGCTCCTGTCCATAAGTTAACAGGCTGATGAGCTCAGCTCGCTATCCAGAATCACATGCTTTGTCTTCCCTAGGCTCCTACCAAGTGCTAACTAAGGCGTATTAAAAGCACCCCTCTTTTGTAACAAAACCAAAGCCCAGGCTTTAAACACTTATTAAACTGGGCTGTTTTTGTCAGAAGGAAATATAACTATAATTGCTCAGGGAGGGCCATTATGTCTGTCCATAGCTACTACCAGTTCAATGGGTACAGGCAAACAACAGAGGTAGCTTGAATTAATTAAATATTCCTTTAGAAGCCACACTGGCATAAATTCATTTACCTTGTCATGGATGGATTAGAAAAAAACAAGGGCATTAAAGATGAAGCTGAGTCAAATGATTCGCAAAAGTCAGGGAAAAAATAAATAAAACTTCACTAAAATTTTGCACAGCATCAGCACAAGAAAAGGTACTTGCTTACTGGAGAACACATGCAGAAAGTAGGAATAATCACACCTTTTGGGTTAGGTTTTTGTCACCATGTGCTCTCTTAGCCAATAAGAAAATTAACATACAAGCACCCTCTTAGCCACAGCCATAGAGGGCAGGTCCCATCAAATCTTCCTGTCTCTGTTCCACCCCTCTAGACAGGAAAATAAAAACATAGTATTACATTTCCAGGCCTTTTATAGCCCAGAGGCACCTCTGAGCCCACTTAACTCTACTCCACAGGTGATTCTCCCTTTTACAGCACATTGATGTAACTATCCACAGTCTCTCCCAATTTCCTCAGCCCTACTGCTGCCTCTCCCTCCCAATGAAGCCCAGATGGACCACTTGGCATCATTCACCCTACTTCCTTTAAAGAAGTACCGGTGACTTACCAGCAAAGGGGAATTACACTGGAATAATGGGAAAGAGAGCCTGGAAATACTCAGCCCTGCAGAAAAATCTCATGGCATTAAAGATGGGGCCAATTTTGTCTGAGTTGGAGGTGGGTCAGTCTCCACAAGCTGTATCCTGTGTTGCTGGAGTCAACAAAGCCAAGCCCGTTAACTCCAGCAGGCGCTGAATCCAGCTCCAATGGAGTATGACCAAAAATTAGCCCGTTTCTTGACACATGCTATTATAATTCAAACAGCACAAGCTTTCCAGTCCATGATTAAATATCATTTCTGCCTTTCCCCATCTCTCAGACTTTGAACTAATGAATGGAGTAATTAGCGTGGGTTGGGAAGGAGAAATCTGCTAGCAGTGATGCGTACCCACAAACACACGTGCTCATGTGCATTAAATGAACTGGTGGGGCTTAGCACCATGATGATAAATACTGAGGCAGTCAGCTATGACAAAGCAGTTTTTCATGTTATCCTTAAAAAATAAACAGAACTTCCAGTTACCATGTGTCATATCAGATGTAGAAAACAAAGTTACACATTACTAAAGTTCAGGTCCACTAACTGGAAAGCAGTAATAGCCAGCCACACCTGAAAACTGGGCTGGAGAATAACACACATAAAAAATTACCCACAGGTTCTGGTACACCTCTGGCAAATATCAAAGGTCTTATGATTGTTACTGTTATTCTTAGCAGTGCCAAGTATCATGCAATTAAGAGGATCTGGACTCTCATTAAAACAAAATTAAGTTCCCTGAGCGCAGAAGTGCTTCAAAGCAGGTATCTTTTAAGAATCAAAACCAAAGGCAAGTGAAACCTGAGTTTGTAAAAACATGTATGTTCAGATCAGTTTTAGAAGCTCAACTGCTAATTTGTATATGTGTGTGTGTGTGTGTGTGTGTGTGTGTGTTGGTGTTAGAAATACTGGGTCATGGTAGCATTGTGGGATTCACACTGCACTGATAAAGCTCAGAGCTAAATATAGACATGAATGAGAAAGTGTTTATACAATCACAGAAGAATTTGGGTTGGAAGACACCTTGTCATCTCATCCAACCCCCCTGCAATAAGCAGGGACACCTTCTACAAGATCAGTTAAGAATCAAAACCAAAGGCAAGTGAAACCTGAGTTTGTAAAAACATGTATGTTCAGATCAGTTTTAGAAGCTCAACTGCTAATTTGTATATGTGTGTGTGTGTGTGTGTGTGTGTGTGTGTGTGTGTGTTGGTGTTAGAAATACTGGGTCATGGTAGCATTGTGGGATTCACACTGCACTGATAAAGCTCAGAGCTAAATATAGACATGAATGAGAAAGTGTTTATACAATCACAGAAGAATTTGGGTTGGAAGACACCTTGTCATCTCATCCAACCCCCCTGCAATAAGCAGGGACACCTTCCACTGGACCAGGCTGTTCAGAGCCCTTGAATGTTTCCAGGGGTGGGGCATCCACCACTTCTCAGGGCAACCTGTTCCAATGTCTCACCACCCTCATTGTAAAAAAAACCCTGCCAAACACCGAGGCCTGAATCATTATAGAGTTTGTTTTTCTAGCCCATAAGAACTGGCCAAATGCAAGAAAACTGCTCCAAGAGGCATCATACTGAAAGTCCAGATGTGCTCCCGTACTACTGGTTGGACATCCTAGGCACGGGTAAAGGAACACTGGAAACAATAACAAGCCTACAACATACTGATTGCTTAGGAGCTGTGAGTCAGCCAGCATGAAAATTAGTGTTAAACAGTATATGTGCAGAAGCATAAGCCCTAACACAGGACAGCTAAATCCACTCTAATCCTAGGTTTGGTGCTACAAAGTGCTCATGCTTGCCCGATACTAAAAAGCTCCAATATAAATTGAAGCAAGACATTGTGCGCAAGCGTTTTCCGGTACTCTTTGTCACATACAGACCATTCACTTTTCTAAAACCTCAGCCACGCAGTTTGCAGAAGCAGGACATCTGCCCACACTGTCTCGTTGCTCTCAGCAGTGTGACTCACTGGTGCTGTGGAAGTCAAGGGTTCCCTGGCCACTGCTAGACGGCTGTGTCTTGCCCCATGTGTTGGGTGGGCAGGTCTCTGTCCCCTCATCGGGTCCTCACCACCAGGCTGCTGGCACACCTCCCCTCACACAGCCTGGCCCTGAAAACCTTAAATTCAGGAAAGTCCTGGAAACAGACAAGCACACAGCCAGAGTGTTGGCTGACAAAAAGCCAAGGACTCTTTAGTTTTGTTTCCAGGATGGATTTCTTCAGTTCAGCTCAAACATTGACACAGCCATTAAAAGCACAGAAATAGAAACTCCCTCTTGGGTCATCCTGTCCACTCTCCTGGAAGCCAGCTCAGAGAAGGACAGCATGGCCCATCTAACAGCTGTTATATTTATTATTTATTTACATTATTTGTTTGTTTATTTATTTATTTTTAAAAAAGGATTCACAGAGAATCAATCAATCAATATGCAATTGGCACTGTTAATACTTTCTCTAGTCATTTGTCCAGTCATCTGTGAAAATGCAGACAAAACAGACCTCTTCCTCCAGGACTTTGCCCTTCGGGCTGTCTTCATTAAACACCTTCCTAAATTAAAACTTTGTTATTTGGGGTACTGAGGATTACCTGTCTTTGTATGTCATCTTCTAGGCTCCTAAACACCTTTCTTTTTCTTGTCAATGCACAGAGCTGCTGCCATCAGCATTTCATTATCGGGACCTGTGGAAATACAGATAGGTCAGAAAAACAGATGACGAAGCACCTAAACCCATTATGTTTAGAATAGTAACCTACCTTGGGGAAAAAAAAACAAACAAACAAACACTAAAATATTTGGGAATACAGAACACAAAGAGTCATATTTCTGCCTGGGAGATCTCAGCTGTGAGAAAGCATCAGCAATAGTTCTGGTCAGCCTGGACATCTCAGTCCAAGGGACTGGGCAGGCAGGGTGCACACATCTGGGATTTTGGGACATCCAGAGGCTCTGGCAGAGCAACTGCAACTCCTGCTCTTTCTGCACAGTCAGAGATCAGGAAACTCAACAGCAGATGCACAAACATACCGTATTTTGGGGGGTCAACAGCAATATGCCTTGCTCTTGCTCCAGAAGACTGCAGATGAGAAGTGTTTTAGGATGGCAGTTTGAATCTGCCAGCCAGCTCACTCAGAGCAAAGACAGATGTCACTCCTTGGGACAACTGCAGCAAAGACACGCCATGAGAATTACACACTTCTACCTGATAAGACTGTTGGGCCATGTTACCACCATCTTATTACAAAACACCTCTATGCTAGTGACACAGGGGAGGGATGAAGGGAGAGATGGGCCATGCAGGAGCCACAGCACCTGCAGGTAGCACAAAATAGAGGGAGAAGAGGACCCTGCACAGCTGTGCCAGGATCAGAGCAGGATTTCGTGTGGAGCTTCCCCACTCTTCAGAGACAGCACGGAGAGCTCAGCCCCACAGGGTGCAGTCAGCACCAGCAGAACCTCACACAGCGAGGTGGCAGCATGGGAACCCAACCCCAGGGACATCTCCCTTCCTTGTGCCTGTGGCTGGCAGGGACACCAGCAGCAATGCCAGCAGCAACATACCCATCTCCTGCCTGGAAGGGTCAGCAAGGCAGCTTAGCAGGAGTGGGGTTAATTCATCCCTCCCAGCCATGACTGGAGGATGCAGAAAAAAGCCAAGTGGGATCACTATCCCCAGGCCCTGTTTATTTTGGATGGCAGTGGCCAAGGATCAGAGTTTGTGTTGTTTGTGTTCATTTCATTTCACCATAATGCTGAGAAGTCCCAGCATAGGGACAAGTCATGCCAAAATGGGAGGGTGTTTTCCAAGCCTCTAGCCAAGTCTCCTCTGGAATAATGACTTATTTGGTGAGGCAACAGCACTGAGCATTTTCCTTGGCCAGGCACATATGAGAAGTGACATCCAGCACCCACACCTCCTCCTGATGAGCCCAACTACCCCCAGCCCCTGGCCTGACACACAGAAGCAGCTCTTTGTGCAACTGAGGACTGGCAGTTCCTGCAGTCCACAGCCCTGCCCTCAGTGCTGCCAGTGCCTTCTCCATCCACAGGGATGAACAGCTCAGCACTGCCAGTTGGTCTGAGTTGGATTTAGGATGAGACTCCCCAGGAGTGTCCAAGACCATGCTCAGCCAGAGTTTGTCCACTCCATGCCCAGGGAGAGCACCAGCTGTGTTTTATGCAGCACGAGTTGGAAGTGGACTTCAGCAGTGAACAGCAGCCCTAATTACCCAGCCTGGCAAATCCCACACTGGCAAATCCCAGGCCAAGAGAGGTGTGGGGCAATTATTGCCTCCATGGGCCTCAGTAATAAAAGGCACAATGCCCAAAGAGAGGGATTGTGCTAGTAGGATAGGGTTTATGAAAAGTTTTTATCATCTTTCCCTGTGAGAAACTGCGTTCAAAATATTGATGTTTTTCAAGCGTCTGCCCAGAATTAAAAGAGACCATGTTAGTTGTCTCATGTGCAGTCACAGGGATGAAAACTGTGCTTCTGAACACACCCAAATTTTGGGAAAGCTTGGGGTTCTATGACTCAGTCACATTTTCCAGCCCTCACCCCCCTCACTCCATAATGAATAAACATCACTTGCAGTTGCTCTGTGGTGTGGTGTTTCCTTTACACATCATGGATTAAAATCCACAGGCTGGGAAATGCACAGTTAACGACATCATTCGTCCTTGCTGTACTGGCCATAACTTCACATTGGTTTGGAAAATTTAAAGAAACAATATTTTAAGCCAAATACTGTATAGATTCACAGCAGTTAGTAAATAGTTTCAGACATTTTAATAAGTGCTGAATGAGTGAAAGAAGAGAGTTACAGAGACCAGCACGTCAACAAATTTATTTTTTATAAATATCTCTGTCATGTTACCAAAATGACTTCATTGTGGTCCGGATCACTTTTGTAAAGGAGAAGAAATGGATGGGAATATATTAATTTCCACAGATGGCAACAATAAACAACACTACAAACTCAAATATAAAATGCTATATTGTGATAGAAATGAACAGATGAAGATGAAGATGAAGATGAAGATGAACAGAAAGCAAAGGAAAAAAAAGTCTTCCCCATCTCCTTTATTGTCTGAAGATAGCTACAATAAATAGAGCCTGACTTTTTTTTTTTTTTCTTTGAGATCAACCAGTCATCCAGACAGATCTTGAGCCTCTGTTTATTTCATGGTAGAGACATTTGTACTGTGGTTTTTACTGCGGGTGGAGCAGTATGCTGACAATCTACCACCACCTTCAAAATTAAAGCCTTACCTAGACTTTGTGAAAGCAAAAGTAAAAGTCTGGGTAAATCATCATGCACATGTGATACTAGCACTGTCATCTAAAGACAAATGAAATCTGGGTTAAGGTTTAATGGTCTCTATTGCCCTCATTTCCCCCTTTCTGTTTCCTGGTCTCCACCCTCAAATGCAGACAGTGTGGACTATCCTGAGTTTGCCCTGGGTTTGCCAAATTGGATGGTCATGCCACAGACCACCTTCTTATGTTTATTGTATGTGCCAATGCTAAACACTACATGGTAGACTGAGATTTGTTTCTATGATCCATTATGAGAAAATTCTGCACATTCTTCCATTTTCCTTATCTTGATCTTATGATCTAATGATCATAACTTATGAATTACTTATGATCTAATTCTCATCTCGTATAATGATTGACTTATGATCTAATTCTCATCTTATTCTTACTGCATAATGAGCCAGAAACACAAATTAATATTAATCAATGTGAAAAATATTTACAGCCTTTGGGCTGTTTATACATTTTTGTTAATGGCACAGTGACATTTCACATTGTGACCTGATTTTCTTAATTGCCCAGTATTACTCCTGTTTCCTGATGGAATGCCACTCACGTGAATGAGAGGCGTTCATAAACATGCTTCAAGGCACCAGCAGGGTACAGGACACACTCACCCATGCACAAACGAGGAGATATCTTTGCAAGAGGGCAAGGCAGATGATCCTGCAGTATATGAGGATCTCAGTGATATTTTCTAGGCCAGTATAACTGTTTGCCTGCAGGCAGCCAGTTTATTTCTTAAAGACTGCAGCTGTGCTGTACTGTACACAATTGCTGCCCATGGAGGTTCTAGTTGAGAGACAAAAAGAGGTATTTTCACACCCACAACCCTTCAAAATTCTTTGCAAAGGGGACAAATTGCACAAAAATCTGAAGTGACCAGGAGAAACAGATGTGCAAGATGTGTATGCACCTACCACAGGACAGATGAGAAGAGTTTAAGGAATAAAGCAACCATTGAGGGGCACTGGGATGAGGACACCACAGTGCTTGCATACCAGGCACCCAAGCAGGTCCAAGGCTGATGGGGTTTGTAAGATTGCAAACAGAGATGTGCTAGAGGGGTACATTGTCATGCAGCTGTGCTTGAAAGAGGAGGAGCACCTCAGACTCCACCCCACACCCTCCACAAAACCCAGCAGGGAGCCAGCAGAGGGAAAGCAGCAGGTGTTAGCTCCCCTCTTCACCTCCAGCCCCCCAAGAGATGTCCTAACACCAGACATCAGGGCTGTGCAGCTGCCCTTCTTCCTCACCCTGTCCTGCCCCAAATCACCTCCTTGCTCCTGCCACTGTTCCCTGTGGATGGTGAGAGATGGAAGCAGTCATCTTCCTGTGTCTCAGACTGGTTAAAGCTCTATGAAGGAAGGGGGCACAGGACTTCCTTCCTTCCCTCTGGCCCCAGAACTAGGTCATACCACATTGGCAGCTAAAGTAGAAAAGCAAAAAATATGTGGGACCAAAGGCACACTCTGGAACTCAGCAATGTTATCTAGATTCTGGCTGAGACCTTCTGTTTATTTATTTTATCAGATACTTTCGTTGTCTTTGGTTTCCCTTGTTTATCAGTCTAACCTATGTCTATAACACTCTAGCTTGCATTATTCAGAGTCATAGGCCTGAACATATCCTGGTTAAGCTCTTCATTATTAAACCTGAGTGCAATAACATTTTTTGGTGGTGGTGGAACCCTAAATGCTATCCACTGAACCGTGACAAAGGGGAAACTACAGCTTTGCAAAAGGAAGCATCACCGAAACCAACAAAGCAACCAACAAAAGGAAGTATCACAGAAACCAACAAACCAACCAAAATGATCCTGCCCATTGTAACAGCCCCTCTAACCCCTGAACTGGAGCAGGAGGTCCCATTTAGGAAACCCTAAGGGAACTGTACTCTGTTGCAATCCCCAGCATCTATCCCAAACTGGGAGTCTGTAGGCAGCCTGCCTGTTCTAAGTCCAAACACATGTTGGTTTCCAGAGCTGGAGCTCAGGCACAGACTTGAGAGATGACCCAGTTTTGCAGAGGCACCAAAACCTGTAGGGCAACGACACAGATCTCTGAGGGCACGTGTGAGTACCTGCCCACAGCTCCTACACCCCGTCAGGGTGACAGGCTGAGGAAGAAGAAAGGCAAAGCCATAATCTGGAAAACATGCTCTGCCCCCACTGTGGAAGCCCAAGTTCATGCATTTTAGTCACCACCAGGTGTTGAAGTACACGTCTGCTGCTCCGTTAGGAAATGATACCCCTGCAAGCTGGAAGGCTGGGGGGAAGTGCCTGAAGTTATATATGGCTCTTAGGCAACAGGGTTTCCAAGCTGCTTGCCAGCACGTGGGCATTGTTCACCCTCTCACAGGAGCTGGTGGTGATGTTAACCCCAAATGTGACACGTTTGGAGGGCAAGGCTCACTCAAAGTGGCGTGGGACCACCAGCAGAAGTGCCATGCCAGGAGACAGAGCACGCCTGAGTTTGGGAAGGCTGGGTCCAATCCTCCCCAGTGGGAGCATGGTGCTTCGAGGAGCATATGGCACATTGCCAGGTGGGTTTTCCTTAACAAAGCACATTGTCTCATCTCACCACCTTTCACACCGCTGGCAGGTTTACTGCTGAACACGCCTGTCACAAAGCATAGCTCTCCCTTTTCCCTCTGAAACATACCCAAGGAGTGTAAAAGTGACTTGTCAGACAGCCAGATACAATCAGAGCCTAGCAGAACATTCAAACACTGCTTTGATCCAAGCTGTTCCTATCTCTTACCTCAGCATATGTCATGCAGGGTGGTTCACTGCAGGCCAGCTGTCAGGGCTGACAGAAAAGCAGGAGACACACTGCTCCAGCTGCAGCTCAGCTGGGAGCAGAACGTGTCTCCTTCACCCTGCCAATACATAAATCCATGGAGCCAGCTCCTAACCCCCTGCTACCAATGTGCTCCAGACAAAATTCTGGTAAACTTGAATTTGGGTTTAAAAGCAGATCTTTCTGACTGAACTAGATTGCCATTTACCTGGCATGTAAAGGCAGGGAATTGGGATTGAAAGGCTGAGAGAATTGGGGTAGTTCAGCCTGAAGAAGACTCCAAAGTGACCTTAATGCACCCTTTCAGTACCTGAGGGGGCCCAGAAGAGAGATGGAGAGGGACTTTTACAGGGGCATATATGGTAGGACAAGGGGGAGTGGCTTCAAACTGAAAGAGGGTAAATTTAAATTGGATATCAGGAAGAAATTCTTTTCTGTGTTGGTGGTGAGACATCAGAACTGGTTGCCCAGAGGGGTTGTGGATGCCCATGAGACACCAGAACTGGTTGCCCCAGAGGGGTTATGGATGCCCATTCCTGGAAGTGCTCAAGGCCAGGCTGGATGGGGCTTTGAGCAACCTGGCTAGTGGAAGATGTCCCTGTCCATGGCAGGGGGGTTAGAATTAGGTAATCTTTAAGGTCTGTTCCAACCCAAATCATTCTGCCAGATAGCAGAGACAACTGGTACATTGGGCTGAATAATAATACCTCACCCCATGTGTTCTTTAGTCCAAAAGGTGCATTGCACAATGTCTCAGTAGGAAAAAAGGTGAGAAGCCATGGCTAAAGCCACAGCAAAATAAGGGTAACTTTTATACTCACTGTCTCTCTGTGTTTGCCACAAAGGTAGAAAACCCATGGCAAGTCCATGAAAACAGTTATAAATAGAAACTTGCTTCACCTGTTAACAGTGGGAGGCAAAAAAGAAGGCTGAACATTTTACAGGAGTTGGAATTAGCTGAAATCGAGAGCAAGCAGGTCACAACCTGATCAGATCATCCCTGCCAGAACAGTGCTGAGGTCCCCTCTGAGGGCAGCAGAGGATGGTTGCTCTCTCATTTGCCCTTCTCTGGTCACTGGCCCCAAGTCACTGTGGGCACACAGGCAGGCAGGCTGACTCGGGGTAAATCAGCTCATGGAGGGCTTACAGGGGAGCGCACGATGCAGTCCCATCTCCTGGAGCAACCCTTAGCCCAGGCCTCAGGAGCAGCCCACACATGGACCAGACCTGCACCTACCCTCACCACACGTGACTGTGACTGGCAGCCACAAAATATCCCAGGTCGGAGCAGACCTTTGGCTTTTATGCCCTCTTGAACCAGTGGGACAGGAGCTAATGGGTCATGAAGTGATGGTGACAGTACTTTGCTAAACATTATTTCTTTGAGCTTTCCAGTGCTCACAATGGAGCTCATTGCTCCCTACATGCAGCTCTGCTGGTTAAACCACAGAAGGCTTCACCAAGCTAGTTTCTGATGCCTTCTCTTTTTCTGCTCCCTGCTTCGAGTGCTCAAGGAGTGTTAGTTCACACACACCCAGATTGTTACACAATGGCTGTGTTGTTTCAAAAGCAATCAAAACAGTGAAATCCATTTGATGCGATTATACGTGGACATTGGGAAATTAGATGATCTTGTGATGAGCAGCAGAAATAGGTCTGTGCCAAACTGAAATCCCCAGAGTGTTATTATAACCTTCTCTGCAATGTTTGCTTTGTGATTTGACTTCCAGATCGAAGTGTAAAACTCCAGTAAAGGCATAACGCAACTTAAACCTGATAATTGCATTTTATTATCAGAATGACAATGGTGGAGAACAGGCTGCCTTAGCCAAGCCAATCATGAGAAAGACCAGAGAGACCAAGATAACAAAAAGAATAATTTCTTAGAAAAGATCTCTCTGGAGGAAAGGGACATGTTTTCTCATCCTGAATCTTAATTCAAGGAAGAGGGAGGGGGTTTTTGAAGGAGAGCTGACATGAGAAGCTCACTCCAAGCAGAAGAACCTCAACATGGGTGTAGAGGGGCACCAGACAGAGTCATGCTTCAGAATAGCAGCAACATCCCACCTCAGCAGGTGTTCAGGATTTGTTTCTTCAAGCTGCATAACTGTCCAGACACTCTGTTTTAAGCTTAGGTTCCCTCCTTTTTGACAAAGAGCTGAACAGGAGCTCAGACCTCCCTCAGTCACATGGATTTTTGTGTGGAAAATACCCTAGGCAGCATGCCTGGGAGAGGGGTGACACTGCCACTGCTGCCCAGGGTGGCTGAAAGTAAAGCTGCCGCAGGAGAGACCACATCTTCCTGACAGGTGAAAAGCCACACAGTTTAAGAATTGCTGATGTGTGCTCCAGGTGAGATGGCTCAGCCATGCTCAACCAAAGGGCTGTTTCTAGGAGATATGTGTGGTTTTCCACCTTACTTCCACACAAAAATCAGGTGAAGAAATAAATCTGCTTCTAATGTCAAATTGTAGGGGCTGAATGTAACTCTTCTGCTAACAACAAGGGTTGTAACCAGTGGTGACTGTGGCTATAAATCAAGGCTGATCTTTTGTTTTAATGTACCAGTTGATCTGGGGTGAAAACTGCTTTTCTCCCCCTCCACCCACCCTTCACCAGGCTGAGCCCCCATGATCCAGTAGGGATGCATACAGACACAGTGGATGGAGCTGTCAGCTAGCAAAGTCTAGAGAGTCACTTCTCTGGGGAAATGACTTCCACCTCAACAGCTTCAGGATAGAGTTCATTCACAGATATAGATAGATTATAAAGGCAAGTTATTCCTTCCTACCTCAGCAGGCTGTACTGCACAGAACAGAACATACTCAAATAAGGAAATGCCTTCTGGTAGATGACACATCTACCGCTGGGCAGAAGCACAGTCACCCACACTTGACCATATGGGCCCATACAGTGTCACTCAGAAGATTATCCTACATTCACTGCCTTGTCTCCAAACAGAAGTGAGCAAAATGCCAGTCTGTGCCTCTGATTCACAAATTCACATCTAAACTAATGGTTGACTGAGGCCAATTCCTGCCAGCTTCCTCACAATACAGCTTACTGCTATTCCAGAAGAGAAAGGGGACTAAAACAAAGAGGCAATGAAATACTCCTGGAGGCTTCCAGAATGCTTTAATTCATAATTCTGTCTCAGTACTGTAATTGAGATATAAATAATATCCTTGTTTCCACTTCAGTTACTTTCAACCTCACCAATGTGAGAACAGACTCTTCTATCTCTCAGGTATGTCAGAAAGAAAGTTATTGCACCAGAAAGCAAAGATGATTTTTAAAATAGTTTCCACATCAGTTCAAATGATAATGCAGTCATGCAAGTGTTGTATAACTGGTATTATATTCAGAGTAGTTTACTTCTTGAAAGTGAAATATAAACATTTCAACCATACCTACTTACAAGAAATGTGCTTACAAAGCATGATTATTTCCTATGAGAAAGAAAACCCCCAACACTCTCCTCTTTAAATGGGCAAACAATACATTTCCTCTTCCCATACCACAGTAAAGGCTTACACATGCACATCACGTACACACACATAAACGTTCACATGTGTAAGATCCACCACAATCAAAAAAGGAAAGTGCCATGAAAGGACCCTGTAGTAATTGGGTAGCACATCTTGATGTAAATGAGCATATCTCAGAAAAGCTGCAGGCCTTGTAGCCTTGTTTTGCACTGCTAACCACATGCAGGCACACACACACAACAAACTACTTTCATGTTAGCTCAGTTCTCCTTCCACAAAGCTTGGTGGTAAAGCTCTCCCTGACATCCATCAAAGAGAGGGACTGATGAGGTGAGAGCTGATGAAAGTTTTGAATGGCCAAGGAAACTGATGATTTGAAGAACTTAATTCCTTCCATCTTAAACAAATGCTTGTTTCCCTGGGAACTCATCAGAGCAGCTGTTCTGAGAAAAAACTCCTTTTTTCTCTTTGCCATACCCTGTTCTCAGGACAAAAGGATTCCTCTGACATGTAACTACCCATCTCAATTCCCAGTGTGGGCAACAAGAAGGGATATGCATCTTTGGAGCAGACTTTGTCTCAGCCCAAAGTAAATATGTAATATATTTAGATGAGTTACCCCCCCAAAATGCATGTTTCTCTCTGCTGATGGTAGAAGGAGGCTACCACAGGGAGCTTCCACATTGACCTTAGAACTGGACCATGCCTTCCCCAAAGCTGAGGGCAGGAGGGAAGCACTGCTCACCTGGTTTGTAGGAAAATTCCTGTTCAGCTCTAAATCCAGAGATTAAACCTAAGGACACAAACGGGGTGCACCATCCCTCCACCAGAGCACTGAACAGCTTCTTACTTCACCATACATCCTGCACTATCTATCTGTTGTGGGGAGAAGAAAGGGCTTCCTCTGTGGCTCCTACATCCCTTTTGCACTAGAGCATGGGTCTAATAATAAGGGAAATGTGAATGGTGACATAATTGCCTTTCCAATCCCTTTGGACATGCTAGTTCAGGGTTATCTGAGGGCATGTCTTGTTTATTATTAAGAATTTTCTTCCTCTGCTGCACAATCTTTTCAATAACTTGGTACATTCCATTTTAAAATTGAGAGACTGATCCAGAACTTTCATCTTCGAATGGTTTTACTAATTTCAAGCCTGAAGTCCCTTGTGACCAATTTCTAGCCAGTAGGGTTGGAGCCAGTAGTGTCACTTAACTCAAATGGTTCTTCTCCCTCTGTGATTTTTCCCTTTCTCCCTGTTCCCAAAAACATATTTATAAGGAGACATCATTAATGTCACCAGTTTCAGAAGCCAGCTTCTTTTCATGTTTCCTGCAAAGGAAGATATGACATTCTTCTCACTGTAACCATTTAATTAGTTAATCCTGCTGGACCATGGGTAATGAAAGCTATACAAACAATTCACTGAAGAATGCCAAAGTATAAATGTACCAATACTTCCCTGTCTCTATTCAGAAAAAAAAACCCTCACCTGGTAATCAAGTTTATCACTGTCACTGAGTTGGAAAAAAAAGACACAGTGGTTGTTAGGGCACCCTCTCACTGATCAACAAACCTAAGCCTCTTTCTACAGCTTGTCCCTTCACAATAGCAGCTGTTGTGAGAGGAGAGCAGGACCCAAAGCAGCGTCAATGCTGAGCACTAATTGCAGAGCAGGGACAAAAAACAACTTCAAAGCTGGCACGGTTGGGCACTGCAGGCGATGCCCCAATTAGCTGCTGGGAGTGGTGCTGCGAGCTCCTTGGTTTTGGAGGCACAGCCCCCTCTGCCAGCCCCACTCTCCTTTCACTCCCCATTTCCCAGCCTGGTTTTCCCCCTCAAAAGAGACGTGGCTGCAGCTGAATCAATCCTCTTCTCTCAGCTCCCCAGGTGGATGCCAAGGAAGTGCAAGGGGCAGCAGCAAGTGCTCCAGCCAGGATATCAGGTGGGCAGGACCTCATGCTGATTCTCTCACCCCTTCCCATGTGTTTCCCTAGGACAAAAAAGAAGAAGCTAACACATGTAGGGATAAATTAAATAAACATACGTTTATAATAGACCCTCACTTCCCTCTTGTTTCCTTTTTCTTTGCAAGCCAGTGGGATTTAGCCCACAGCACCTTGTTTACTTAACACATTGAGAAGCCTTTCTCTCTCTGAGATGAACAAGGAAAGTGCAGGGCATGGCTCAGCCTTTCCAGCATGCCTGCTCCTTCTGCCGTGATGGAGGCACTGCAGAGCCCAGAGCAGCGCATCTCCTGCCCTCAGCCCCATGCAGAAACGCTCCAGGCTACCCAGAAGTAGAGTGTGGTCATAAGGTCCAAAAGCAGCTGCCCTCTTGGGTCTTATATTTAGCCTGAGAACAAACAGTACTTTTGGCTTATGGCCTGGATTCTCATAAGAAGAAAGGAAAAAGTTGGTCTGAGAGGCTTTTTCAGCTGCTTTCCCTAAAACCATCTGATTTTATTCCTCCTTATGGAAAACATTTGTGGTTTTACGCTAAGGAGTTTGTTCACCAGTTCTCCACAATACAAAAAACCCAGAGTTTTTTTAAAAGGGGACAGAAGTGTGAACAATGAAAATATTTAATTCCAGCTAAAATTGCTGGAGTTTTGCAATGTCATTCATTTTCTTAAGTAATACCCAAATATTTTTTTTGGTGTGCTCCAGCCAATATCCACTTGAGCTTTCATATGAAGAAAATAAAATAGATGTGAATTATTCAACTCTAGAGAAACCAAATCAACCACTATACAATCTTAATGGTGCATACTGGCAATCTCGTACCAAAGTATCTAACCTATGTCATTATCCTCTGTTAAAAGGTAGTGGGGTGGGGGAAAAGAACCACAATGAGACTATTCATAGAGCTGGGTATCTCACAGGAGGTTAGATGAGCCCACAACCTTGGCATCAGCGGTGTTAATTAATGGGGTTGTTGTTCCACTGGGGAAAGACCCTTTGTCTGATCCTTGGCTAGGTTAGTGCTACTCTGTGTACATCAAAGGAATCACGTTCAATAGGCAATGCTAGTGATCCCAGCTCCCTCAACCTTTTCTAGTTTATCAGAAAAACAAATGTATTTAGAGAAAGCTA
The DNA here is from genome assembly GCF_000691975.1 of Corvus brachyrhynchos. Taxonomy (NCBI): domain Eukaryota; kingdom Metazoa; phylum Chordata; class Aves; order Passeriformes; family Corvidae; genus Corvus; species Corvus brachyrhynchos. Next base: position 5,569,164 of record NW_008237619.1, read on the forward strand.
CTATCCTTGTTCAATCCTGTTCTGTTTCACCCCACATCAGTCCTAGTTCCATTAATTAAGACAGGGACTGCTGGACAAGGTGGTCTTTGATATACATCCCAACAACCAGAACAACCACCCTTCAGAGGGAAAAGGCAAGAAAGATTTGCAATCAGATGGTGCTGTGAAATAACTTGCAAGTCTTGATACATAAAATTTACACATTTCATACCCACCACTTGTGGACCACAACTGGTGACAGCACTCTGAGCCCTGGTGATGCTTTGGTAGCTGGAAATGGTGGTAGGCAGGACTTCCAGTGGCATCCGTATCAGGGAAAAGCCTGTTAACATAACATAGTGTGCAGCCGTGGTCATTCAGCAAAAGCTTTGAATTAAAGCATGTGAGTTGTCTCCCTCAGCAACATACTCAAAAGGATGAATGAACCTGGGGTACAAGAAGAGGTATTTTTTTATCAAAAACTTAACATTTCTGTCTCCTAACAAGAGAAATGAGAATAGCCCTGTGGATATTTTCTGGAAACAAGGAAATGAAGAGGCAAAGCTCCATTTCTTTTCTGAAAGCATTTTGCTGAACTATTTCCCTGCATCCAGCAGCAAAATTCATGCGGTGTTGCAGAGCCTGTGGTGTAGGTAACTGCTGGCTGAGTACTGTAGCTTTACTGATATGGTTAAACTACAGCAGGTGTGGTGGTAAGGCCCCATTGCCTGAGCCCTGGAGACCCAAGCTGAGTGACCAAGCCACATGAAGTAGACATTCTGGTTCTTTTGCTAAATTATCTTGACAGGCTTCCAAACCAATGGCATCCTTAAGAAAATCCTTTGAAAGTTCTAATGGAGTTCAGTTCAGTTTTATAAAGCAATGCACTAGACACTTTTGAAATTAATTATTGGAAAGACTGAAAGGAAGTATTTGCAAATATTTTGCTGTCTGTAGTTCATTTGTGGGACAGTCCTGATTTCCAAGAATGTGTCAGTCATTCAGTTTTTTCTGCCACAGGAATGTCGAAACAGCTTGGAGCCTTAGAGTTATTTGAAAACACTTTTGTTCAAATGTTTACAAATCATTAAAATTGTTTAGTAATGTCAGCATTATTTCTGCCTCTCTGACTGAGGCATTCTGAAAGGAAAAGTATGAATAATGATCAATAAATAACAGCACAATGACTATGGAAATAAATGCTTGAAACCACACACAGATTCAGGCATTTGTCTGAATGAAGGACAGATTGTTGAACACACAGGCAAGCAAAACCCAAGCTGTCTGGAGCAACAACCTCTCCCTCTAAGCCTGGCCTCTTCTGCATCCCTGCCTCTTCCCAGCAGCACATAGGGACACAGTGACTGACTCCCTGATGACTTTTCAGTGCCATCTTATCGATCCAACAGCAGGTACTTTGCTATGGAAACACTTTCAGGGCTAAACACCACCTCATATATATGCAAAGTGACATGGTCAAACAAGCACACCGAGGGCTGGGCAGCAAGGAAAGTTCAAAGGCTTGCCTACCTAACAGCTTCTGGGCACTTTTTGAAGTGGTGGAGCAAGGTTTGGGTTTGCCCAAGGCCAGTATCTGTATCCAGCTGGTCACCAGAAGCTCCATCCCTCTCCATCCACCTGACACACAGGTAGCCATGAAGTAGGATGCTGGCACTTTCTGCAGCACAAAGGGGAGCCAACCCATGAGGTTGCCACATCTCAACCCCCCCCGCCCCCCCGAAACCCAGGTGGTGGCCACATCCAGGTTTTCTTTAACACCTTCAAGGATGGTAACTCCACCACCTCCCTAGGCAGCACATTCCAATGCTTGACAACCCTTTCCATGAAGAAATTCTTCCTGGTGTCCAAACCAAACCTCTCCTGGTGCAGCTTGAGGCTGTGTCCTCTCATCCTGCCACTAGTTGCCCAGAAGAGATTGACCCCCGCCTGGCTACAACCTCCTTTCAGGTGATTGTAGAGTCTGATAAGGCCTCCCCCAAGCTCCCTTTTCCCCAGGCTAAACAACCCCAGCTCCCTCAGCCGCTCCTCATAAGACTTACTCTCTAAAGCCTTGACCAGCTTCTCTCTGGCACAGGAGCCACCTTGGCTGGCACCTGCTCTGTCCCAGCCCCAGCACAACAAACCACTAAACACAGAGCTGTAGGAAACCGGGTTTCACCCACTCTGGAAATGGATTAGGGAGAAGCACCGCACGACCCAGCTGCAGGCCCATGGTAGGTGTGTGCTTGTGCAGCAGCGTGGGCCAGCAGAAGGAGGAGGCACCACATGGGTTTCCACTGTGACAGAGGCCAGGTCTGCAGGACACTTGAGTTCCCACTGCTGCTGACCAAACACTAGGGTGAGAGGGATGCCAGAAGGCTTTTGAGAACATAATTGCCCAGCTGTATGAACACTGTGCGGTGCCCCATTTGTTTTAGGGAGAAGAAAAGGCGTGGGGATGGGGGTGGACATGTAGTGCTTAATGAGATACAGCACAGCAAAAGCTGACAAGTGCCTAGCACTTATTGAACAGCCACTTCAGTCTGCTGCTCTTCAGGCCCGTCAGACACAGAGCGAGACCAGAAAACATGAGGCCAAGGTGAACACTCCTGTCAAGAGACAGCCCTGCACAGAGGAAAATTTGGTAAATGTTTTGGAGGCGGTTCAGTGACTGCCACACACAGTACAACACTGCATTGAGCCGTCTACAAAAAAGCCCTATTTACTGGTTAAGACCTCCTAGGAGATGCTTAGAGTAGCAGAGGGTGCCATTTCCCAGAATTTTTTATAGACTTGAGTGACTTTGGCAGTGGAACACAGATACCATGGACTATGCAATGGATTATAAAGAAGAGCAGGAAAATATTTGTTCTGCAGGAGCTATTTTGGTACTAGGGGTTAAAGGGCTACAGCACAGTGATGGCTGAGCTTCTGCCTCCACCTCTGGGAGCAGAGGCATCTAACAGGGAGGGCCAAAATTATAACCAAGACAGTGGAAGGACCTGAACATGCTCCTGAGCATGTCAAATCTATGGGCTATCCTCCTACCTTACAGGGAACAAGCAAGTTTTCAGATCACTTTTCTGTGAAGAATACTAATTCTGAACATATCATTGCTACCACCAGGACACTAAGGGGTACCTAAGGGACATAATCATGGAGTGGATATGGCTGAGTGTAAGAGCGTACCTCAGACAAAAACCATCCCACATCATGCTCAGAAGCTGCAGCACAATGGTCTGTGCAATGCAAAAACCACATGATTCCTCTCCTCCACATCAACTCTCTAGAAAAATAATGGCTGGAAACTTGAGCCAAAGGTGTTTGGACAAATCAGGCAAAAGAAATTGCATCCAGTGTTGAGCTTTAAAAAAAAAAAATCACAGAAGCAAATTTTCCTGATAAATTAATATCTGTGGTAAATCCACATCATTTCACACCTCTGCTAAGATTTGCATTGCAATAAAAGACTGTGTTCCATGTTAACACAGGACAGCCCTCAGCTTCTTCCATGTAAAGCTAAAGGAGCTCCATTCCATTTCAGTCAGCCAGTTAATTAAAACAGAAGTAATTAGGAGCAGGGGGGAGAAACAAGATCCAGTAGGTGTCTCAAGTAAGCAGTTTTTGTCAACTCAGTGTGAAGCTGAATGATGTCCTCCATTTTGACTGACAAATGCTTTCCACTCTCAGAAATTTTTCATTTTCCATTTTCAGAGGCTATAGATTTCCATCTCCTACCCTAGCAACTGTTTCGGTGTTTTATGATTTTTCCAGCCCCTTCTGATTTGCTCAGAAAATACAGATAGGCCAGCTATAATAAACTGTCACAGGATGTACAAAATCTTCACAAGAAATATCTAGAAATCTACAGCCTCTTCTTGTACCCACAAATGACAAAAATCACAATGAAACATTAAACAGAAAGCAATCTGCCATGTGTGGGTGAGATCTGATTTCAAATCTAAACACGTCTTAAATTTCTGAGTGTTGTTTAATAGAACATCACTTGGCCTCTTCTAGGGATAAAATGTCACTCAGAGATACAGCATTGTTTTGAGATGACTCAAAACAAAGTTACGATGAACCAAGACAATAAATTGTGTACTCTATTTTTAAAGAAGCGTGCATGGGCTTTGCTTTTCAGCACTTATTCATCATCATTTCTATATCCCTGAAAAGACACACTGGAGCCATACTCATCAGCTCATTACATGTACTCCCTGAAACACCCCTAGGCAGCCATCTCCTCTGGCCACTCTCCTGGGAGTTGCCCACTTCATTTTTTCAGCAGAACCCACCCTGATCTGTCACTCTGATGTCCAGTAGACTCCTCATTATACAAATTATCTGTCATTACCAAGCAGATACAAAGCTCCAGACAAATGTTAATAAAAGGCTACACAAAAAAAGCAAAACACTCCAAATGGACCAATAGTGCACAGCTCTCCACCTTTTTGCAACCATTCATGCCAATGCAAAATGATCAGATGGTATTTTACATGCACAACACTTTAAATTACTTTTTGAGGGTTTTTCTTAAAATCAGCAACACAGAAAAGCACCCCTGTGATTTGGATGTAAGGGAAGTCGGGAAACATTACTAGCAGCTTTGATTTAAGAAGTTTTAAACCCATAAGGCTCCACCACCTGAAGGAAAGTGTGAGACTCACCCAAAACTGCCACACACCACGTTTTCCAACAGCACAACCCATAACACATTCAAGCTGAAACGCCTGTAGGAGACTCAGTCAGTTCTGGCTAAAGGAAAAGAAAAAAATCAAATTATCTGTTCTGCTGACCTATTGAAACTGAACCAAACAGATGGGCTGATCCTCAACAGACACTCCTCTGCCAGAAGTCGCCTCAGCATCTTCCAAGGTGTTGCCAGCCTGGCCATGGCAAAAGCAATCACTATGGCATTACAAATGACAATCAGACATGCCTAAAATCCTTCAAGTTTCTGCTTCTTGCCACGTTTTTGTCATGCTAACCCATTTTAGGATTCAACACTTCACCAAGCTTCCAGGAAGCAATGCAATTTTGGTGAACAGGCTGATATTTATAAAAGGAGGGGCAGTCAAGGTTAATGGCCCTCTTCTATAGAGGAAGCTTTGAACAATAAAAAAAAGCCCATGTACATATAATAAATTCTCCATGTGCTTTCTCACAGACATATAATTCTTGATGCAAAACATTTTCAGGATAGGAGTTGAACATAGAAATAGGAGTGAAAGTCTGGTAAATATTGTTAAGGAAGCTCTCTCTCTCATGTATCTGCCAGAGAGCAAAACAAGTGCAGCCCTTATTTTTCTCTCCATCCATGAGGAGTCTGTAAGCCTCTTAGAAAGAAAGTCAGGCCACAATCATTGCTCAGGTTTGTTCAAAGTAAATCTAAGAAATTACTGGAGAGACACTGGTCAGTAGTTGTGTCCTCACACCATGAAAGATTAAGTGCTCTTTTTAACACAAAAAAAAAAAAAGGAGAAAAGGTAAGCCAGTTTGCTAGGGAACTATGTAAACTTTGGTGTTAAATCTCCAAAGAAAGGGGTAGTATATTAACTAACTGCTTGGCCTGGGGAAAACAGTCTCAGGGAATGATGTAGAAAGGCTGAAAAAAACCCCAAAACATAACACTTCTAAGTAAGTAACTTAGCTCAGAATGCCTGGGTTCAATTTCCAGCTCAGTTTCCTCTGTCACCCTGGGAAAGTCACTTATTCCTTGTGTCTATTACCAGCCATAGGAGCTCTGAAGCAGCAAGTCCCAGCAATGCCCTAATGTGGAGAAAGTATGCTTGTGGAAGCCAGGTAAATCTCAGAAACAAAGCCTCTAGTGCAGGAGAAGTTGGTGAGAGAGGATTGAAAGAGAACACAAAAACAAGCTGGTTACCAAGCATTAGCAAGCCCCTAGTAAATTCCTAGAAGAGATAAGGTGACTGTGTTTTTTACCACAAGATAACTAATGAGGACAACTTGCTCCACTCCACCCATGACTAACCTCACCACCTCATTCTCTTCTCAGTACATGCGGTATTTGCAGTGAGTAACCATATATAAACTGCAGATAGCACATCCCTAATAGGCTGCTGTGATCTGCATGCTCTTTAAATCAATTATATTAATCTTTTAATTTACATAAAAAGTCTTAACTGATGGTTTTGAAAGCTTTGTTTCAAGAGGCTTGATTTTCGTAGGCGTGGATTGGCTCACTTCTCCCATAGGCACAGACACACAGAATCAGAGCCAGCCTTGGAAATGGCAGAGCTTCACTCCCACACACATATTTTCCTTAAAAAAGTGAAAACCAGGGGCCAAGCACAGTCTCATTCACAGCCCCAGCTCCACAGTGGTTTTTCCATGTTCTTTAGTCAGCAAGGTCTCACTCATAATGTGGTGGCAAAAGGTCATACACCACCTTCTGCCTGTATATGGAAGCAGTACAGGCTGTGGGGTTTCCCTGTCAGAGCTTGAGAATAGCTTTACCAATAAGGGTTGTGGGCTTTTTTTAATTAAAAAAAGAAGAAGAAGAAGAAAAAATAAAAGCCCACTACTACCATTTTTTTCATTTAATGGGGTCTACCACGTCATCTTCTTGTGCTTGAAGCCTGAGGGTTCCTGTGCAGAACAGGGTTCCTGTGCAGAACCAAGCCCAGAAGTGAGAACAGCTCCCCAGACTTGGCTTGCCCTTCCCACAGCTCTGCTTCTGCTCCCACCTGTCCTGCAAGGAGCACTTGTCTTTGTCCTTTCTGGCAGGGAAAGCAGTCTGGGGTACTGAGGCAATGAGAAGGAGAGGTTCATTGCAGTATCATAAATTTTTTCAAGTGCTAAAAATCCTTTTAAAAGCCCACTGTGTTTTGGCATGGGTGGGGAAGGAGTGTTGTGCACTGCAGCACCCAGGGCACAATTTCCTGTCCTGTAGAAGGTTTGACAAAAGGACAGAGAACTTCAGGGTGCCAAGAGCTTCCAGCTCCTCTCATCTGTGGGAGCTTTCTTGGAGAGCCAGTCCCCAGACCTTGATGGGTGTACCAGGCTGACAAGCTGAATTAAGAGGGTGGAGAAAAGTTGCTCTGGTTCAGAGCTGCAGAGAAAAACTCAGAGAAGGAATGCCATAACACCATTTGTAATTTCTAAAATCTTCTGCAATTTTTGGGTCGCAGGACTAGTAACACAGGACATGTGATTTGGATTGCAGATCCTGATCCTGTTTTGATGTCCAGCAAGACCTTGACACCATAGGTCACCAGAGCCCTGTGCAAGCTCCATTTTCCTCCACGACTTGCATCTCATGCAGCTACCCAGCACCATGCTCAGCCACTCAAGCTGGGAAGCAACATATGGTCTTGTCCTCCCAGAAAGACCTGAACACCTTTGGAAACACTGTGTCGGAGAAGGAAGGCACTGGGGGTGATGCTGGAGGTTCTGCTCTTTGTGTAGAGCAGCCAGGTTTGGGCCAGTTCAGGCCAAACTGGCTACTACCATGAGAGCCAGGTCCCCAATTACTTGCTAAAGCTTGACTGGAGCAGACACTGCTCCTTCTCCCATCAGCAGCCCTGCCTTTATCTGAGTACAGGAGTACCTCCTTTTCCTCCTCGTTCCTCTTGTTCCCATGCCCACCCCATGGGGAAATCCCCTTGGGCTTTTGTCCCTTGGGAAGGTGGGCAGCATGAGCAGAGGAGAGGGATGGCACCAATCCATGAGTGCCTTGGTGCATCCGTTTCCTGTCAGTAACATGTGTCCCAGAGCTGGTGTGACCTGCTCACAAGGGGGGTCCAGCAGATGGTCAGTGGGATCTGGCCCTGCCCCCTATGGCTGGTTGGCACAGCCACCATGTGCTTGGAAAAAAAAAATAGAAGAGGTGCTGGAGGTGCTCAGACAAAGCAGAAGCAGGACTTCCCCACGGTGATCAGAGTTGGGCTGACTGAGGCAGAGGACACGCTGCAATTTTTCTGGAAATGACAGAGCGAGCGGCGCACTGTGATGAGAAATCCTGCATCACTCCTGTGCCAGAACACCCTGGCAGGGGAAAACATTGCTCAGGTCACACTGCGATAGACAAGGTGCCCTGTTTATTGACTGCCAGTTGGAAGAGGACAAACCATCTGTGATTTACCAGGATCCCTATTTAATATACGTAATACACGTAAATTGGAAACTCAGCCTTGCTGCAGCTCCTAGCTGTGGAACAGTAGTTGCCACTTCTGCAATTAAGAGAAAAACAGAGCAGTTTATTAAGCACAGTTGTGGGAACGCAGTTTCAGTTTTCAGTGGGTTCATCTGAATATTTTTTCCATTTTAGTTCATGTAAGTTCACGCCCTTTGGGTTTCACATAAAGCCGTAGGGTCTGAGAAGCTCAAAAAATCTAGAAATCAAAATGTCAAGTTGAAACGAAACCATAAAAGGTATTTGGATTTGCATGAAAACGGGCCCAGATTTGCTTCAGGAGTTCCTGAAGCCTGGTAAAGCTTTTGAAGAGCCTAATCTGAGTTTTGTGGTTTCAGTGCAGACAGAAAGCAGTGCAAGAGAGCAGATGGGCTCCTTTCAGGAAGCCAAGGCAGAGGAGAATGATTAAGAAGCTATGAGAACACAAACCGGGGAGGGGAATGGGGCTGGGGGGGGCGTGGGGGGAGAATCTAAAAAAAAAATCTCCAAAACCAGATTTTCAAGTGCCAAATGCTGCATATTAGGAACTAAGAGAACATGGGTCATGTCAAGGCACTACAAGACAGTGGACAGATCCTGTTTCTGAGGATCAGGCTCTGAATGGGAATACAGAGGTTTGGAGATAAGTCCGGCCATAATAGTGCCGTATGCCCTGGTGCCCATACACTGAACATTCCTCTCCCCTTATAAATAATCCTCTTCCCACAGTACTCCAGCCACACATGAGGTAGGGAAACAAAACGAAAAGAATAATCTACCAGGCTTATGCTCTCTGGTTAACACCTATAAGCTTGTCCCAACATCAAATATTTTAAATTCTGGCTTTGATCTATTTTTTAAAAGAGTTATTTCAATATCATATGCTCTAAATTTATTCTTATTGCATTCTTTTACTGACATAGAAATAAACATTTCAGAGTGACAAGTCAATTGAGTTGCTCACCTGAAAAGATGCAGAATAAATTTAATTGAAAAATTAACTTTTCTTTCCACTAGGAGTCTATAGATCTCCTTCAATTACACTCTTTACATTAACATCTTTTACATTGACAGGATGCAGAGGAGGCACTCATTGATTGCCTGAAATTTAGTCTCCTGGCTGAGCAACTGGGTGTCTTAAAAACAGAAGTATCTCATCATGACTGACATAACATGGGTATACATTGTTATGAACAATATAAGCAAAAACTGCGACACTGACACTTTCAAGCATCTTCCTTTGAGAGCGTTTTTTCTGTCTAATTGCATAAAAATTGAACATCTAACCTGCAAATTAAACTTTTTGTCCCTTCTTCCTACCTTTTATGGAACAAAGATCAACAGAAGAAACACAAATTTGGCTGAAACACCGAGTTTTGTTCCCTTCCACCAAAAGGATCTTTACTTTCACATCTGGTCCACAGTTCATCTTGCCAAAGAAAATAAAATGGTTTCACATAGCTTCAGCATTTGCTTGAATTCTCATGAACTTTGAGTGCTACTTGCATTTTATGCTGTCCTCCCAGGAGCATGCACTCCAGAGATATGACACTCCCCACTGACATTGTCATGCAGCACCACAGACCAGCCAGCAGCATTTCCAGCATCTGCACATTTAATAACCATGGTTTGCAGAACAGGATAAATCATTACTTTGGTGTCATCTTGCTTTGGCATTTCACCCTCTCACAGGTTTACTTTTGTGCACAACACTAAATTTATTTAACCTACTAAGCCATTTACTCTTCTTACCCTTTCAGCACCTTCTTTTGTGATATAAAAGAACTCCCACTGCTTTGGCCTGTCCTCATAGCACGGACTCTCCCCAGCCATGTCTTTTGTTTGAGAGTCCATCACAGGTGCTGTCTCATACTGCAGGTGTACCTTGGCTTCAGAGAGGATGTTCTTTGCACTGTTAAGAGCTGTCTACATCCTCTTAGCTGAGACCATACCCTGGCATTCAAAGGATGCTTAGTCAGACAATTCCCATTGAAATCAGTTGGGTTTAAGTGTTTAAGCAGGTTTGCAGGCTGGGCCAAACAGTCTCTGTGTTTCATCTAGTAGATTTGAAGACAACTACATTCCCACACTGCAAAGATAGCTACTAGCTTTGTTTGGAAAATTGTAGTGGGGCTGCTTTGCCATCTGACAGCTCAGCCTCAATTTCAGCAATACCCTGGATGAGGGTAAGAATCATCCAAAGGCGAAAGTTTCCATGCCCTAGTTACAGCCAACCAAACTACTGAAGAATATTCTTTCCAAATGATGATGTTTCAATACGTTTTCTGTTAATTTCATGTAAACAGACTATAGTAAAATACACAACCTTAAGATGCAAACCAAAACCCAAACCATAACAATTTACTTCAGCTAAACAAAACTAAAGAGTTTAGTTTTCTCTCGGCAGGAAAGGTAACGGGGTAATCTGAAGTCCTGTTGTTCAAACAGTTCAGACCTTTGTGCAGCAGTTTCAGAAAGACACTCCAAATGATAACAATCCAAATTCTCACAATTTCCGCAGGCAGGATTTGAAGTGTCCAGCTTGGCCCTGGGCAGGGACTCCAGAGCGTGCAGGAGGCGGGCCCAGGCAGCTCTCCATCCTTCACGTCTGGCATCCCAAACAGCTCATTGCCCCGTAGGGTTACTGACCCTTTTATGGTCACTCCTCCCCCTCCAAAGAAGGAGGTGATTCAAAGGAACAGCTGCTGTGGCAGCCAGAAAAACAGGGTTTATTTAAGGAGCTTTCACGTGGACTTCAGCCTTCTCCTCAGAGAAAAGAAATAACAAGTTGCCCAAAAAGTCAAGCTCATCTCCCTATGTCCATGGGCAGCTCGCAGGGTGGTAGAGAAACCACAGCAGATGTTTCTCTCCCTGAGGATGTGTACGGTCTATGTTAGGGTTACTGCTGCATCGGGGGGGAAAGGGGGGCCATGAAGATGGTCTCAATCATAATTCAATTACAGCTTCAGAAGTTGGATGACCATTAAACTTGTACCACAGGGTAGTGAGCAGATGGTTCTG
>NW_008237619.1:5580432-5592912 GCF_000691975.1 Corvus brachyrhynchos
CACAGATTTTCTAGGAGCCATCGCCTTAAAAGCCACCATCCAGACCCCAGCTTCACTGTAAATCATCTTAGCAGCATTAAGTGAAAGAAGAGATGGTGTGAGGAAATGTTTAAATCATATTTTAAAAAGAAAAAAAGAGGAAAAATCAGAGAAGGAGTCCTTGCATTATGCATCCATCAACAATATTTAAAAGTCACAGCAAAAAAATTGAGGAAATGGGAAATAAAAATATGATACACGGTAAGGGAAAACGCAACAGAACAAAGGTGTGGCCCAAATGATAGCTGATCCCCACACACAGCTACATGCATGAAGCAGCCTTGCTCACTAGCTGGTTGTGGGCATGGGAAGGCTGCGAGCAGCACACTGGACTTGCAGTACTTGTTCTGAAACTCGCGACTGAACCTTGTCCATGGCCTAAAGCAAAACCAAAAAATAAATAAACAAAAAGTAAACCAGAAAAACAGTGAAAATATTACACCACAACATTATGTAAAAAGAGAAGCAGAGCTGGAATCATTTTGAGAAGATTTTGGGTTTGTCCTGTGACAGCTTCATCTCTGTGGTTTTTCTCAGTACTGATGAAGTGTGAAAAGTGTATAGCTGTACTTCCCTTCTTAAAAATAAACCTACCGTCCTAAGCAGAAATCGCTTGGTACACAAGGGAGCCAATTCTGCCTGATGTCACCTAGCTGTACAGGCAGGAACTTCCCCAGACGTGCCACCACACTGGTCCCTGTGAGACCCACACATCGAAGATGATGTGCTGGGAGTGTGTAATCTCACCCAGAACTGGGCCATCACACCCAGAGACACAGCACAGGGCCAGCCAGGCTCGGCTCAAGCCTGAGCAGAAGGCATGAGCCATGGCATCCAAGGAAATGCAGCTCCTGCAGCAGGGTACCAAAATTTCTCAGGAGCTCAGCAGTCCAGCAGACACCTAAACACAGGGCTCATTTTTCCCCCAGCTCAGCACCATGCTCTTTGGAAAACCTGACTCACAACGTTACAAGCAACATCAGCAGCTCAAAGCCTGTTATTTATCTGTAGGACAACAATGTCTAGAGGCCCCAGGCGTGGCATAGCAGTGCTCCGTCCAGGCACTGCGCAATCCTGCTGGCTGCAAGCAGTAGCTCCAGGAGAGCTGACCTGGCACTGGCACCTCCAGCTTCCCAGGAAACTCCTGACCAGACATGGCTTCCTGCCAGCCATAAGCCATCCCATTTCTCCTTTCTGATCAATCACATCACTGCAGAGAATATTTAGATTTGAAACCACAGTGCCAAGCTCCAGCAGCTCTGTTGCTGTTGGTGAGGCATCCCAAGCACATATCGCTTGGCTTAACTCCAGCCCATGCAGATTTACCCCTGCTAGGTTTGCATCACAGGCAAGACAGACACAGGCAACCATCATCTTTTTCTATGGGTCATGTATGTGCTCCCAGTCCTTCACCAGCCCTTGAGGAAGAAGCTGCCACTCCCTCCCTGAGCTCATGTTTTGCTTCAGTCCATCAGGAGTTTTTCCCCAGCTTGTGCTTAGGGATGTAGCATGGGCTTTCATCCCTCTTGCTCTCCAAGACCTCCTGAAAAGATCTGGCTGTGACTTCTCCTATACACAGACATTTAATGGGGACTTTGTAAAACCAAGCTCATGCCAATGGGGACACAGCCAGAATTCATCTGGCATCAGTTTCACCATGAAAGGAACACAGAGCAAAATAGGGAGGCAGCTCAATCTTTTGGCCAATGCAGGCAGGGGGAGATGACTGGCAGCCTCCCCAAGGAGGAGACAGATATGGCTTAGTGACCTGCAGAAGTGATCCTGCAGTTCCAGAAGCCCTAACCAGAAGGAAGTGCTCTCTGCAAAGGAAGAAGGGGACTTCCTTGAGCACAGAAGGGAGGGAAAGAAGGTGGGTCTGGGCCACTGTAGCATATCAAGACCTAGATTTACTTCTCCTTTTTTTCCCCCGACCTTCCCTCTGACCTTAGACAACCTGCCCCAATCTTTGCAGAAGTTTTGAGTGTTTTCTGCATGCACTGAAAGGACCAGTGCGCGGCACCCTGGCAGACAGGCTGCATGCCCACCTGGTTCCCCCTTGGTCATGCCAGGGACAGCATGGTACCACAAGGACATGGAAAGGAACCCTGACCAGAGCAAAGCCACAGGCAGAGACACCTTTTGTCTGCAATATTTCCAAAACAAAAACAACTCATATTGCCATCAAGAGGGCTGAAGTCAGTTCTGAAAACATATAGGAGCCCTCTTTCAGAAATTTAACAGTCCTTCCCCATTCCCCAAACCTAAATATGCAAGAGAGGAGACTGGTACCAGTGTTATCAGACATTATAAGTCTTTTCAGCCCATCTGGACTAGAGTAAAATAGACCAGAAGAGGAAAATCCCTTGCTGAACCATAACTAAGGGCATAGCAAATCCCTCTGATCCAGACCCAGTCTTGCAGCCCTTTCACCAAAATTATGGGACAGCTACTTACCCTACGTGAGTCAGCAGGAGCACATGGGTTTCTGTGATGAAAAGGAACAGTTCCCAAAGGATAAACATGCCCTCATGCTTTTTGATAGGCATACTCATAGTAACCTGTTAGAAACCTGTGCTGGCTAAGAAGATACCTGAAAATTGGCCTGCAATTTAACTTTTGGCAGAAAATGAGCAATAGGATAGGCCCTTGTTTTAAACCTACACCTCTAAGACAGGTCTTGGACATTTATTACCAAAGTTGAAACTCTTAGTTCAAGCTAAACAATAGAATTAGGGCAGTAATTTGAAGAATTATTTATTGTATAAATACTGAAGTCTCAGAATACACAGTTGAGAACAGACACGTCTCCAAGGGCTACAGCTCATGGGTAGAGATCCCAAATCAATATTAGCTGTGCACTGCCAGCCACCATCAGCTTGCTCACATTTGCCATGTGCCCTTCCCAATCTCATATGAGCAGGACTGTAAGGATTAGACTGAGCTATAAGATGAAGATTTTTGGCTTCTGTGTTTGGGGGCAGTGAGATTGCCCACCCAACTTCATCTCACTGCAGTACATGGACATTTGAATTTTGGTTTTGCCCCACAGACAGCAGCAGTTCTCTTCTGATTCACATGGAAAGCGACAGGGGATTTTCAGAATTATAACAACAGAAGACGTCATCTTCCTCTGCTGGCAAGTGGGATTGAAAATGACTGACCTGATTTCATAAAAATATCAGCATGTGTGTGGTGTGCGGTCTGTTACTCTTCTACACTCTTGTGGTTTCTGGGCACACAGCAGCAGCTGGCCTGCTACAGATTGTAAAGCAAAATACGGGTTGAGAAACTGAAAAAGTGGAAGAGGAACAAAAGAGAAATGCCTGGACAGATCTGTATCCAGTGTAGGTCAGCTAATATTTGAATCAGGACAAAAGTAGCAACTGAATAGGAAAACATTAATTTCCTCTCCTTTAGAAACAGCAGTAGTGTGAGGCACAGGAAGTACACATCCTCTGATGTTTTGATTTTCAAATAAATGTCAGATGAAATGACATCAAGAAGAGATGAAATAAGCCTGGGAAAGTCCTTTGTTTATAATTTTTTGCTTTGCTTTGCTTTGTATAGACAAAATTTTGGCTTATTTCTACATTTGCAGATTCACTGAAATAATGTCAGTGGTACTTGAAATTCAGAACACATCACTACAAACTATTCAGCAACTGGGCTGGAAAATACTTCTATGAGTTAAAGCCGCAGGTTACTTCAAAATTGAAGTCTATTATCTCTTTAGAAACATTTCAACAAGAGGAAAAAAGTGACAGGACCCAGTGCACAGGATTTAACTTCTCCAGTAAAAGCATAAAAATAAACTTTTTAAAAGTTCTTTTTCCTTACATAATCCACACCCTGCCTTCAGATCATTTTCACACTACTGGACCTTGTGCCACCTTTCGAAAGCCCTTCACTGCTTTAAAGTGTGCCGAATTTAACAGGCTTGGTGCAAAGACATCATTTCTACATTGTTCCTTTATTTTTCTTCAGTTTCTGATTCAGTCTTGGGTGGCTTCCATTTCTTTTCACTCCAATTTAATGTATTCCTGAGTATCATTTCAACTCTACACATTCAAAAGCAGCTTGTATGGACCCACTGACCTCTCTCTACTCCACTGATGGGAAGAGGGAAGGAGCAGAGCCCTCTGGCTGGGAAGGAACCAGCCTTGCGGATGGCAGGCAGTGAATCAGAGGTGAACTCATCCCCAGCAGTTCACACTGAGCAGCAGCTGCTGCAATGTTTCTGTTTCACAGACTTGCTTCTCATGAATGCTCTGATCCCACAGGGTCTTAAGGCTAACACTGACAAATCCCATTTCGGCACCACGAGGCACAATACGTGGATAGCTGAGGTTGTGACATACACCAGAAGCCAAAGATAATCTGATTCACTCCATTCTGCTCAACCTCTCATAGATAGCCAGTGTGCACCAAGCACTCACACCGACAACCATCAGAAAGGATAGGTACAAAAATGCAACGCTGATGATAACATTCCACAAGTCAGCCTTGCATGTAGAGATCTAGCACTGCTCAGGAGGCACCAGCAGCTTGAAGAAAATACTCAGCATCATCTTGCTCCCTAGGCGGTCTTCTCCCCAGTGCAGCAGGTTAGGGACTAACCTGTGGAAAAGGACTCATACCCCAAACCAGCTTCTATCCTAAAAACCAAAACCAAACTCTGGCCAGGTTCACGTTTTGAAGATCAGAATAGGAAATGGGACAGAGTCCATGGCCCATGGTCCCACAGACTTATTCCTGGAGAGTTATTCTCTCCTCCAGTCTGTGTTTGCATCTGTACTGACTGCAGCCAGCCCACACACTGATGGATTTTTCTGTCAAAGGATCCCTCTCCAATGTGTTTGCTCCCTAGTCAGCACTTAAGCTCTATCAGCTTCTTTACCTTCATCAGATGGCAGAGGTATTATTGCCTTTAAAACTGTGGCCACAACCTCTCTGCAAGGTTCCAGCCACAGCAGTTCAACCTGGCCCAGCTGGAGCAAGGACTGAGCAAAGCAAAGAGCCTTACAGAAGCAGCCCTGACAATCAGAGTAACTCATCTCTGGGGAAAGCCTGATTCATAAACCAGCTCTTCTTAAATCACAGAGCAGACACCTCTTGCTTTTAGGAAGCAGCTGAAATGTGCATATGTCTCACCTATTTCAAGGGAGCTTTTGCTGATTAATTCTTTCCCAAATTAGTTTGCAGCAAGATGGTATATGTCTCACCTATTTCAAGGAAGCTTTTGCTGAGTAATTCTTTCCCAAATTAGTTTGCAGCAAGATGGCTCACCAGGGCCTCCTATGTCATGTAGTAGCGTGCAGTGATGCCCTTTGTCAAACAGCACTTTCTGTTTTCAGAGAGAGAAAAACCAAGAAGATCACTCTCATTTTTCTAAGATACATTTATTGTAAGTGATTTAAGCAGTGTAGGAAGCTAACTTCAGAAAGGCAAGTTGGGTGATTCAACCAAGACAAGCATCTAGATAGTTACTGATTTCCCCTTTGCTCTTGTCACTTCTCCTTTTGGAGGAATTTATTCATTTTTAAAGTGATGGATAATGCCTATTTGAGAAGTTTAAAACCACTCAGATTTGTGGTTTTCTTCCCCTTTCATGCAACTTGAACAGTCTCCATTGGGTACTGGATTTGAAGAAACCAGCTGGAGCTGGGGAAAGAGAAGCATCTTCCAATAACCTGAACATCCCAATATGAGAGGTGGAACCTGTCTGCACACAAAGCATTTCTCCAGCTCACCAGAAACACAAGAGAAAGAGTGAGTTGAAAAGGCAGAGTAAGTGCAATACTGAAAAAATAACCTTGAACCAATCTGCTTCAGGGTTTAATGCCCAGCCTCCACAGCAAGGCAGCTGGTGTGTGGGTAAGAGGCTGCAGGGTCTGAGCTCTGTCCTCATGCCTGAGCTCAACTAAGCCCTTCAATGCAGTGCCTATATTGGCACCTCACACTCAGCCTCATTCTCCTCCTTCTCCCTGCACCTGCTTGTGTGTCATGCCAGTCTCCTGCCCTCAAGCAGAGGCTCACCAGCAGCCAAACACTGCAAGTGGGACTGACACAACAGATCTATGGGAATTGCTCTGCACACCCACAAAGGAGGATGGCAAGGCTCATTCCATAGCCAAATCCTGTCTCTCGCTGTCCTCAGCTCAGTGCCTCACTCCTCTTCACGGCAGGACCAAGGAAGTGGTTCTTGTGAGTCAGCAGGCATCACCTCCAGCACTGGTACAGCAACAAGACCTGTGAGGGAGGATTTGTCACCTCAAGGGTGGAAGCTCCTGCTTGCTGTCCACAATGCACCTTGCCAATCCTTTTTCTGAGAAGGGGTTAAAGAAAAACCCTTTCCATGCAAGGAAGGAGGAAGAGAAAGGCCTCAGGGTGAGCTGGTGGCCTGAAGCGGGAGACAAAGTGACCCCCAGTCCACCAGCAGCTCCCATGCCAAAGAGCCAGATGGTGGAGGGGGACAGAACTGCCTCCTCCCACAACATGCAGGTTTCTAGGGCTCCTGGAGCAACTCCAGGCTGTGTGAGGCTCACTTGACTGCTAGTAAAGCAAAGCAGAGAAAAAAAAATGAATAGGAGCAGCCTGCAATGCAGCTCCTGGAGTTGGGTTGATCTTGCACTTCAAGTTGCAGAGGTCTGGCTCCTCTCCCCTGCACACCTCCCTGGTGCCATCATTCTCACCCCACCAGGAGCTGCTACAGCTGCTGCTCCAAGTTTCTCTTCCCTCTCCAGTTATACAACTGCCAAAGCTCTTGTTAAGAGTGTGAAAGCAGCTATTGTCTGCCAAACTACTCAGATGTATCAGCTGCAATGATTAAATATTTTGCAAGACCTGATCCCTTTTCTGCGTAAATCTGGTTTAGATGAGAGCATTTTTCACCACCTCTGGGAAGTCACCAGAACATTTATGGAAATAATTCCTCAAGTCAGGGTGAAGTCCTCTGGCCTTACTTTGACCAACAACTCCTGCAAACCACATTATGCATGTCCAGAGGGAGGTGTGGTGTCCTTCAAGAGCCCCACAAACACCATCCCTGTCAGAAACATTGGAGGGATGAGATTTGTATCCCACTGAGCTTTTTCTTCTTCCCATCCTCTGCTCCTGCCAGAACCCACTCCTCCCTCTCTGTCATGCTGCTGGTATTTCAGTACAGCCTCATCCTTCAGACACATTAGAGGCACTGAAAGAGCTGCCAAGGGGAATCAAGCCCTGAGCTCTGCTTCAAGGCAGATCTGCATCCAGAGCGCAGCATGCTGAATTTCAGCCTCTCCACCTGCCACATTCACAGGTGTGTTTGCAGATTTGTGTGTTTTAGGAGGAAAGTTCAACCTCAAGTCAGAAATTCATTAGGCCAGTGTTGAGCTAGTTCAGATGATACCAGTTTTCTGTGGCCAGCTAATTTTCTCTTTCAGAAGCAGCCAGGCATGAAAAGTTTTGATTTGAATTCAATTAGCAAGCAATATATTTTCCTGTAGTGATAACTGATGACCTTCCATCAAAATGTGCTTCAAAAGTTTGTATTCCAGCACCTGCTGAAAGGGAAACCCCTTGATGCATGACTTCTGAGTAGAAGACAACAGACTCTAACCATGACATGTTCTGCTAGCTGGAAAGGACTCTGGGAATCTCCCACCTGAAGGTTAGTTTCAGGCGTGCAAGAAGACCACTGGCTCCTGATTAGCTACTTGCAGAGGGAAATTCCAGAGTTCTCCCCTTCTTTCTTCCTGCTAAAATTTAATAGTGAAAGCCTCAGCAAGAACACCAGTTAGGGGGGAAAGTGCTAGCTGCAGCTGTGGTAGCTCCCAAGTACTTTAGGGTCAGAGAGCAATCCCAGAAATTATATATTTGATAATAAGAAAATACAGATTCTCTGCTCTCCAGCAACTGAATTGCTGCTTTCATCACAAACAAGACAAGCAACCCTGAGTTGTGAAATATCTTGTTTGACACTGAGACAAGGATAATATGTAAAGATCACAGGCAAGAATTGAAATGACATTCCCCATGGAATTTTCACACAGCCCATAGGAACCCAAACATAGTCACCAGCGTTGCTTCCCATCAGATGCAAACTCATTCTACAAGTCAAAATATCTGAAAGCTCAGGGTCCACTTAAACTACAATAGGCACTTGAAGATTTCTGCCCTTTTCCTCCTCCACCATTTAGGAATACCATCAGGCACCTTCCCATGGCTATAGATACAAGCAGCCTCTCATGTTTCCAGCCCAAAACTGCTTGGGGTACGTTTCACTGCTACACATCACAGTCCACTCTAGGTCTGGAGTTATGGAAGGACAAGACTTCCACATCTTGCTGTGTCAGCTCAACAGCTTAGCACCATGACATGCCCATAACCTGCTTTCCTCCTTAACATGCTGCAGCCACAGTGGGTTCATTCCAAGAGTTTAAGTAGGTAAACAGGGCTGCTTTCATCTCCAGCAGGTTACAGATAACAAGTGGTTTTGCTGGCAGTTCGAGTCAGGGCTTCACGTTGTCTTCCTGCCCAGTAGCTTGCCCTGCACCTCGTGCTGAGGGCAAACCCTCAAACCACCAGAGCCAGCTGCTTGCTCTAGGCAGGAGGATTGTGCCTGGGAAATGCTCCCAGGGATCCCACCACGACACAGCAGAGAGGCCTGTCGCTCTTGCAGCTTCCTCCCTCTGGCACAGAAGCAGTAACCAGTGGGTAGGCAATGGTAATATCTTCCTTCAGCACAGATGGTTCAAAGTGAACTTGCCTTAAATTACAACTGAGCAAGCAATATTTCTTATCAAGATATTTAAAGGAAAACAAGATGCCTTCTCTGAAGAGGCAATCAATCTATAGTCCAGCTGTTTCTTATACAATTACAGCTTAAAGTTGACATTATTAATTTTGAACTTATGGACTCTTTTGTCCAAGATTGAGATCAAAAGGTCACTTTTAACACAATATTAGCATTGAGCTGTGATGTGAATATATTGTCTAAGCTAGATAAGACATTGATAAATATCTAAGAGGACGGGGCTTTTGGCAAGCACAATTTCTCTTTTCCCACTGATGCAACAGAAATTGGTTTTTTAAGTACTGTCTAATATTGTCCAAACTGAACATGCATCTCAGACCACAGTCCTGAGGCACAGAGAATAGATGATCCCTTGTTCCAGGCTCCACCAGTGATTTGCGGAGCAATGCTCCACATGCTCATGATGCCCACAAGCTGATCAGTGACTGTCACCATCAAGTGTGGCATGCAGTCTCTGCCCTTTGATGAACCATGGGTCAGACACCACCAGACTGTCAGAGAGGCCATTTAAGAGATGTCAGTGCAAGTGGTCAACTGGCCATCTCCTGAGCCAGACACAGCACCCAATGTCAGTAACCCAAGAATGGGCCACATCATGATACTCACTGCAGGTAAAAAGGCCTTCATCTGGAAAAACCAGACATCAGCCAAATAGAAAGGTGAGTGCAGTTAAAAAACATATTAAAAAACCCTCTAGAAGAGCATCCAGTTAAATCAAGGCTGCAGGGAACAATAGGAAAATGAAGAGCACCCAGACCCAAAGAAGTTACCATGTAAGTAGACCGGTGATTGCAGAACTAAAAGGCATATTGCTGACAGCACCTTGTAGTGGAGCATCTGAGAGCAGAACCTGCTGAAACCCTGGTCTCTGCTCAGACCCCTCCCTGGCTGTTGCTGGGAGATGTCCTGCTCTGCACCTCCACAACCCTTACTTTGCTGACTGGGGACCTCTCCAGGGATGTGCCAGCAGCCCATATATTCAGGTGATTGTCCAAGTGCTGAGACCCTGCCTTCACAGCAGGAAGCAACTCGAAAGCAGCTCCTGGCTAGTCTTGCCTTCTCTGCCAAAGCACAAGTGCTTTCTGCATGTCAAAATCTGGAACAAAAACTTAAATGTGGGCAGCTTCAGAGGACTACCAGCTACCTGGCTCAACAACTCTTCCAGACACATGAGGTTCTACAGAGAGAACAGTAGCCAAGACAGCATATGCCTCCTCCCAGCTTTGCAGGACCCAGTTTTTAGGAGGTGAGACTGAGATATTCCTTCATCTAACCACCAGTCACAGTTCCCCTCCAGGATTCACACATACATATACCAGTTTAAGAAACAGATATCAGATGTTGGACTGCAGCCAGAAAATCATTCTGAAGAGCCTTCTTTTCAGGAATAAACATTATTCTCTCTAGGCTGGATTTAAGCCACTCAGTTACAAGGGAGAGATTCATTATCAATGCCCAAAGTACCTACTAGCATGTGCAAGTTTCTTTTTCATCTCTGGTGTGTACACAGGCACATGATCACAGTTCCTTTCTGCCACTACCAGCAGCACCTGCAAGCACAGTTCACAGGCAGCAGTCATATATTGATCAGTGACTGTCACCTTCAAGTGTGGAACACAAAAGTGCCACCCCACAGTCTTCTGCCCTTCCGTGACCCATGAACCAGATGCTGCCAGACTGTGGCAGGGAGACCATTTTAGAGATGTCAGTGGAAGTGATCAACTGGCCACCTCCTGAGGCAGACACAGCACCCAATGCCAATCACCTTCCCATGAGAGACTCTGCATGGATCCGCAGTGTGAAAGAGAGGAAAAGCAGAAGGATGGTTGAACTGCCTATCTGACTCAGAGACTTAACACTGTAAGGCAAGAAAGGCTGTTCTGCCATAGCAGAGCTGGTCAATCCATGGAAATCCATCCTACCACAGGCAAAACCTCAGCAGAGGCGCAATGCAGGGCTTGGCATTTGGTATGACTATGGCGAGCCCCAGAGTCTTATCCTGACTGTCCTGGACCATCTAAACACTAGGTAAATGTGAAGAGTACAGAAATGTCACAGACCTGCCAGCCCCCTCCCGCAGTGACAGAAGGAAAATTGTGGAGGAACAGTGCACTGATTTGCAACAAGTCACCTTAATTACCCAACAAGCTGCTTAAATAGTGAGAGCTTCCCTGGAGCACATGCTGGGCCTCCGAGTGCTTATGAAACAAAAGCCATTGGTGTTTCCTATGTCTTTTGGAGCTATGTTCCTGCTGCTATTGTAAAACAACAAGGGCCAGCAGGAGTCAATGGAGACCTGCCATTTCACATCGGCTGGAAGAGAGCACCTGAGCTACTACAGCACTGTTTTTCTCACATGACTACTCTATATGATAAAACTTCTAATTAACTGTATAGTAAATGCGATGGGAAGACTCTTTTGCTAATTATTTCTCTACCTTCAGGCAACAGAACAAAATCAATATGTAGCAAGAAAATGATAGTTAAATAACCTTGGCAACTTGTACTGCAGGTAAATGAACAGTGTGGCAGCGGATGGGAATGCCTTCACAAATCAGGGTGCTGGTTGAAACCAGGCTTCAGATGTGTGTCACCCACCAAAGCTGTCTCTGCCTCCTTCAGTACTGCCTCACAGCTCCCTGCAACAGGGTCCTACAGCCCCCTCCTTCACAGCTGCTCCGAGGAAACCACTCAAAGCAGAGTAGTCTTCCTACACTTTCTTGTATTGAAAAGTCTATACTACATTTACTTCCTTTAATGCTACTGGAACGGCCAAAAGGAGGGGAAATGACCTTAGCAGCCATGCAACTGGCATAACACTTCTTGTTACTCCTCACAAGCAAAAAAGTTTTTGGATTCAGTAATGCTTGTGTAAAACCAAGGTTCAACCTGGTGTAATTCTATGACACCTCACTAAGTTAGTTCTCCCATGTGCAAGGAAAGACAAGATTTTAAGATTTAAACTCAAGGGATTTGTCACTTTGGACCCTCTGTTTTACTGCACCCACTTTCATCATCCTTGAGGGGATCGGTGTTTCCAAGAGCCACTGAAAGTTTTCTTAGAGCTGGGCACCCAACCTAAGATCTGCGCACATCTGAAAGCCGTAGTACGTTAACTTTGTTTGTCGGCCACAGAGTAGTTTCATTGATCTGAGAGCAAGATAAAGATTTACAAAACAAAACCACAACCACTTGTTAGCTGTAAGTGCCTTCATATGCGCTGCATTAATTCAGATGTGAATTAGACATGGAAATGCAGCCCAAGCACAGGGTGCTGGCGGAGCTGCGTTCCCTTCCAGACTCCTCGCATCAAGTCCCATCCTGCCGCATTCCCATGCCAAGCTGGCAGGGCCCCGCGCCCCGCCAGGAGATAAAGCCGGCGGTGCGCGAGAAGGCGCATGCACGAGGCATGTCTGGCAAGCCCGCTCTCATGACTAACGCTGCGTTCCTGCGATAACAGGCTCGGCCACCTACACAACTAGCCCTCTGAATGAATACCGTGCTGCATGGGTTCCCATGAACAGCAGACTGATGGGAGAGCAAGATAAGCTTTCCCTGTCGCTCTCACAAGGGGTTTCTAGTGATGCCATGAAGATTTTTTGCCTTTTCTTTTATACCCCTCTTATGCCTTTTTTACAACTTCT
>NW_008237619.1:5593017-5622985 GCF_000691975.1 Corvus brachyrhynchos
TGTTTGTCAAGCTAGGAGACTAAACATTTTAGAAGCTTCATAGCTAGGGATCAGTGTGCCCCAGACCCCAAGGTCCTCTCCAGAACACATTCTGTAAACTAAGATTGCACCATCCAGGGAAAGGCCCCTTGGGGAGGGGGGCTCACTTGAGCCTCTCATTGGGGAATCTTTGATAGATATGCTAATTAGTAAAACCTATAATGTTATACCCGATCTTTTGGGGCATATTTGACGGGGTGCATTTCGATGCATATGACCTGGATGTGTGCACCTAAGGATCTTTAAAATAAATACCAAGGTAAACTCCCTTTTCCCCTTCTAACCGTGTATGACTCTTGATTTTAAGACCAGGAAAAGGCATCACTAGGTCTGGGCTATCTTCTGGATCTCACACACGTCTCTTGTAGCACTGTTTTCTATCAGTCATTTTGGTCAGGTCCACTGCTCCACTACCAAGGCACCCAACGACTGCATTTGTCCATATGAGTATGTCACACCCAAAAATTCCCCGTGAGCACAAACTGCAGCAGGGCAGACAGGAGAGCACAGTGAAACCCCCTCCCATTAAACCACACGAACACATCCAACAACACACATGGATTTTTCAGACCCAACACTTTGCAGCCTCTACCTGGTAAACACATCCTCCCCTTCCATGTTTTCCCTCCCTCCACAATGTCCCAGATTGAGGTACTTTGAAAGGCATATCTCATGGGTCCATACTGTCATTACACACCAGCAAAAGCCTTTGCAGTTTTCAAATCTCCAACAGCAGAATTTTCTTGGCTTTCAAATATAAGATCTTGGGCTTGTTCACAAGAATGGGTTTACATCAAAGGAAGCTGTCAGCATAATTGCACTAACTGGCACAAAATAGGCACATCCAGCAGTTGTTTTTTCTGCTGGCACTAGCCATTGCTTCCATTTCCTCCACATTGTGCTCTTGGCAAAGTAAACTACTCATTTCTCCCAGGTCCTGAGCACCTTAGGATCATTTCCACAGCCCATGATTGGCTAGCTAGGAATAGCCATGTAAAAATTACTGCTTCCCACACTAGGGGGTCACACCTCTGCCAAAGAGGAGTTGGACAGCCCACCCTCACCTGATGCTAGGAAAGGAAAAAGCAGGGGAGCCCTCCAGAGAACAAGAATGGGATAAGGAGGACAGAGGCATTCCGTCGTCACTAGCACGAAAGAAGCCCATCCTCCAAAATGTATCATGCGTTTGGAAAAGCCCACGGGGGTTTGGGGCCAGTGGGATCCCAGCATGGGCTGGATAGGCAGGAAGATAACCTAAGCAGGGAGATAGATACAAGGCTGCAGGCAGGGTGCACCCAGAGGGACCAGCCCCAGAAAAGAGACCGATAAAAGCAGCTTTTAAGTTGGGTTTTCTAATGCCTGCCATCACCGGGCTATGAGTTGCCAGCATTTATTGAGCCTAGGTTCCATGCAGGAACCAGGGGGAGCACCAAAGCAATCCTGGGCAGATTTATTTCTCAGGGCCCTGCAAACTAGAACCACATCACTTTTTTTTTTTTTTTTTTTTTTTTTTTTGAGGAGCCTCCTTGCCCTGATATCTTTAATTAAGAGGGTTGTGTGTTGTTTTTCTTTTACTGTGTGGTAGCTTTTATCTCACAGGTATATGTAAAAAGTGTGCCTGAGGAAAATCATATTCATGGGAACAAACTTAGCAAAGCCACTTTAACCCGGCTGCTTTTTTAAGAAGCACCTCAGGGCAAACCCTTGAAGATATTTATGCTCTGCTGGTGAGTTAGAGGCTTCTGAAAACTCCCACTAATCCCACTTCCCTTTATTCCCCTGGGTACAAGCAGTGGGAAGCATCACTGTCCCTCTGCTCTCAGTCTAGAACATTCATAAGGAGCTACTTTAAAGCCAGATGACGGGCTCCACCCTGTAAATTGCTGAGGGCCCCAGCCCCTCACAGCAAGCAGTGAGTGCCCCAGCAGCTCAAGGGGTTCAAATGCGATTGTGAAGCTCATGCAAATCTAAATATCTGCATAAAACACTAATGACGAGGCACCTTTATGGCTACATCACACAGCCCAGGTACACATCACCAGGGTAGGGGTTTTTTTGGCCAGAGAAGTTGTCAGTCTGCAGTTGGGATGTCTACATGATGCAGCTGGTGCTGGCAAAATGTAGCACAGCTGGTACCATAGTCACACAATCACAGGATGGGTAATGTTGGAAGGGAACACCGCTGGTCATCTGGTCCAACCTCCCTGCTCAGGCAGGGTCCCCCAAACACATTACTCAGGGTTGTGTCCAGACAGCTTTTGAATATCTCCAGTGAGATATCCACAACCTCTCTGGGCAATCTATTCCAGTGCTCAGTCACCCACAGAGTGAAGTTCTTCCTCATATTCAGGTGGAACTTCCTGTGTTCCAGTTTCTGTCCATTGCCTCTTGTCCTAGAAAAACTCCAAGAGAAGTGATGATTTTAATTTAGAGCTAGAGATTAGAGAAGTACAGGGTATTTTTGTTATGCTTTGTCATTCCTTTTGTATAATATCAATCTGTGACGTCATTTCTAGATTAGACTTTAGTTTCTGCTAAAAAAACTGTACAAGCTACCTTAAAAGTTTGGTCCAGCTCCTCATTAAGTCCACGTGAAAAGGGTTTTCTGAAAGGATCAGTCTCTTCCTAAGCAGCTCAGGTCCATGATTTTGTGGAGGAGACCTATCAACATCAGAAGGAGGGGTAGATGTAATCATGGTGAATAACACAGTCCTGTTGCCACTTTCACCAGCTTCAAGCATTCAGAAATTAGGGACAAGTCCCTTTCCTCTCCCCCACACAAATCTTTCCCATACCAGCTGAAAAAAATCCCCACAAGGCTAGCTTGTAAATTCAGATCTTCAAGAAAAAAATTTCAAATAACAAAAATCAAAAAAACAAACATCTGGGCGGTTTCCATCCAGGTGCCTGAGTGTGGGGAGTTTTCCAGCCACAACCCCAAATTCTTTCACCACAGCCCCAGGGGCCAACACATCTCCTACTCAAGAGGCAGAGCAGGGCAGGCAGCTGGTCAGCAGCGGTTCCTGGGCAGCCCAAACCCTGGGCTGCAGGGTGCCAGGGAGCAAAGATGAGCAAAACCAACCTGGTGCAGCTGCTGTGAACTGTGACCCCATTTACAGAAGTTGGCATGGGAGAGTGGGAGGCACCAGCATGTTTTTTCCATCTGTGGCCATGAAGCCCTACAGGTAAAGGGAGGGAGAGGGGGGTCCACTGAGCATTTTTTCTCAGTGGAAGTTGGTGGAGCTAAAAATTGCCAAGAGCAGGCCAAAAATAGGAAGGGTTAGGAAACATAAATTCAGGGTGCATCCCCCAACAGCTCTAACACAACCCTCTGTATGGCACTGCCAGTGAGTGGAGAGGGAGCCATGGTGCGAGGGCCCCACCAGCACTGCTGCTTTTGGGTTTTACTGCCTGCACTGCACCCAGACAGCACAGACCTCTGGAGAAAGTCCCAAAAATCTTCCAAAAGTGCACTCAGGCACTTGCTGCCAAGAAGGATCATGTGTCTGCCCCCGTGCCTGTGCCTGGGGCAGCACTGGGCTCAGTGTCCACTGCTGGGGCATGATCCCAATTCACACACGCCCCGCCAGGACACTCTGCGCTGGCACCTGGCCACAGTCCTGGGAGCAGGGGGGAAGCAGCAGTGGGGTGCAGGCTGCTGCCTTGAGCTGAGTGTACTCCAGGAGGGGAAGGCTTGACCTCACCATCCTGGTCCCACTGCCCCTGTTGTGGGGCAAGGCAGGTCCCTGAGCCATGCAAACCTGTGGTCTGGTCCCTTACACATGTGCCTTCCATTCACACCTCTGACATGAAACAAGCTCTGATTTTTACATCCCTGCCAAAATTTCCAGACAGGAACAGGAGTGGTTCCTTCCAGACAACTCCCTTCAGTTGTTTTCTGGCATTTCCTTTTCCCTTCACCATGGCACTTTTCATGCTCCTTTTCTAGTTGTGGCACAGTAAGACTGGAGTGAGAGGAAAAGGTGCAGGAGTGGGTTTTGCTGCAGACAGGGACCCTCCCTAGCTGCCAAGTCATTTGGACACGGGCATGTGCCATGCATTGATATTCATTCGGTGCACAGCTGCTCTTGGCACATCTGCAGCACCAACCATGCACAGTCTGGTTGTGGTAAATGAGTAGAGGAGCAAGAATGTGATAAAATAAAAGCCACTGAGCACTCACACTGTTTTCTGTGTCCTCATTTACACTGCAAACATGAACAGCCAAGGCCGGTCTCTTTGATTTTGGTTAAGCTACGAAACAAAAGGAGTCAGGGCCAGAGGCCAAGGGCCACAGCATGGCTTGCTCCCCTGCAGCCAGCCTTTTTTCCCCCAGCCAGGAGATTGGGACCCATCTGCATTGCTTTGGGGGACAGCCCCCAAGGATGCACTGCCCCTGCTGCCCAGGGCCAGGGCTGTTCTCACCAAGGCACCACATTGGCAGTGAGGCAGGGTGGCTGCCCGGGGGACATTCCCCTGCGACTGCTGTGGCCCTGCTCCTGTGGCTGGTGCAGATATAACTCTTTTCCTTCTGTGTTTGTGCTGGTTCTTTCATATGGGAACCTCTGGTGACCTCTTTGGGGGCCCTTTGCAGCCAACATCCCTGTCTGGCAGCTCGGAGGGTGCAGTGTCACCTTTGAGACGATATGCACATAATTCTTACTCTGACAGGCAGAGTAAAAACTATCCTATAGTTTTTTGCTGCCACCAAAGGTAACGTCATGGCAACACGAACAGACTTCACAAGAGGCCTGGAGCAACTGCTGATGCCACTCCATCACCACTTCTCTAAGGACTGGGCAGAGAGTCTACTGAGGTTTCCAAACTAGGATATAAAAATGTACATATTAGCCAGGTTGGGGGTTTTGACACAGAAGATGGAACAGGGACATTATCGTTACTCTTATTATTATTATTACTGTTATTGTTATTAATGTTCTTGTTCTTGTTGTTGTTTTTGTTGTTTAAAAAGTACCTGTTTCCAGGAAGATTCAGGAGCTCCAGTCTAACTCTGGACTCCATACATAACAGAAGGATGTTCCTGTCCCAAAGAGCTGCTCAGCTCACCCCAGAGCACAAACTAGCAGCTTGCAGTAGCACAGATAAAATCACAGCTGCATGCTTTTATTTTCTACTGCCAGCCTGGGCAGTCACGAATGAGCATCACTGGGCTAAATCTCCTAAAACAGGCACTGGAGCCCTACTTGAGATGTATTTCTACTTGGGAACGAAGAGGCAGTGGTCTAAATCACATATCCAGGAATATTACACTGTAAAACACCTCCAGCACAATGTTATATGTCAAATGTCAATCTATTGTGAGCTTTCGTATCAAAGGGCAAATGCTGATTGAAGAGAAGCAGAGAAGTGCAGCAGAGAAGTAAATAAAAGGAAAGGCCTTAAGAGGCTTACAGCCACCCTGGTATAAAAGAGTCATCTTTCAAGCTGATAAAAATATTGTTGCATGCTCTGATAAGAATAATCTCTCAGGCTCTGATAAGACTACAATGAGAACAAGGCTTTTACAACACAGCATTAGTGAACCACAACCCCATCCTGCCCAGAAATACCCTTTCTAGGTGCCGCTTCCTTTTGTTCTCCAGTGGGGCAAGCACTGAAAAGAGCTACTGCAGCTTTCCTCCCTGTCTAGCAGGGACACAGCCAGGGAAGGACTCGGTGGACTCCACCCTATTGAATATGGAGCAACTCACTCCAAAGCAACTAAAGCATGCAAATAATTGCATTGACTTCAAATGAAATTATTCCTATGTGTAAGTGCTCTACTGAATCAGGGCCAGGGTGCTTAGCACTCTGGAGTATCAAGTCTTAAAAGTTTTGGAAGACTTTAAGTGAGAGGGAATGGTTTGGGAAATAGGGGGGAGGAAAGTGGGCGGAAAGGAGTTCTCCCACTGAGTAATAGGTCCCTTATCTCTGAAGTCTGTGATGGGTACGAATAGAGAGAAGAGCATTGGAAGGTCTGAATCTATTTGGACATTTGTGTCAACCATGACTTAGCACCTCAAATCCACAATGGCCCAAAAACTGGACCGGTTATATGGTTAGGAATATGAACCAGGAAATACGTCCTGTAGTAGCCTATGCACACAACTTACCTTCTTTTTTTCCTTATTTCCATCACAATACACAAACATATTCAGACTACCTGCTGTTCTTGAAGGGATGGGATGACTTCCACAGCACAAAAGTATGGTTGAAATTCTTCATGTCCCAAACTGAAGAAGGTAGATACGTTTTATTGATAGAAACTTGAAGCCTGTGAAGGTCCATGAAGCCAGTTAAGCAGAAACACCTACTCAGGCACTGCAATGCAAGGGAACAGGTCCATACCTGAGGCCAGGCACGGAGCTGCTTTGCTAGGTTTGTCACTTTGACAGCAGCAGATACAGGGATGGCTCCCCTAGAGCCACTGGTTTGGCAGAAAGGAGCAACACAAAACCCTGTGGAAATGACCTGCTGAGCTGAGTGCCACACAGGGATTTGGCTGCATCCAGCCAAAGCAGCCTGTGGGTGCAATTAAGGAAAATATGAAGTGAAAATGGAAAGCCATAACTTCAGTTTCCTGCTCACAGACCAGGAGTATCCTTTGCCATGTTACACTCCTGAAAGGTCTCATCCTAAGGATGTGGACATACCAACCAGTTCATTCCCAAACCTCTCCCAGCATCACTGGCTTCCTTCTGCCCTAATAGATGCTAGTTGTGTGCACTTCCCACGTCTGATCCCAGTTTATTCCAAAAACAACAGATGAAAGGCAACAAGCATTAAAGTAAATAGGAGTTTTGCTCTCAACCACATTTGGAGCAGAATTTGACCCAGAATTAAGCGGACACTTTTTACTGGGGATCTAGCAGGTTTCTGATGCTGTTCCAGTAGCTCCGGGAGGCACACCTGCTCTTGGATCTGCATGGCAATTTCTGTGGTTTGGCCACTGAGGGTTTTACATTATTTTTAAACATTACCATTAAAAACAAGGAGCTATTTTTCTCTTTTCTCTTCCTTTTTTTTTGCAAAAAGCTTGGACAGGACTGACTAACCATACAGGTGACAAAACCATAGAGAAAATATTCTCAGGGTTGCACACAGAAAATATCTCCCACAGTTGTTCCAGATGCTTCACCCAGCCTCAGCCTCTCATGGAAGGCCCCTTCCCGCAGCTGCCTGTGTGCTGCCTCTCAGAACTGACCCCACACGAGCCGACTGCAGCAGAAGACCACTGGTGCATCCAGTGTGATCCCAGGCCTATGTAGCCTCTGGTCTGTGTTTCTGCCTCACTTCTCTCTCACTAATCATGGGAATTAAATGGCAGGTGATACCAAGCTGATAGACTCTGGTAGCTTTTCAATCCACCCATTACTATCCCATCTTACATAGGGAGACTAGGCACAGCCGCGTCACAAAATCAGGCTGGGTAGGAAGCCAGGGTCTAGTGCTTCCCACCACTAATCCCCGGGACATATCTTATGCTTTGACCATTGCACGAAGAACATGAGATGGCATCTGCTATAAATGACCAAATCAGAAGTGAAAACATTTATGAAAACATATGAAGTGATATTGAGCTGCTGTTGCAGCGGTTTTCCACAAGTATAGCTGGTAGTGCAGAGGATCGCTCTGGTTCAATGAGGGCACTTCCGAAGTCCTGGTGAAACAATCTTGTATGATGTGCCTGCTACAGGAGAGTTAGGCCAGGAACCTGGACAAAAAGAAGAGTCTTTAAACCACTGAATATGATTTTAAACAGCTTTGGATAATAGCAAAAGTATGTGAAATGATGCTTAGAAATCAGAAAAAGTTTCTACATAAAATAGGGGTGGGACCAAAATAGTCCACATGTTTAAATCAGAAAAAAGGCCAGAGGAAAGACTATGTCACACCAAAAGAAATGAAACCCCCATTCCAATACAACCTACCTACGGCAGAAACTCAACACCTGGGGAATTTACAGGCCTGCCTTCCACCAGGATATGGAGAGCAGTAATAGTCGAGCAGGTCATTCCTGCCTGGGAGCCGGCAGCAGGGCTGAAATTGGACCCAGTCATTTGCGTCATCACCAAACAATTAGTAACTGCTTCGGGTAACTCGGGCCACCAGCCAGCGCTTTTGAAAACGTCTGTAGCCGGATAGAGGCTGTCATATTCCTGATGTCAACACTGGGGCTTTGCAGTGAACTCTGCACTGCCACGTAAGAGAGGCCAGACTGCTGGAGAAAAACACCCTCCCAAGGTAAAGAGCTGCTTAGGGTAATGCAGGACAGATTTGGGACTGCACGGAAGGAGACGCCGGGCCAACTCGTTTCCTGCCAGTGTGCAAAGGTTGGGCTGTGGTGGGGATTTCCACAGCCAGAGGCTTATAAGGACAGGGAATCACATTCACAGATGAAATATCCACATCTTGCTGATGCCCACTTTGGCCAGTAGAAATCATAACACTGGAGGTGCTCCTTTAGCCAGCTTAGTTTTTAGCATTTCACAAATCAAAGTTGTTGATAAACCATTTCTTGAAATGAGGAGAGCAATAACTTAGCAAAATTGGAGTCACTATGGAAAATGCTTCGACATTCTCTGTAATGAGACATTTTCCCGATTCCCCCTAGATCCAAAGGGAAACATTTCTATTACATGTCGCAAGTCAGCCAATTCAAATAGCATCTGTCTGTGAGATGTGACGTGTCTCTCTGGCTCAGCAGCTCTCAGTTATTCCTTTCTCCATCATCAGGTGGATGTGTTGACAACCAGAAAAGGCCTGCCAAACCACTGGCTCTGAGGGAGCCATCCCTGTATCTGCTACTTCTGCTACTGTCAACATGACAAAGAAACATGCAGGCCCCAGTTTTAGCCCTATCAAAGAGACAAGTATTTAAAAATTATATACCTAGACAATCTTTTGTCCAACTTAAAAAAAAAAAAAGCAGGAAAAGATACTTTTACCCCCTTTTTCCATCAGATGTCCTCTTGGAGAGACTTGGATAGACCAAACCAGAAGTCACCATCTAGATATGGGGAGGTTTAGGGGAGACATTCAGAGGATTTCAGACTTTTAGTGTGGCAGTGAGTTACTACACCAGATGCAAAGGCATCACTGTGTATCAAGGACACAGGAGGCACATGAACAGGTGAGGCAGGCTAAGGCAGCTCTCAACAAGCTGAATGCAGCAGAATTGACAAACCAGAGCTCTTCAGATATTGCTTTTTTTGCCCTCAACAACAAAACATCAAAAGTTGACTGGCAACTAACTGCAATTCATGTAGTTTATTTCACTCCAAATTCACAGTTTCCCATTAAAAATTACATACCATTGGCATTCAGATATGCTTTGGTGGGAGAGAAGGAGCGAAAGATCAACTACCTAGTCCATAGGGATAAAAAGAATAGTCAACATTACTGCTGTAAATGTATGGAAGAGTTATTCTGTCTTTAGTTTAGGTCTTAAAATAACCCCTATTAGATTATTAGTCAGATGATCTCATAGGCAAGATAATCCTGACTTCCACAGTTTTTGGGTTACATCTCTAATAGTTTTTCGGTCCTGGCATCTGCTCTCTTGTTTACAAACAAAACCAGGAAAAAATCCTCATAAAATAATAAACAAGGCAAAGGAATAAAAATACTAGAGAACTGGAAGGAAAACCAACTACTTAGTAACACCACCATTTTCCAGCAATCGCTTCCAAATAAAAAAAATTGTTATTAATGTAGAGATATTAATTCCAGATCCCTCACACTTATAACCCTTAGATGTTTTCTGTAGATTATGCCCATTGCTGATGTAATAGTCTGGAGCCAAGTGGAGCTCACAGCTACCGTGGCTTGGGTTCCATGTGTTTTTAGGTAAACCATGACTCCCTGCTGTTTAGGCATATCCGTCTTCCAAGAGCCAGAACATGAAGACAAACTGTTTGTTTTTACTGCTTTGCCATGGCTGAATTACACTGTCCTAACACCCAGACTCAGTTCCAAAAGGCAGAAAAACTGTAGCAAATAGCCAGGGTAGAGGACTGTGCCCACCAGGCTTGTTGGCCCATAGGGTGCACGTGCAAGTGCATATTTAACAGGTAGAAAGGGTGTACTGGAAGGGTGCAAAAAGTATTTCTGTGCCACACAGGAAAGCTTTAGAGAGAGCAGGGGAAAGAGAGAGAATAGAGAGCTGTTGGACTGAGCTATTAGTGCCTTTCTTGAGAGGACCTTATATCATTGCAATTCTCTTCCCGTCACAAAAGCCTGTGTTTGGGGAACTCAGAATCTAAACCTACATTACTTACCACAACAAGAAAATCTCTCTAATGGTAGCACTCACCTGCAAGCCCAGTCTCACAGGACCCCATGTGTCTAAACATCACCTCTAAGCCCTGGACTCCTTGGAGTAAAGTAACATGATAACAGCTAATACAAAGCAAGGAGTAAGAATAAAGTCCACTGCAGCCCTGCCTTGATACTTGAGACCACTGCACATGCCTGGAGTCAAAAGTCAGGGCATTTACAGCAATCAGAGAATACTTACCCAGGTGTAGAGAGATGTCTACTAAGCAGGAAGAATTAACCTGAGCTAATAAGGGGGAAAGGCATGCCCCTTAGGAAGATCTCTTCAGTGGCAAGTAATGAAATTCATTTGATGCAAATGTAAGTCCCTATTAAGAAATACAAACCAGGCATTGCTTGTGCATTTCCAAACCAGCACAGCTATTTTTATTTCCGTTTTGCATATATCCCCACAGATTTCCAGAAGATGTTTTCAGCTGCCTGGATTTTAGTAGTCACTACATCCTTGACATCTTGTCTTTTTATGCACCAATTGGTTTGGTGTCATAAGAATCAGTATGTGCATTCTGCCTCACCATGTATCCAATGTCTCTATTTTCCATAAGGAACAAATCTTTATTTACCAGTTCAAGCAAACTATCAAGGGAGAAGGATGACCTTCATTCACTCACAATGCTTTTCCACACTTCCTCTGCTTGCTCTAAGCCTAGAGCTAAGCTCTTTCTCGGTAAATATTTTTCCATCTAAGAAACCTTTTTTCCATTACAGGATTATAAGCTGTTAGCAAACCATGTTTTAATCGGGAATTAAGCCCTGCTGGAAATTAAGAAGTACGTGAAATGCTGGGAAAAGTAAGTTTCTAATCCAAAGAAAACATCTCACAACAAAAAAAAAAAAAAAAAAAAAAAAAAAAAAAAAAAGGGTGAGAGAGAGGGTGGGCAATTGCTTAGCTTAAACCGACAGGAGTACTAGTGAGCATGTGCTGCCTCCTCTTCCACTAGGTAAAGCTGCCTACAGGCACCAGAGAAACAGACCATTGAATTGTTTCTTATCAATTTCATTTTCATAGCTTCTGGCCTGGAGGAGGAGGTGGGAGTTAAGGAGGGTAGCAAAGTTTTATCGGTTTCCCACACTGGTGGGCAGAGTGGGCAAAAACCTCCAGAGGTCCCCACCGCCTGCACCCAGCAGCCATCAGCAGGTAGCCAGTAAGAAACAGTAAACAATGCAGTGTCCAGGATTGGGAATGGGAGCCCTCCCAGTGCTCCTTTGACAAGACCTGAAACACACACCAGCCACCCAAACCCTCCCTGTGTGTGGCCATGGGCCCCTAGTCTGAGCTCTGCCAAAGGTGAGGCTCCCAGTAGGTCCCCACCGCCTGCACCCAGCAGCCATCAGCAGGTAGCCAGTAAGAAACAGTAAACAATGCAGTGTCCAGGATTGGGAATGGGAGCCCTCCCAGTGCTCCTTTGACAAGACCTGAAACACACACCAGCCACCCAAACCCTCCCTGTGTGTGGCCATGGGCCCCTAGTCTGAGCTCTGCCAAAGGTGAGGCTCCCAGTGGCCAGGCTGTGCTCTGGTGCCCAGCCAAAATCATGCTCTGCCCCTCCAAGCAGTGCTGACCATCACCTTTTCTCTACTGATGTTGGCTGACTCGTTGCTGGAGTTGTGTATTTGCTAGCACTCTTTATTTCCCAAGAAAACTAGAAGCACAGCAATCCAGAAGTTTATACGCTGAAATGGGAAAAAAACCATATCAATACAGGAAACAGCCAAACAAAAGATCAGTACAAAAGATAGCCAAAAATAGCATGCTATGTCTTCAGGAAAGCAAATTCAAAGACTTAAGTTTAAATCATTATATTTTTATTCTGCAAATAAAAGAACCGTTTCTTCCACTTCAGTCCAAAAGGTTTATCAAGCCAGCATATCACACACAGTAGCAGCTCCACCTCAAGAATTACAGTACAGTTACACAGATACATGTAAGTGTATATAAACACTTGCATTACCCAAGATACAGGCGTAGCTTGGATTACATTGGATTGTATAATGTTACCTGCTCTTGGTTTCTTTGCCATCCCAGCTGTTAAGCAGAATCCAAATATTTATGAGATTGCATGTTATTTCAGCTAAAGAGCTGTTAGAACATCCAGCACAGGGCACAGATGGGGCTTATTCACAATTCATACCATAATTTTTTACCTGTGGCTGGATCCCACATGATGCCCATTTGCAAATGCAGACACAGGATACCAGTTTTGTACATGGATGTGTGGAACGTTAATAGTATGTAAACTCCCAAGGCTCCTACTTATTTGTTCTGAATGGGCAGAAATTAGCTAGACTTACACCAGGATAGGTATTTATAAAAGGCATTGATTTGCTTTAAACCAGGACAATTAGGTCAAACCATCTACTCTCTGATATCTACATCATTACCCAGCAGCTCTGATTCTGACAGCGTGGAAAGAACCTGGGGCAAGATTGCATCTGAGTTGTTCAGAACACAAGCTCACCCTGTGAGACACGGCTGGTGCTCACAGAGCTCCTGCAGCCTGTGATTCACTCCAGCTATGCCGGATTTCGTCTCCAACCAAGTTATCCCAGACACCAAACACAGCAGTTGTGTGCAGCCAGGGGCAGAGCCAACACTGTGACGTGACAAAATGGCCTGCCATTGCACTGGTCAGGCAGCTATGATTTCTGACACAGCTGTATGAAGCCTTAAGCTGTCCTGTACATGGCAGCTTTGCTGAGTTTTTCCTGAAAAGCAACGAGCATGTTGATTAAGCAGGAATCCTGCATCTGGGGTCCATGTGAGAACCGGAGTGGGAGATCTCTAAAAACTTAGAAAGCCAAATGGATAGGATGTCCAACATATTGCCAGGATGCTCCCTGTCATCCTTCCCAACATGCAGTGATGTGCCTGGAGACACCCAAGCTCAGCCTTCACGTGGTGAGGAGCCCAGAGAAAGATGAGTTTTGCACAGCATCAGTACTGAAGGCAGGGAAATACCCAGTCTAGCAACAAGAACATCACCCACCTACCAAGAGAAGGATGAATCACCTAGTTCACAAGCTTCATGAAACCTTGATTTATTGGTAAATTGCAACAGGTGGGCTGGGCTCTTCATTCCTGAAGAGGCTGTGCTGTTCAGGCAAATACTCCCAAACATCATTTGTGATGTGAAGTGCTGGTGCAAAGCTGCTGAGCTCATTGATGGGAAGGAACTGGCTTCCACAAGTGTGGTTTTACTCTGAAGTAACTGCCTTGAAAAATTACCTTCCCTCCACGGGCTGTGTCTCTGCAGAGTGAGTCAGAGTGTAATAGATGTCTTGGGTGACTGAGATAAGTTTGCATGGCCAGACACAGGCAACATGTTGAGCATACTCTGCATCCTAAGCTCAGAGCTCGGCCACAGCTGCAGAGCAAGACCACTCACCCCTGGGACAGGCTCCTTCCTGGTGATCCAGGTAGCACAGCTACGCTTCATGGAAGCAGCCTTTCATTTTTGACTGCTTTCTATTTAAAACACCTCCTTCTGATGCCTCCAGATGCTTTTTATCTTGTGATATTAATCACAAAAGCGGTCACAAACAGCACACCATTAAAATGCAGGAGACCCAATTTCTGCTTTGCACAACACTAGGAAATTAAAAAAATTTTGCACCATGATTTCTTATTAAACTGGATGTTCAGTCCTCAAGTGAGAGAATGTAGCAGGCATGGAAACAAACTCTCCCGTTTTCTTCGCCCTGAGTGTGCCATATCACATAACTGAGTTAACACGGAGTATAAAATTTCTTCTGAAGTGTCTGGTTTTGGTTCCTACATACATGGTCAGTGGCCTGAAGCAACAGATTACTATTACCAAAAGGAATTTTGTTAAAAGTCACCTGGAAGAGGAAGGAAAATGCAAGTTCTCTAGTTAGCTCACTTTTTGACTTGTATGTCTGTCTCGATTTTCCCCAGAAGGGGAGGCAGTGGGATTCCCCAGCTGGCTTTTGCTGTTAAACACCAGTCTTGTCTGCCACATTTTTCCCTGAAGGCAGCCAAGCTAAAGAAGAAAAAAACTTGCAAAGCAGAAAAATACCTGCTTGTTGGAGACCTTGTTTTGCTACATAGCGCAAATACCTGAAATACTTGGGAAAAAAAGGTATTCTTGCTTTAAAAGAAAAACCTGAAGATTATCCATCAAGGTTCAAGGAAAACTAGTCAATTACTTAATTCTTCGTTAAGTTCCTGAACATATTCCAAGTAAATCTACAGACATATGCAGTGTTTTTAATGTAGCCAAGTTATGAAAAAGGAGAACACTTCAGGTCTCCAGTCAGTAATCTCTTCCTTAAAACATAAATTACCACAATCAGGCTGCATCTTGAGAATGTCCT
Source organism: Corvus brachyrhynchos (assembly GCF_000691975.1). NCBI lineage: Eukaryota > Metazoa > Chordata > Aves > Passeriformes > Corvidae > Corvus > Corvus brachyrhynchos. The sequence continues at coordinate 5,607,730 of NW_008237619.1, forward strand.
CTTTTATATTTAATTTTAAAATTTTAATTAAAGTTACTTTCCTTTAGAATTTCTGAAAGGAAAAAAATGCTTGAAAGTGGGACATGGGGATACTCTAAAAACAGAGGAGAAAAAAGCACTGCTCCAACTTGCCTTCAGATCAAGTTATTCTCCTAAGCTCAGGTTCAAGCTAATCCTGGGTTAATACTGGGCTAGCAAGATCAGCGCTCTCTGTGAAATGATTCACTCTCCAGTTATATTATCAGGGTGAGGAAAAAGAAATGGGAAAAAACACAAACCTATGTATGAAGTCAGATCTCCTCAAGAAACCAAGAAAGAGCTGGGCTTTTTCCCTTTTTTTGCCTTCCATCTTGCCTTTCTTTTGTCGGGTGCTGCTTTGGAGCACACACATGTTTATGTTATCCGAACTTACGGCCCCTACTGGGGGGTCACAAAAATGAATGCAAGCTTTAGTCCACTCACAGATGCAGAGGGAAGCCCAAGCCCGTGTATGAGGGCTTTGATCCACCAAGATTCATCAGCAGGCTCCGTGGCAGTGCCAGACACAGCTGCTGAACACGCAGATCTCACAGCTGGAGAAACATCCCTGCTGGAGGGGCAGTGAGGACTTTGGCCAGGGTTTGCACACAGTGCGGAGCAGACAGGGGGAAGCATGTTAATCAAAATGGGTGCTTTCCCAAGGGCTTCTCAGGACATTTACAAGTCTAATTCTAAGTGTAGTTTACTCAAGCATGGCCTCTAGCAGAGCTGCAGGCACACCACCCCCTCGTGCTCCACCTTCACATCCCTCAGGCAACCATCCCAGTTCTTGGCCATCTCTTGTCCCAGTACACCCGCATCCCCAGGCTCCAACCCAGTGCTTGTAAACGCCTCCACTGTCTGGGACCCAGCCCCATCCCTTACTTTCAGGAGCCAGGAGATGCACACACAACCCCTTTGCCACCAGCCACGACCCATCTCTGCACTCTGCAAGTGGGGATTTACTGGAAAGGTAAAATAAAATTTGCCATCATTTTGTACATGGTGGAGTTGTTGTTGGACTCACCAGTAAGCACATTGATGGACTTCTCTGAGGCACCCACAACGCTTCAACAGGACTCAGCCTTGCTGCTGCACTGTCCTCAGCAGACCAACTTTCCTAGAGCTGCCAAACTCTCAGGAGATAGTCCAGTGCTGTACAGAGCTGTGGACAGAGAAAAACATGACCTCAGATCTACTTGTTCACACAAAGAAAGGCTGGCAGTGGAGGGGCACAGTCTGGGCTGTGGGAGGCAAGAGGAGGGGAGAATCCCAAACCAGCACCAGCACATCTGCAGGGGAGGGAGTCATGGTGCTGGAACCAAGTATCTACGTCTTCCACCACAAACTGATCTCCATCAAGCACATTTCTGAGTGAGGAGGAAATATTGATACAGAACATGCTTGATAGAAAAAAAATCACCCTGAAAATTTGGGCAGACTAAGTAGAGTATATGAATCTTTTTCTCTGAAAACCCCATAGATGTCATTTGACAGTTTGCTCAGCCCTCCAGATTGCTGCTGACAATTTTGGGTTTTTCAGGAGAATTAATCATACTGTAAATTGTTACACTTGAAATGAAAACCACAATCACCAGTTTATCATACATCTAACTAAAACAAACCTAAGTATTTCACACTATATATACACTATAGTGTTCATGTGCCAAACATCAAGATACAAAATACTTTGGAGTTCATATTGACGTCAGTTTTCTGCTTCAATCAACATTTACCTTTTAGGTCAATACGTTTTTGTGTTTGCCATAACAGAAGCTAGAATCAACATGCTTACACACCTGCAATTATTTCATTTAACTCTTTCAGTGTTTGAAATAAAGTTTGTAAGGAAAAGGCAAAGCTAAATACAAGTGTGCAGTGGCTTTGCCTGGCCTTTCGCTCAGTTAAAACCAGAAAAATACTATTGCAGGGCTGTTATCTGGAAGAATCACCTTGTTCTTTGCCAGCACTGGCACAAAATATATAACAACATTGCCAGTAATATTAAATACCAGTAATAGCCCACCTGAATAGCCGGGAGACAAACATTCAGTTATTAAAAGTGATGGTACAGAATTGCCTCATTAAGCCCAGTAGCTCACTGTTTACAATGGGCTAGTGCCAAAAGAAGAACACAGTTTTACAGCTTTTATTGCTATTGTCTCAGTGCATTGAAGTATATGTTTTCAGATAACCTACAAAAAAAAACATTTCTAATCAACATGAGGTATTTGAACTCTGTGGCCATCATTTCGTTCAGCGCTGCTGAGATAAGTAGCAGAACGTTTGTTCATGCTTGGTTTATACAAGTAAAATTCTGCCTTTTTTTATACCCTTCTGCTCTTTCCAGCATTACCAGTGCTGGCTTGAGAGCTGGTGGAGAGCATAACTTCTGCCCAGGGATGGATGATCTGTGTCACGAGTGCCACAAAGGCTGGCAAACCATGACCACGGGTGCCATTGGCTTCCTCAACGCTGCCATCCCAGTTTTTTTGTCTCCAGACATTCCAGATTTAAATGGTCTCAGGATAAGAGTATGTAGGAATGGTATGAAATGTGCAGGCACAAAGTCACAGGTGCCCTGCCAAAAAGTACACACGCATATTCACATGGGAGGTTTGTTGGCAGGCTCGCTCCCTTGCTTTCTCTCTCACATGTATATGTATATATGCATATATGTATGTATACATACATATATATGTCTGTGTATATTTTCTTTTTTTCTGGTCCACAGTCTTCCTGCAAGCCTAGAATTGCCAAAACCCCTTTCACTGGCCTTACTCTAAATTGTTGACAAGAGCAACAGCTGTTCAGGGAAGTGAGGAGAGGACGTGTATGTACAGCAGGGAAGAAAAGGCATTCATGGAGAGAAGGGCAGGAGAAAAGAGGAGGTTTCACCATTCACAGGTAAAGCACATCATCCTGGAGGTGCAATACCCTCTGAATGGGGTAACCAGGAGTTTCTAGGCAGCTCTCTAACAACTGGTAGCCTGCCTCCATTCCAGGAGTGGGAACACTATCCCAGATTTCTCTCAGGGATATAAGCACAGTTTCAGTGGCTGCCCATGTCCAAGACAGTGCCATGAAGCCAACACTGGAACTTCTCCTGTGCAGCACCAGTTCTACATCTCCCTTCACTCATGCCCATCCCAATTACAGCTCCTCAAAGGAGAAGGGAGGAGGAAGGTCAATGTTCTCCACTGCAGACTGAAAATAAATATAAAAAAACATGCAAAATTGTCTATTAGTGCATGAAAGACAAATACTGTTTGCCTCACTTTCCAGCAACTCCCTACCTTAATGGCAGAAGATAGACAATTAATAGTGTGGCTTCCGTGTTAAATCACGTTGGGGGCTATGGCTTAAACCCACTTTAAAGAAACTAGGCCAATCATTTTACGAGGCGTGGGAATTGTTAAATTGGGCTACCCCTGCTGCTTTACACAATTGCATGGAGACTGGTATTGTGGAGAGGCTTTAATGAAGGCCTTATATAGCTCTAGGTCAGGACATTTGCATTTGTGAAGATTACATGGAAAACACAAGAAATGAAACAGCATGAACAAACAGCAGTGTTTTCATCTTAAAAAAAAAAAAAGCCCGACACATTCCATCCGTGGGAATATGGTACAAGGGACTGGGAAACAATGGTTTCTATTTCCAGCTCTGCTGTCAACTTACAGGAGTCTGACCTTAAGCAAATCATTTTACTCTGGAACCTCATTTATCTGCCGCGGTTATGTAGAGGCTCATTAGTACTCTTACTAATGAGCTTCATATAATCATATGCAAAGCACAGCATTTTAGTAGATTTTGGAAGAGTAGGATTTGTAAAGCCCTTTGAAATTCATGATGATGTAGATATGTAAAAATCTGCCTCTTGCTTGCTCTCTCTCACACACACTCTCTCTAGGTGATAAGGATAAATTCCATTAAAAATTTCAATTCCCAAGCACAAACAGTGTAAACCCAAAGTCCAGTTCTTGAAGTTTTATTACTTCTTTGAAATAACAGTGCTAACACTCACACTCAAAAGAAACACGAACAGCAGCAGGGTACTGGAGCAGTTGATCTTGAGCAAGCAATAAAAGCCCATACAAAGTTGAACTTTGGATTACATGCCATGTTGAGTTATTGAATTTGACAGGTTAATTTGTTCATTTCTTTGACCTGATTTATACACTCACTGTATACTTGCAGGACTCCTCCTCTTCAGGTGTTGCTTCTATACTTCTTACCTCATTATAGCCTCAGTAGTACAGAGGCAGTCACCTGCTCTGAGTGCACAATTGCAAACCTGTCTTTTACTAAGCTAATTGGTATAGGCGGAAAAAAACCCTAGCTGTCATGCCCACAGCCCAAAAGCAAGGAATGACCCTGTTCCCAAAGGAGTGTCTTAATTTTTTGCAGTTATAACAGTTGGATTAATAAAATATTATAGCTTTACCTACAAATTTCATCCATCTTTCATCCTTTTGTGACAAAATACCAGGATAAAAGCTCTGACTTAGCCTCCTCACTGGAAATAAGAGGTGTATAGGTTTTGACTGGGATATTTGCTTCATAGCAGCTCATATGGTGCTGTATTTTGGATTTGTGACCAAAACAGTGCTGAGAGCACACTAACGTTTTAGTTACTGCTGAGCAGTGTTTATACAGCATCAGGGGCTTTTCTGCTCCTCAGGCTGCCCTGCCTATGAGTGAGCCAGGGGTGTATCAGAAGCTGGGAGGGGACACAGGCAGGACATCTGACTCCAGCTCACCAAAGGGATACCCCACACCTTATGGGGCTGTGCCTCCAACACGTGGGCACCCAGGAGAGCCATTTGCCAGCTCCAGCTCCAGTTTCACAGGCAGAGGTGAGCCCTCACTGCTCAGGGAGACATGTGCTCACACTTAAAACAGAATACTTTCCTGGGGAAGAAAGAAAAGATTTGCTGTAGGAAAAGTGGCCAGAGCAGTCCTGTATGGGGCTTCAAGGCTCTGGTGAGCCACAGTCTCCTTGCAAGAATATCCCAGCTATTTGAAAGTGAGGAATACTGTTGGAAGTTAATTGCAATGGTGGAGAAATTGTCCTGGTTTGTTTGGTGCAAGCTTTATGCACACTAAGTGTTTGCTTGGTTGGAGGTTTTGGATGTTAAAAGTAAAGGGAAATTATATTTTTGAGTGATAGATGAGCCAAAGGTTCCCTTGGCAAGTGAGGTTTTGCCAGGGCAAGGAAGCAGCAGAAAGACCACTGCTTTATAGGAGATCAAATCAGATTTTTATCAGTGATCGGTTTTGTACCATTTGTTTTTTCATTGAACCTAATTGCATTACTTTGCATTTATCCTTGAGTAAGGAAAAGTTTAAAAAGGTAGAAGTTTCTATTTAAGAGAAATTAGGTCAGGCAAGGAGGTTTGAAGGCTTTAATTATAGCCTTGTCTTACCAACAGACTAGTTTTGTTCACCCTCTGCACTTGCTGTAACCTCTCAGAAACACAAGGAAGGCCCTCCACACCCTGCTACAGCCAGTCAAAAAACCTCACCTCCTTGCACATCCCCACAAGGCTCTCAGGATTTCACCATATCAGGAGCAGATCTCAAACCACCACCCAGATCCAGCAGGCTTCAGTGTTCCTTGAGCCAGCATCACTTTGCCTTGATGGGCCAAACAATCTCCAGCACAACCCCCTCACCATGCAATCTGGGAGAAGGTAACTGCAGCACAGCAGCCAGCTTCTTTTACCCATCACCTTCCTCTCTGCGCTGCTGCCCTTCCATCCCCAAGATGCACAGTTTGTCTGTCTTAATGGGATCCCAAAGTTGTCCATGGGATCAAACCTGTGAGCAGACACTGAAGGGGTCCAGGTCAAAAATAACCCTTTAAAAAAAAGAAAAGTGTGTATGAAGAATCACTGAGGACATTCAACACCTGGCAGAGCCAAGGAGGTGGCAATCTGTGGGAGTGGACATGAGGAAGGATGGGGCAAAACCTAGTGTCTCAACCTGTATCCCTGGAGGAGTCAGAGCTGGGGTCCATTCCCACCACTTTCTGATGTCCTCTGTCCTGCAAAAGCTGGCACCAGTGCTTGGAAACCTTGGATGGATTTGTGTCAAGCCCTCCTTGGCAGAGACAGGTCTTTCACTAAGGGCACGCTGTTCAGAGAAACAGGCTTCAGGGAAACAAGATTTTCACCCTACCACATTCTGGCAGCTTGCCACCATGTCCCTCCCCAAAACAACACATTATTGAACTCCCCCAACACCACAAGAAGCTCTGTGACTCACATGAGGACAGCACTGGAGCAGTCACCTGGACCCCTGCCAAGGGAAGCAGAGAAGCCCAAGCATCCAGCACCCAAGAGAGAGGGTGCTGCTGGCACCCAGCACCTCGGTAGCTTTTCCCAGACAGAGAAGGAGAGGGGACACAGCAGAGCCCCTGCATGCCCCCCTCTGCCCAGTACTGAGCTACCCCTGCTCTCTGTGACTTCTCCTGGGAGACGACTCCCTTACTACGTCCACGCCGCAAAGGTGACAGCTGATGTATAAAGAAATGTCAAGAAGGCATTTAAGGCTTCTCATGCCCCCAGGATGGCTGTGCCAGTGCCACTCCTAATGCTGTAAACTGGATGTGACCGGAATGGAGAGGAAATCACAGCTTCCCTTTGCCCACTGCAGAAAAGCATCTCTTTCCTTCCAGACAGGAATGCGCCAGTGTGGGGTAGGGCCATCAAAAATCCCCGCACTGCTTGCAATTACCAACACAGTTGTGTTGCCTACTTCTGGAGCCAGGACTGACACTGGGGTGTTTCCTACCTCTCAGGCCCAGACAACTAGCAGGCCCACCCACTCCTTCCTTAAGGGAGGGCTTGTTCCCTGCTGGGTGCATGAGCTGGCTCTACATGCATTTACATGTCTTCTGATAGCACCCAGAGAGTCACTCTTCCAAAATCCCTGCACTAGAGACTCTGGGAGTCTACTGTGATGTTGTGATGATTAGCACCAAGCTCAATCCCCATCTTGCAGACCTCTATCCCTGTGCCTGCCTCAGGAACTAGCACACAGCTCCAGGCTGGGCTGTGTGTGATGATGAGCTTTCCCTTGCAGAACTAACAGGATGCTTTTGCACTTTGGCCCACCCCATGCACTCGTACACACACTTCCATGGACGGCTTTGCAAGTGGGGTCACAAGAGAGCACCTTGGGGTCTGAGAGCATCCTTCTGGTGCCAGCACCCCAGGCAAGCTTCTGCATGGACACAAGAAGTGTTTTGCTGCTCCTCTGAGAGTAGGAAAGGGGAAGACAAGAGAAGGTTTTAAGAACAAGTATCTACTTTCCTCACTGCTGAAGATCTCTTTCACTTGCACCACTCCCTCTCCTCCTCCAAAACAAGGTTTAGCTCACCAGAAATTAAAGAGCATAGCAGCAGGGAGAGCCAGGGCCCCAGCCTGGCAAGGCAGAAGAGAGCAAGCCAAGCCATGCCACCACGAGCTCCCAGCTTCCCATCACCTCCCACCCACTTCCGTTGGAGCAGACACGCCGCTTGCTCTGCCATGGCGCCAAGGCCTATCCCCCCATGCCTGCCCCTCCTGCTCCTCACCCATCCAAGCATGCCAAGGCACACAGGCACTGGGCTGCAGCCAAACACAGATTTTTTTGAGCAAATTCATTCTTCTTCTGCTCAGCAGCCCAGTCTCCACTTCTGCAGCTAAATGATCAACCTCACAGCCCATCCTCACCCCAACCAGCGCAAGGCACCTGCAGAAAGGGGCACCCCACACTGATGCTCCAGGGTTGTTTTCAAGGCCATTTCATATAATCAAAATGACCAAGTATTTCCAAATCTGTCTAGTAGAGCCTTCTTTTCTGGTTAGCATGTCTTGCGGAGAAAAAGCAAAAGGGCATCTTTAACCCAACTGGAGAACACCGAATGCATTGTGAGAGTGCTGCAGTTGTGACCTCTGCAAGAGCCAAGCAGGAATTCCTCCCCCACCACCATGGGTATTGCCAAGGTGCTATTGAGCTATGCAGCAAAAGAGGCTGGTGGTATTAGAAACAGGATACAAGGAAGGCTACAAGAGCTGCAGGGTCTCTCTACACTGCTTTTCCCCTATGGTACCTCCCCTTGGAATTAAGTTTCCAGCTGGGCTGACAGACTTGGAAGACGAACTTCTTTTTAGCAAGAGAATAGGCCTAACACAAACTTCCCCACAGCTTTCTGATAAGGACATGACAGTCAGGAACCACACCTAAGGAAGCTCTTCCCGGGCTTGTTGCAGTCTGCAAGGTCTCTATCAGCCTTGGCAGAGGATGGTGGTTTTGGGCAGAGAGGGGCTGTGCCATCCCCTCCACAGCAGCACAGGGATGTCCCTGGCAACAGCAGCCTCCCTGCTCCTGGAGTACAGCTGCGGTACCACAGGGAGACCTGGGCACCATGCTCACTCTCGGGCACGTTTCTTCGCAGAGAGAGTGATTTTCACATGGACATCTTGAGAGTGTGCTGAGATTTATTGTTGAGTCAACAACACATTGTGCAAGAGGCCCTGTGAGATGTAGCAGGAGCTGGCAGCTGCCATGGCACTGCGGAAGGAAAGTCAGAAAGCTGTGTCCCCCACTCTGAGATATCACAGCATTTCCATACCTTATGTTACACACCTGATGTGTTTTGAAGGGACAAGCCACTGGTGTACATCCTGGTGATCCAAGATGTTATCATTTTGTTAAGAGAAAGACTGAAGATAGGCAGATATGGACATGCAGGGAATATCTTGCTTAAAAAAAAAAAAAATTGGGGGGGGATAAAATACAACTGTCTGTGGGAAACAGTCTCCCCACAGGAAGAAGCAGAGGTTTCTTTTAAGTGGGTTTATAATTTTTTTAACATTACAAGAATTTTGTTTTAAAGGAATGGTGTTTCACCTGCAAAACCAGAGTTCATTTTATCTCCTCCCACTCCTCATTAATCAACCTCAAAGAACATTTTTACAATGAAGAGATACAATATTAGTTAAACTAATGCCTTACAGACAGAAACATTCCCGCAATCTTGCTGAATGCTTGGAGCAAGCAGACAGGTCCTGAGAATTGACTGGAGGTAATGAGGCTCTTGAACAAGGGTTGCTCTGCAGAAGGCACCCCAGTACCAGCAAAAAACCCTGGCCTTACCAGCCTCCATCAAATGCATCGATGAGGCACATGGCCTAGGCTACAAAGACGTGGCACAGCAAAGAAAACACTTCTGGGTAAACACAGACAGCAGCTGGAAATCTTCATGGTCCAGTTTTGGGAAGAAAGGGCAACACTGTGGAAGTTGCTGGCCCCTGTGCTGAGAGGCAGGATGGCTGTTCTAGGCAAAGCCCCATGTGCAGGGTGGGCAGGAGGGTGACCTGCATGCTGTGTCAGCCTTCAGCATGGGTGAACAGAGGGGCTGCAGGGCTGCAGGGCTCTGCACATGAGGCAGAGAAGCAGGCATTCGACATTTCAGCAATGGGTTATGACCAGAGGAATTTGAAAAAGAGTCTAAGGTGGTAGAATAGATTAATTCTATGCTCATCAGCAAGGTTTGTCTGTTTCTAGGTTTGACCACTTTTCCTTCCTCTTCTAGTCCCCTAAGTTTCAATTCACCTTTTCCACAGCCACACTTTAGTAGTAGCTGACACAAAAGGAAACATGGTGGTGCTACAAAGGAAATCTGGTAGGATTTGCACAGGTTAGAAAACAGTCAGGAGAGAACATGGATGCAGTGGTGAGGCTAGAAATGGATTCAGTTCTGGGAACGGCAACACAGAGCACAGTGCAGAGTGGTGAGGGACACTGAATGCTGCAACAAATTGGTAAGCCTAAGCTCCGCAGAGGTGGAACACTCAAAGGCACCAGGAGAGGCAGGATCTGACTGCCCGGGCACAGAAACTGTGCTCCAAGTAGGAGCCTGAACAGAAAATGGGGAAAAGGCCAGGTTGGATAGGGCTTTGAGCAACTTGGTCTAGTGGAAGTTGTTCTTGCTTATGGCACAGGGGTTGGAACTAAGTGATCTTTTAAGTGCCTTCCAACCCAAACCATTCCATGATTCTACAGTAAACAAGTACCAGAGCTAGATGTGGTGGACTGAATACAATAAGATGGAGGCTTTTGGGAGCTGCTCAAGAAAAGAGTCACCAAAAAGTTACCAGCGCTAGTCTTGAGCAAAAAAACAGGTCTCAAAATGAAGTTTGTCAGCAAAGGGGAGGAGAAAGTTGCAAAGTGTATCCCACCAAAGGAATAGGGACACTAGCAGAGAAAAGAAACTAAAACCACTCTCAAAGCAAGAAATGAGAGGGATGGGGGAAGCTGAACATACAGAGGACATCAAAGAATGTATACAAGCAAACAGAGAAGAGAGAGAAAACAATAAAATAAATTGACCAACACTCTCCAGTCCCCAAAAAAGGCAGGTATGACGTAGGCTGTGAAAGAACAAGGCAACAGGGACCTGGTGGCACAGGACAAGGCCAGAGGGTAGCAGTAGAAACATAAAGGCTCACAGGAAGGGACAGGAAGGATGATCCATAGCATCAATGCAAGATACAAGTGGATGGGGAAGCAGGAGTAGGAGAAGATGAGAGAACGGCCAAGACAAGCCAGAAGCAAAGTTAATGGAATTAACAAAGGCGCAGAAGAGTCCCTACTAGTATGGCAACACTAATTAAGAGGATGTAGCACCAAGATATGATGGCAGAAAATAATTAAAGGTTGTTAAGAGGAAGTAATTTAAGGCTAATAAGAGACAGTAATTTATCAGGAGCCAACAAGAAGAAAGAGCAGTGAATTCAACAATGGAGTAAAAATAAACAGGCAGAGCAGGAACCAGAGCCACCAGCATGATAACAAGGACAATGCCACAGCAGCACATAAAGTCTGCACACAAATGGTGAGCTGATGGAGTCCCAGATGGAGCTGTCAGGCCTCCTCCCTCTCCTTATTCAAATCTTCCCTGAATACCCATCTGTGCCAGGAGGCCTTTGTGAAGATATCAAGCCAGTGATCAGGGAAGATGCATCTTTTTGAAGTAGGGCCCCTATTGCACTTGTCCCTGCACCCAGCATCTCAAACAACAGCTCTTGGGGCAGAGGTTGTTGGGGGGGAAAGAACACAAGGTTGGGGAAGGGCAGCAGCCACCAGTAGATCCCTGAAGGAAAGTGCCATTGCTGGGCTTGCAGAGCACAGGCAGCATGAGGAAGGGGCAAGAGGGCTTCGTGGCTGCAGCCCCAGCTAAGGAGTGACAACCAAGATCTTTCCTGGGGAGCAAAGGACTGTCCTTCCATGGGAGTGGGGAAACAGGAGTCCAGGCATCAATCTGGGACCAGGAAGGCAAGAGGAGCAGGCTGCCTTCCCCACGGCTCTTGCTGCATCTTTACAGCACCTTCCTAGAAAGCACATGAAGCTTATTAGCCATGTTCCTGGTGCTCCTGCTCTGTCCAGCTCAAACAGGAGATGACTGCTGTTGCCCCTGCAGCAAGGATACTTCTCACTCCCTCATGCCCAGGGTCCAAAGCCAGACAGACACAAGTGCACACCTATCCCGCTGCTCTCCACATCCGAGCTTGAAAATCCCAGTCCTGAGCCCAGACTTCTTCAAAGGGAGCGAGTGGCCAGTGGCCGCACACCAGCGGTCAGGTTTGCTCCAGCGCTCCCTCCCGTCGGCTGTCCCTGGGCTCAGCCGCAGTCACCGCAGCCCAGCCTGCTCCTCCAGCTGGGGACGCGAGGCATGGAAAGGAAGGGCTGCCCTGGAATCAGGAGACGCTCCTTGAGACGTGGATGCAGAGAGCGTGGGAAAGAGGCTAACGACATTCATGTTCATCAGAAGGCAGATAAAACCACTACAATAATAAAATTTCATTATGACAGCTAAGGAAGAAGAAACAAAAATTCATTGTTTACTGTGTCTATAATAAAGTACAAAGGTACCTGCCTTTGCACTACTGGTTGCACAGACAGGTTTCAGCCCTGGGTGAGGACTAGAACTTGCTGGTGCATTTTGTGTTGGTTTCCAGGTGGCAGATCAGCCCCTTGCAGTGTTAACTCAACCCTCTGTGCCACAAGGTACATGCAAAACACCTTTCCTGGGGTCCTTTTCCTTATGGAAATAGAGCAGAGATGGCAAGACTCACTAGTTCACACAGACATAGAGATTTATGGATTTATCAAGAAAAAGGGAGGACATTAGGGTCCTCACAAACAGCCAAGGAATGTGCTTCATCCTCATTAGGCATGGGATACATTGGCATTCATTCTCAGGACAGAAAATCATTAGAAACCTGACTTTTGTTCTTCATAGTGCTTTGGTTTTCACTAGTGCACTCAATTTGCAAATTCGAAAGAATAGCATGGGAAAAGTTTCTATTTTTAACAAAAGAAGGTAAAAACTTCTGAAGTAATGAATTACTCCTGTATAAAAAGATTCATCTTCTTGAAAGAGTTTTGTTGCCTTGTGTACTCCCACACAATACATTTTACATACTTACATTTTGCATGCATATATATACATACAATTCTCCTACAGAGTACAAAAATAAATTGATCCATAATATAGACTTACTCTACATATGCATGTTTTTTATTCACAGACATGTGTGAGAAAGTCTGAGAAAATGAATAACCATACCAGCCTGAGATTAGAGCCAGGAGCTAGAACAGAAATGGATAAAAGCTATGTAAAAATAAAAAAAAAATTAAAGCAGTAAAGCATCCTGTCCTATCTGCTAATTTTTAAAGATTTTCTTTTTCCCCACCAAGTTTATTTTTGTTAAGAGAGGTCCATCCATCCCAAGCACCAGAGCAGCTGACCCAGTGGCATAGTTACCTCCTGATGAGTCATCCATGTCCTGAGCTGAATCTCCACACCTCTATCCCAGTAGGAAGTCTTATTTCATAAAGCTCCATCAGGGCGTTCATGGTGATGTCTTAAGCGCCACTAAAAGCTCAGACCACCAAGACAAATGTTTATTCCTCAGTTTGACTCATCTCCCCTTTTTTTTTAAGAAATCCATTAGTGACTAAGCATGTTTCATGACCAGCTTTTTAAAATGTCTTTATATGATTTCGCCTCACTTAAAAAAGGTTTTCCTAGTTTTGCCTCAAATGTTCACAAAAAGCAGTGAGTCTAGAGACATGGGTCTAGCTCAAAGTTCCCTTCCATTGTAGCATCCTCAACTTGCTCTGGTGCATTTTTTCCTAGTCTGTTTTTTCTCTTCCTGTTCCAGCAATCAGGGCTTAGAAAGATTAAATTTTTCAGGTGAAAAAGCTCATTTTGAGGCTTTGTCCAATGGCTGCTCCAAACAGCCTGGCAATCCTAGCAGTGAGCAAAAGCCATATCACAGGCAGGGTCTCCAAACTGAGCACGCAAAACACAGGAACTCAATGTGAATGACCTACAGAAGGATCATGAATGACCAATAGATCAGTCATTACTCATTGTGTTATTTGGCAAATTTAGAAAGAGCAGGCATCTAGAAGGATAACTGCAAGCCTGCACAGCCTTTGGATGGAGCTCCTGTGGTTCTTTGAGTATCTTCAGATGAGCTTGTTTCCTTCTCCCTGCTTCTGGTTTCTTATCTGGTCGATGGGACTAGTGATTACCACTGGCTTTTGAAGCCACCTGGAAATCTACTGATGAATAATGATAACAGCACGCTACTATCTTGATGGTTTTTCTCAAACTGCTCCTAAAACACTTCCCCTCGAAATGAACGTGGGCTGTCACTGGTGACCCAGTTCTTACTTCCACACAGTACATCCAACTGCAGCAGAGTGCAGAGGACATAGGTAGCACCATAAGCACCTCTTGGGATTTTTCATCACTGTGACCTCGAACTTCCAATTCTTCTTACAGAAATGCTGAATTCATTGGCATCACTTACTGGGCTGATTTAGTGGGGTGAAAGTCCTTGGGCAAGGAACTTGTGTTCTGCCTGCGGATAAACAACAAGATGTATGTGCTCAGCCCTTTATGGTTCATTGGCTAGCCAGGAATAGCAGTGGTTATGGAGTCCCCATCCTTTTTTATGGCAAGCCTGGGTATGAAGCTTACAGGGCAGCTCTGGGCCTTTCCACAAAAGCCTCAAGATGGACTGAAGGTTGTCCTAAGGAGCCATGGACTGAAATGAACCAAGTTCTACCTCTCTCCCAGGCTGAGTCAGTGGAAAGAGCTCAGCACTGCTGAAGAGATCTTTTATTTGGGGCCAACACGCAGGACTTGATACCATGACCTACCTGTCCTGGGGTGATGTTATGAAGCCGCTTTGTTCCTCGCCCATCCACTCAATGCCCAAGGACACTGTGCCCTTAAGATGGACCCGGGGGTGGGTCGGTTGAGGGTTCAACAGCTGGGGCCATACAGCTCAGGGGCTCCAGGGGCTCAGCGGGGCTCGGGAGGGAGTGCGCTGGGAGCGCTGTGCCGGGTTTTTGGGTTTCTTTTGGGTTTCTTTTGTGTTCCGGCTAGCTGTTGGGTTTGGGCGGTTTTTTCTCGTTCTTTTTCCCTTCCCTTGCCTCACTGCCTCCCTTCCCTCCTCACCGGTCCAGGGAGCCTGCAGGTGGCCCCAGAGGGGCCCTGGCAGGTGTCTGTACCCTCTCCAGGAGTTTGTTGTATTTTGAGGGGTTTTTTTCCTCCCTGTTCTACTCTGTTTTGTTTGGTGTTAATAAACAGTTTGGTTTTTTTCCACTTTCACTTGCTGTGACCCACTTGTCTTATTGGTGAAGGAAAAGGGGAGGCCCTACTCCCTTCAGAGGAGACACTCACTCTGGAGCGTTTCCTCCTGAAGTTTTGTCTCCAAAACCGAGACATAAATTTGGCACCCAACTTAAGGGGCATGTGAAAGTGGAAAAAAAAAAACCAAAAAAACCCCATTTGGTTTGAATCACTTTTGTATTGAGGTACAGCAATAAGACATCACCATGCTGATTGATTTAGTAATTCTTCTGTGGAACTTAGCCATAAGTACACGTCCACAGCTATGGGCAGTCGGGTCCCTGGCTTGCACTTTTTATAAGTCAGGAATAAGAATCAGGACTGCCATTTTGATATGCCTGGTGTTAGTGATCTCTCGAAGTTTGACAGAAGTAATGGAAACCATTGAGAATGTGTATGTTATGTTGTTTTTCCTTTCTGGCCTTGGTAGTTTTCTTTTGGAATGTGTTAACAATTACACCCAGTTTGTTAGGGGAAAAGCAGGGGATGATAATTCCCAGCCCTTCATCTCCTTCTTCCCCTTCAGATCTGGCA
>NW_008237619.1:5623353-5625026 GCF_000691975.1 Corvus brachyrhynchos
CGGTGCTAGATCCTCTGGGGCAGAAGATACAGCCAGAGGGGCAGGAGAATAAGTCAGCAGACACCCCAATCACTCCAGCTGCAGCTAAAGCAGATGAGGAGCCTAAACCAATAACAATTGCCCCTGTCCAGAGAAAGAAACACAAAGCCAAATCCATTTGCCCAGTGGATGATGAAGGGCAGCCAGGACCTTCAGAGCCAGCAGAGGAATCTGAACCTGAAATCATTACTGTCCATAGAGAGCCTTCGTACCCTGAGGAAGGATTACACCCAACGGCCTGATGAAACTATATTAAGTTGGATGGTCCGAATCTGGGATGCTGCAGGCAATGGTACAGTTCTGGATGGCACTGAAGCGAGGCATTTGGGATCCTTGTCACATTATCTAAGTATCGACCAAGGGGGCCTGAAGCTCTCAGTCTCTGGACACAGCTCTTAAGAAGTGTGAAGGAAAGATACGTGTGCCAGGAAGATCTCCAGCTGCAGCTAAACCCCTGGAAAACCATGGAACAGGGGATTCAATGCCAGAGAGAACTGGCAGTGATAGAGATCATATTCTCAGATGACCAAGCAATTAGGAGCCCTGACATGGTAAAATGCACACCAGTGATGTGGCTGAAACTCGCACAACATGTGCCACCAGAATACACCCCTGCTTTAGCAATGATGACACGGAATGATGGGGATGAGACAGTGAGTTCTACGGTGAGGAGGCTCCGGGCGTATGCAGACGCTGTGCATGGCCCAACACAAGCAAGAATCGCAGCCGTTGAAAAGAGTCTGTCAGAGACCATACGGAAAATGGAAGATAGAATGGACAAGACTCATCAGAAACTCAAGAAGGAGCTGAAAGAGGGCCTTCTCCAAATCACATCAGTGCAGATTGGAGGCCCTGTTACTAGAAGCAGACGTCCCACGGCTAGGGAGAGAGGGTACACCCCAAGAGCTGAACTATGGTTCCTCCTGTGTGACAGTGAGGAAGACATGAGGAGGTGGGATGGAAAACCAACTTCTGTCCTGGCCGCACGGGTGAGTGAATTGAAGAATGGTAATGCTGAGAGAGGGAGTTCCACCAGAAGGGAAGTAGCTCAAGTTTCAAATGATAACCAGAACTAGAGGGCCCCTGCCTCTAGCCAGGGAGAGGCCAGGGAAAATCGCATCTTTTGGACAGTGTGGGTTCGATGGCCTGGCACATCAGAGCCACAGAAGTATGAAGCCTTGGTTGACCTGGGCACGCAGTGCACCTGGATTCCATTGAGACACATGGGGGCAGAACCAGTTTCTATTTCTGGAGTGACAGGGGGACAGCAGCAGTTGACATTGCTTGAAGCCAATGTGAGCCTAACTGGAAAAGAGTAGAAGAAACATCCTATTGTGACCGGCCCAGGGGCCCCGTGTATTCTGGGCATAGAGTTCCTCTGGAGCGGGTATTTCAAAGACCTGAAGGAACTCAGGTGGGCCTTTGGAACAGCTGCTGTGGAGGCAGAGGGCATTAGGCAACTGAACACCTTGCCTGGGCTGACCAAAAATCCTTCTGCAGTTGGGCTCCTGAAGGTAGAAGAGCACTGAGTGTCAATTGCCACCTCGGCAGTATCAGACAAATCGAGATGCTGTGATCCCCATCCACAAGATGATCCGTGAGCTGGAGAGCCAAGGGGTGGTCAGCAAAACCCA
>NW_008237619.1:5625561-5628340 GCF_000691975.1 Corvus brachyrhynchos
GACCATCCACTCAATGCCCAAGGACACTGTGCCCTTAAGATGGACCCGGGGGTGGGTCGGTTGAGGGTTCAACAGCTGGGGCCATACAGCTCAGGGGCTCCAGGGGCTCAGCGGGGCTCGGGAGGGAGTGCGCTGGGAGCGCTGTGCCGGGTTTTTGGGTTTCTTTTGTGTTCCAGCTAGCTGGAAAAAGGTTCTGTTGTTTTTTTGGGGTTTTTTTCTCATTCTTTTTCCCTTCCCTTGCCTCATTGCCTCCCTTCCCTCCTCACCGGTCCAGGGAGCCTGCAGGTGGCCCCAGAGGGCCCATGGGGTGGCCCTGGCTGGTCCGAGCCCAGGTGTCTGTTCCCTCTCTGGGAATTTGCTGTATTTTGAGGGGTTTTTTTTCCTCCCTGTTCTACTGTTTTGTTTGGTGTTAATAAACTGTTTGGTTTTTTTCCACTTTCACTTGCTGTGACCCACTTGTCTTATTGGTGAAGGAAAAGGGGAGGCCCTTCTCCCTTCGGAGGAGACACTCACTCTGGAGTATTTCCTCCTGAAGTTTTGTCTCCAAAACCAAGACACCTACCTTAGAAAAAGATGGTACCCACTGTGGTACCAAAAGGTCACCTATGTGACCAAGACCATCTGAACAGAACTACAAGCTTTCATTAAGCATATGCAAAAGCATCTCTGCATTGCATCCACAAGATAATTCACTCAGATTCTTCAGTCCGCCTTGCAGCCCAGACATGTCTACAGAAACAATGTGCAACTTCTCAGCTGTCTGCTCCCCCTTCTAAATATAAAGCACCACCTTAGTCATCTTTCCCTCAGGCTTTCTGACTAGCAAAGGGGAAGGGAAAAATTTCACCAGAAACTAAGGGGAAAAACACGTGTGAAGTATAGGTTGGTTAGTCAAGCAATCACTTTCTCAAAACAGCCTATATCACATTTTCAGAGCCAAGAGTAAGGATTACTAGGTAAAACAAAGACTTATTGAGACAGCCTCAGTCACGAGAGCTGAAAACAGACACTAAGAAAATACAGCCCAAGATATTTTACTCTTCTCCAGCAAGACTGAAATAGATGCCTGAAGAAGAAACCAGCCTCTAAATTCCACTATTACAAAAGAGACCACCTCAGGTGTGGTCTTCTGCACTAAAGAGGTTCCCAACTTCATTAGTGTCTTGAGATTTTTTGCTATCAGCAATCAGATCTAAAGAAATCTTGCAAGACTAGACACTGGTCCACTAGCCAACAATAGTCAGGAAATTTTGCCAGGAAAAGAGCTGACCATAGGGGTTTTGTGTACAGATGAGCATTCCCTCCCAAGCCATCAGTATCTCAGGCCAAGAATAACACCAAACACGAAAAGTAATAGATAACAATAGAAGGATTTGAATCTGTTGAAATAGCAGGTCAATTTTTGGCAGATACTTAATTGCAGGAATCTGTCCTTCATCTTTACATGTTCACTGCACTTCAACCATCCTCAGCCCTTCCCTTACACAGGAGAGCACATATATTTTTAAAAGAAAGGCAACCAGACAAGCAAACTGTCAGGTAAGAAGAACAAGCAGTTCACGTCATATCTTCGCAGTCAGTTCTACCACACCCAACCTCTCTAAGAGCCTACTTCCTGGCTATGTTTTTGTTTTCTGATAAAAATATAAAATGAGCAACAAATGTGGGAAATGCACATCTTCCATCTCCAGAAGCAGAACACATTTCTTGTAAATCATGGATTGCCACCTTCCACAACTCCAGCCAAATGAGTAGCCCACAAAAATCAAAAAGCAACCCTTTACTGAGGTTTGGCTTACTTAGACAAACAAATCAGAAAGATCCTGGGAACAAAGCACCAATGTGTCTTAATACTCCTACTCAGACCCAAGCCAGAGTCTCTTCTGTCTCTACTGCAACCAGAGAAATAAATGGTGAGCCTAAATCCACATCAATAAAATCTATTCAGCACTTCCCGAGAACCGTAAGTTATCAGGGAAACACTATTAGCCTGCTAAATATTTAGTGTCACTTGGCCTTCAGTAAAAAGGAATTGCTTCTAACAGGTAGTTAAATTGGGTCAGATATGCCAGACCTTTCCAAGATCATAGGAGAGAAAAATAAGTCAGTTAGAGCAGGGGTGCTTTCTTGTGAAATTACCTACTGAACTCTCCAGACAATGGAATTACGCTCCAGGCAGATGAAGTTAGCTTCAAACATTTCAGCCTCCCCCTATTCTGACTTGGAGTGCCCCTTCCAGAAGGGCACAAGTGCCACAGAAAGCACCACACTGCTTGCTGAATGTCTCTCACCTACTTCATGCTCAAGCACTGGCTGAGCATGTGCCAGTGCTCTGCCAACCTTACAAGCCCAAGGTACTTAATCCCTGTGTGAGACGACTCAGTCAATGGCACCCAGAAAGGAGTGCCAGGCAGTCAGATAAGGCTGATCTGAAGGGCCAGAATATCTCATCAGCAGCTCTTTTTCTTGTGTAATCATCTCTTATAAAGAAAACGAAAATTAAATGGAAACAGTACTATCGGGCTCCTTGTACAAATAAAAAATATATACTTGTCATAGGTTAGCAAGCATAGTCCCGGAAGGGACGTCCTTGCTAAGGGGTGCTTACAGTTTCCTCTGGGAACTGATAGAACCTATCAGCTGGCCAGTTTGGATATGGACAATTCTCTAAGCCACTTAAAGTTGTGATCACCTCTGTGATCCACATTTAAGAATAGGCAAACTCCCCCTCCAAGCTCTCTCTCGTTTCCGGCGCTGGGACAGGTGGCTGCAGGCCCCG
>NW_008237619.1:5629234-5638304 GCF_000691975.1 Corvus brachyrhynchos
TTTTTTTTTCTTCTTTTAGGTCTGTTAATAAACTTCTTTATATTCTTTCAAGTTTGGTGCCTGCTTTGCATTTCTCCTAATTCTTATCTCACAGCAGATAAACAGTAATGAGTATTTTGGACCAAACCACTACAATACTCAATGCAGGGTCACTTCCAGTGAGAGGTGCAGATGACAGCATCTTCAACACAATCTAGACACAAGCAGCTGCTCACATAAAGAGGCACCATTTTATCTTTGCATATCCTAATGAGGAATTCAATTCCATTTCCTCTTGCTTGGTACCTTCATTAGCTTCCAGCTCTCATGCTGGAAGGGAGAGTGAGTTCACCCCCACTCAGGTTCTCTGGCCTGTCATGGCTCTGCAGGGCTGTCCTAGTCTACTCTGCTGTTCCCTGCAAGGAAGCTCCTCCACTCCTCTGGGCTTCTTCCAATCCCCACACTTTCACCCTCACCACAAGCAGCAGTAAGGCAGGGTGGACAGCAGGTTCATACAGTAACACAGAAGCCCTTTTGGTTTTCTTCCTTTTCCTACAGACCCTAATGCTACATCCACTTTTATCTCAACTGTTGCCATCACTCCTGCTCCACACTCAGCTGGGACAGGCCGTGATGACAGCTCTTCCCCCTGAAGGGTCACCACCAGGTCAGAACCATCTTACCACCACCTGTGAAGCGAGGACAGCCCATCCCCATGTGTATGGCCCTATTTCCTAACACAGACTGCCACCTGCACTAGGGTGACACTTGTGCCTGAGCTGTCAGAACTGAGGACCAAAGCAAGCAAGCCACGGGAAGAACAAAGCATTGTCAGAACTGCTATCATTCTTTCGAGTACGCAGGGACAAGTGTTCAGCTTCCAACCTGGTGACTATTAACTCGATTTGGGGCACACCTACTAAACTCACAGGCAAAACAACTCAACAGTGCATGACCCAGAACATCAGCATCAAACAAGAGAAAGCATAAACAGCTGGATGGCAAGACTTCATTTCATCTTAGCAAATGGCTTTTCAGCCTCATAGTATCACCATGCTAAATCAGTTTTACCTTAAGCTTGACTTCTTCGCCATTTTTGTATCACACACAGTAACCACAAAATTCAATTAGCATGTTTATTCAAACACGAGTTACACATAACCCTTCAAGAAATACACTGCAACTAAGCCTTCGCATATCAGATTTTTTCATTTAGCTTGTCTACAAGACATACTTTGCCAAAACAGCACAATCAGACTAATTAAATGGTTACATCAGAGAACTGCATGTGATGAAAAAACAGTTTAAGAGCAAAGACCATACAGAGAACATATTACTGGATTACAGCCCAGCATGGATCATTCAGAAAATGATAGGAGGAAGTTTTTTCCAACAGAACACAAGTATACAGCATCATTAGTATACATTTTCCATTAATAATTATTAAAAAATAGAAAAACTGTTAATTTCAAATATTACTTTGCTAGCCACTATACCTATAAGGTAAAACCATAAATGGACTAATTCTGCTTAGAAGGTGGAAAGCATTAAGTCTCTAGAATTAACTAGAGCCCCATTCAGCAAGCTATTTATGCATGTGCTTAAGCCCCACCAACACCAGTAAGGCTTACACATGTTGAAGCATTATAATTAACATTAAGAGATTTCAGCATGCATCAACAGTGAAGTACATGCCAAACACTTGCACTGAATCAGGATCATATCCCTTAAAGTACAAGTTACATACATACTATAGAAATCAGCATCCTTCTCTCTCAATCTATTATTCTATCAAGAGAAAAACCCCTGCTGGGTACGAGAAAAACTGACAGAGTCCCCTGAAGAAGCATGGCTTTTCATGTTTTATTAACAACTCCAAAAGCATGCACAAATCAGTGCCAGGGACAATCTATCTTAATTCTACTTTCCATCTTCAGTCTTTCGGAAGAACAGAATTTACCCGATTTGCACCAGTATATCTGTATGCAAGCTCAAGACCAAGGAACTTGCTTCTTCAGATCCTTCCCCAAGTCATCAATAGATTCTTTGAACTATACATCTGTACAATAATGTCAGTGACTATATACAATCCTGCACAAGATACTGAAACAAAGCCACAAAGTTACATAAATAAATGTTCATCTTCAAAAATATTTAATTTCTCTTGCACTTAAGTGTTACTAAAAACACAACAATCCCTGCAATTTTGACCTGTATCACCACTCTCTAAAATTAAAAAAAAAAAAATTCCCATAGAATTGTCCTTGCCTAGAAGTTATCTGTATGGTTGTTTAAATAAAATCAGTCTCGTCGTAGCTATGAAATACAGGTAGCCAGGAAGATGTTCCACATGCTTGGGAATGAAGCATTCCCTTTTGGTTGGACGAATTTGATTGTTGGGTTTGGGGCTTTTTTTTTACTCTTACGTAACCCACTATATAATAGTGAACAAAATACTTTTGTTTCATAGAAACAACTAACATTTGCCCACACCAAGCAAATGGTCTATTTACAGATTCATTAGGACTGCCTGACTGACAGTGAGTGTAAGTTGCTGAACTCCAAGAAACATGGAGCCTAAAACGGCGACACTCTCTGCTGAATCGCCTTCCCTTTGAGGATACGTCTTATCTGGAGAAAAGAAAAAGACAAAAACATGACATTCATCATCTTGAAATGAGTCACAATCTGGAAAAAACCCACCCTAGACCCAGTTTTGCATTCATTTATCCAAGCCTAGGTCCTGCATTCAGTTACACCAGAACTGATCGCACTTTACAGCATTTGAACCAATGAAAGGCAACAGTCAGCAACTCAGCTGTGCTTGTTACTAGTCTTAGGTCAAGAGTTACTTTTTTTCATCAAGTATTTGTATAGCCCCTAGGAAAAAGGGATTTTCTTCATCTGTTACTCAGGCCTAAGAACTGTCATTACTAACTATGACAAGAGCAATAAAAGCATGAACTCAGACCATACTGAGATGAGCAAGAGAATAAGAAGGAGTACTGCCTCCATTACATTGCAAGGTTACAAAGACAAAGCCTATCCCAACAGCAAAAAGCTTTTGAGATGGAAAAAATAAAAGCTGCACGTGAAACCTAAAATTTCAGGTCTGTATATTCTGCCTGATCTTGACGCTGAAGCTAAAGATCTATAAAATAAAATGGCATTTGCTAAATCTTTTCCTTGAAAGCTGCAACTCAAAACCCAAAACAAACTTTTGGAGTGGAATACAGCTTTTGTGTGGATAGAGGCAGATGGAAGGAGAGGGTTGGTAGGAATTTTTTTACCTGTTCCCCTACAAGGCCGTCAGGAACCAGATGAACTGGCTGCTCATTCTCCAAGTTCCTGGCACTCGGATCTGCTCCCTTGCGCATGAGCAGGCGCACAGCATCCAGCTGGCTCACGCGGTACTGCAGGCTGGCAGCCACATGCAGGGCTGTGTTGCCATTGTAAGCCTGGGGATGACAAGGCAACTCCATGAAGGAAAAGTGGGGGCATGAGCCTCTCTTTCTCTGTCTGCATTATGAAAAAATCACCATACCTTTGCATTAACAAAAGAGAGATAGTTGGGCAGCTCCAAAAAGAGACGAATGAGCTCCAGGTTTGCTTCTTCTGCTGCCAAATGTAAAGCGGAGCGACCACTTTTGCGATCCTATCAAAAAAGAAACTGTTTAGTCTTCCCTGCAGGTGCTTCACCTATCCAGGGGGAAGATGCAGACAAATAAAAACAGAAAGCAAAGTAACTCCAGAGTGTTGAGCAAACATACTTGCACTACAATTCATCAAAAGTGAATCTGAATATATAAATTTTAATATCAACATCTAATGAACAATGGAATCTGATCTCATCTGCAGGTAGGCTTACATAATGTAATATTTGATATTTTGGCTAAGTAATGGTCTGGCACGGCACAGACCTGAACTGCACAGGTAAGCAGTTTTTAATTAAAATTTGCAGTTCAAGAACAAGGTGTCACCAGCACCCTATTACTATGGGTACCTAAGAGTGTTCCAAACATATTCTTACTTTTACTATGCTACTCACTGCAGACAGCGTAGCATCATTCTGAGTCTAGAAATCAGACTGTCACCTCCCTCTTTCCCCAGGGTTCATTTGCATTGATAATACCTTGCTCTGAATAAATGCAACATTCTCATCCCATCTGGGTAAATTAAGCTGCAGGGAAGCTTTCAAATTAGTCTACTTCCTGTGTAACAAAGCTGAAATGCAGCGTGAGAGAAAGGGACATTCTGCTTCCATTCAGAATGTGTCCACAGACACATTCTCTCTGGATCTGGCACTTCAGACTACAGCATTTTACTTACTTTCGCTTCAACAGAGGCTCCCATTTGTATCAGGATCTTGATGGTTTCTACCAGGCTCTTGTTTCTCAGCAGAAGCTCCTGGACCTCAGGGGAGTGTGGTGGCTGACAGTTCTGC
The DNA here is from genome assembly GCF_000691975.1 of Corvus brachyrhynchos. Taxonomy (NCBI): domain Eukaryota; kingdom Metazoa; phylum Chordata; class Aves; order Passeriformes; family Corvidae; genus Corvus; species Corvus brachyrhynchos. The sequence goes on from NW_008237619.1 coordinate 5,633,658, forward strand.
AGTTCATGCAGCACAGCATTATGGGCCAGAACCGCACAGTGCAGCGCTGTCAAACCTGAACATCAAAAAAAATAAAAATCATCATGAATGAACAAATGCAGTATAGAGGTGTTGACTGGCTGCTTGTTTCAGATTGGATAAAGGAGCTCCTACCCCCATTAAGCCTAGGAATGGTTATGTATTTGTAGGTGACAGTGACTACTCCCAAGCAGCTTGAGATTTGGACTGTCCATCACCAAAAGAGTGAAGTAGCAGCCTACTGTGAGCTCTCAGCCAGCAGAAAATTAAAGAATAAATTTCTAATATTTTTTTTTACAAAATATACATTAGAAAGAGCTGTTTTATGGAAAAGAGGTCCAAATACAACAGCTCTCTACTGCCAGATTCTGGCTTCTGTATGCACTGACACAACACTGGCATGCCAAAGTTTTAAACAGTGGCCAGTTACAACCTACACTCTCCTTGCCAAACAAAGCAATCACAGGTAAGAGGAAAGAGGTCCTGACAGACACAGACTAACCATGTTTTCATCTGACAGGTATGTCAATTGTACCTGTAAATTTCCATCTGACAAAGAAATATCGTATTTTGTTGCACTCCCATCAGTAGCTATAAAACATTGTACTTTCCTGTAACTCTGTAAATTATAAACTCTTAACTACTCACCATCATAGTTTGTTGCCTCAAGATCCACATACTGATTGCTTCCCATGGCTCCCTTTTGGATTGCCTGCAAAAGTAGGAGCAGGTACACATTTAGGTCTTATCCAAACCACATACTGCTTCAAATTTGTTTACTGTCTTAGTGCAGTAACTGCAATAAAGCTGCAATAAATAACAGCATCCCTGGAAGTGTTCAAGGCCAGGCTGAATGGGCCTCTGAGCAACCTGGTCTAGTGAAAGGTGTCCCTGAACACAGCAGGGGGGTTGGAACTAGAAAATCTTTGAAGTCCTTTCCAACCCAAACCATTCGATGATCCTGTGATTAAGAGGAGACTTACTGTTTTGGTTTGGTAAACTAGAGGATTCCCCCAAAATAACTCAAAAATGTTGATGAGAACCTTTATGAGAAATTCAGTCCCACTTTAAGCTGTATCTGTAGAGCCCTGAGATAGACTCACATGGCTACCCAGAGAGATGAAGAAAGGAGTGGTGTTTCCAGAGTTTCCCAACACAGCTAATACCAAGGCTGAGAGTCAACGGCCGGGGCAGAGCTGTGCCTGCCTGGCTCTTACCTGGAGGACCTGGGCATGCCCCTTCTCAGCACAGACATGCAGCGGTGTTCTACCCCAGCAGTCTGTGGTGTTCACTTGAGCCCCCAAGCTAACCAAGTCCTGCACAATGAGATGCTGATTGGCAGCCACAGCAACCTGGAAAGCACTCTGCAAACATCAAGAAGAAAATTTAAGCTATTAGTCATCTGATCTCTAACAGGAAAGAGCAACTAAAACAAATAAAAACCCCAGCTACCTGGTATTATTTAAGCAGTGATTATGAATACTAGGAAGCCAGGACAAATGAAGCAGAGCACATAGTTTTACCAGCTCAAGGTGATCCCAAGAAGTATTAATAGCTCAAGGTTAATATTAGTATGCAGGCTAAATCTTGGGGTTAATATTAAATAAGCCTTTCACCACATCTTTCTCAAGGTTCAGACATGCAGAGGCACTCAGGTGCACAAAGCAGGCGCAAAGATTTGTTTCAGAATGTCACCTGGCCATTGTGCTCCTTAATATCCAGCATGTGCAGGGCAGCCATCTTCCTCGCAAGAACATAGGAGAGTGCTCGACGGCCCTGGGCGACAGCGATGTGGAGGAAGCTGCAGGAAAGACGGGCAACAGAGTTACACCACCAGACATCAACCAGGGCTCAAGACAGCAGAGAACCAAATGTGTGGAAGGGGTGTTACACTGCCAGCCTCAGACCTCCTCTGTATAACTAAGACAGGAACATGGGTACTTTCTTACCAAGGCAATTTAAAGCATCTAAATCAGAATGCTTTCCTCCCCATTTAACCAAGTCTAACTATTAGCGCCTGAAATTAAACAATTCATCTACTCAAGTGAGCTGCAGCTCTGCATTGCAGCCATCAGCAATACCACACCTTTCACCTGATCAGCCAAACCAATGCACTTTTGACACAAACAGTGCTATTGAACTGCTTCACTATAACCCACAGTCTGCCAAAACCCAAACAGAAACATTCCCCAACTTCCCACATAAGAAACACCAAGATAAACGGCACTCACGTGTCTCCATCAGCGTCTTTTGCAAGGAACTGGTCTTGAGAGATGTTAGCCAGTTTGTTCTCCTCCTGCTCCACTTGCCATTGAAAAAATGACTTGCCCAGCTGCGTTGTGCTTCTGGCAACGTTTTGGTCAGGTAGAGAGACATTCAGAGCAGCCAAAGAGACACTGCGCTCCAGACTGCCACAGAGGCTGCTGGAAAGCAAGCTGAAGTTGGGGGCATGAGGGGCAACCTCGGCCTGTGGGTGGGCACTGCTCAGTGGCTGGAGGGGACTGGAGATGCCATCCGAGCCTTCTGAGTCATTCAAGAGGGAAGAGAAGCTCTGCGACGGGCAGTACTGCAGCTCATGGCTCTCAAAGGTGTTCTGCTGGTAGACAGGAGACTGGTCACTGGCAACAAATGGCCTGTAGTCCAGGGAGGCATCTGAAGGATAACTCTGTGACAAATCTTGGTTCTGGGATGCAGAGAACTGGTAATGCTGTGGTGGATCAAGCATATGCTGACTGGTGTGGTCTTGGAATACTTGGTACTTCTGGGATGGGGAGAAAGCCTGTGTTCCTGGGCTGTCCTGGTACTGCTCAGCAGGCGAGCCGTGGCTGGTGACAGAGGGCAACCAGCTCACCTGCACCGTGTTCAGGGAAATGGGGCTCGACTCGTTCTTGATGTTTATAATGTTCTGAAGCAGATCAGAACTGCTGTCGTGCTTTGGGTCAGTTTTATGTGTCTCCTCCATGCTGTCCATAGAAGTTGGTGTCTGGGGTGGGGTCTGACAGGAAAAAATAAAAAAAGACAAATCAAAACAAGCCCCAGAAAGTTTAGAGGTATAGCTATATCTGGCAGTTTCTGATCATACAAAGCTAACTGCAAAATAAAGGCATGGAAAAAATTACAACAAACTTACCAAGAGATGTGGGTGAAGATTGGCCTGGCGCTTGAAAGAAGGTCCATCAGAGAGGAGTTCAGGAGCCTTTCTTTTGCCACTGTGGCCTAGTATGCTCTTGAGTTCTGCTGGAAAGAAAATAAGTTTAGAATCCATTTGGAGGGTAGTCTTATAATTGATTTAAAGTGTTATTACAGGGTATGGATTAAAAAATGGTCTACCTGTGTATGGTTCGTAGTTCACCAATCCTCCTTGTGCCTGTTAAGAAAAATCCAAATTATTCTGTTATTATAATGTTATTTCTGGGGGAAAACAAACAAAAATAAATAAATAAACAAACACCAAAAACAATCCACCAAAAAAAACCAAGCAAGCAGCCGTGACTTCCTTTTGTAAACACAGAATATACCTTAGAATAATTCTAGTATGTGGTTGTCTAACCCTAACTTAATTGCTTTTAATTAAGGTTAGAAAATGGAAATACTTTAATGAAACTTAAATAAAACCCACTATTTTTCTTTAGGCTTTTCAAGCTATTTGTTATAATACCACAAAACTCAAGAAAATCTAGGGAAATACACTATTCCTTCCAGAGACCTGAGGATTTTTTTTCTTTAAACATAAATAACCCAGCCAATTTTAGACTTCTTCAGTGCCGTGAACTTTTATATGCAAAAATCTTCCCTTGACAACACTTATCTAGGAAGCTTTCAAACACAGACTCAGAAAAACGAATCTAATGAAATCAAAAATACCCTTTAATCTTCTCAGAATTTCCTGTCCTTTTTCATCTTTTCAGACTAAAAGGGCCTACCTTTACACTGTGTGCTTTGCACAGAGAGGCGCAATAGCATGACAAACAAATCTGAGAAGAATCCCTAACCCTTCCAATGAATGATCTCATTCCAGTCAACACAGAATTTCTGTGGTTTCGCAACACAAATGTATCCTTATCCAGACTCCCTTTAGAAAATAAAGCTTAGTAAGAACACTTTTAAGGGCCTCCTTCTTCCACGGTAAACCTTTCTGATTTCTTCCCAGCTGTATTCTTCCATTATGTATTGAAAAGGAAAAACACTGACTCCATCCACAGCAGATAAAGTAGAAGCTCATTTCTAACGTTACCACAAAGTGCTCTCTTGCCAGCTTCGGTAACCACTAAAATCAAATCTGTCAGTGCAAAAAGCTGCCGGTTACCTTGCTTTCCTCGGTGGCAGGACCCGAGGACATCTGTTTGCTGCTCCTGAAGTGCAGCAGGAGCTCCTTCACAGAGTTCTTCACACGGACCCCCTGGAAAGGTCCTCGGTGCTGCTTTCCACCCCCCATGTGTTGTTCAACTGTGGAGACATGAAAACAAAACCCGAACTTAAGCCACCGATTTCGTCCTCGTTTAACAAATAACAAAGAAAAAACAAACCCGGAACTCTTGTGGAAAGGCACCTAAATCCTGGTTTAGCAGAGAGGAGCCAGGGAGCTGCCCTCCGTACCACTTCGCCATCCCAAGGGCGTGCGGCTCCTCC
>NW_008237619.1:5638874-5673564 GCF_000691975.1 Corvus brachyrhynchos
GTGCGGCGGGGGGGGCCTGGCCGTGAGGGCTCGCTGCCTCTGCCCGGGAGGTCCCGGGCGGGGGTCATGGGTGCCGCCTCGTGCCTTGTCCTCCGAGCTTGCTGCTGCGGGCTTCACAGAATAACAGAATGTCCTGAATTGGAAAGGCCCCATCAGGACCATCGAATCCAGCTCCTGGCCCTGCCCAGAATACCCCAAGAATCACACATGAGCCTGAGATTGTTGTCCTAATGCAGCCTTGGCAGCCCTCGCTCACAACGTATGCAGCCACTAATTGTCACCCTCTTATGGAGCTGCAGAGGTGGGAATGACCAGCACCTCCCTCAGCTTCCCCCCACTGCTGATGCCACTTTACATCCCCATGGGGAGATATCCCTCACCCTTCGCCCCAGTCCTGCCAGTCCTCAGCTCCAGGGCGCAGACATGGAAGAACTTTTTGTTCATGTGCATCGTGTGAGCAGCATCCAGTGAAAAGGGGAACGTGAGCAGTTACTCACAGTAGAGATGAGTCATCTGTGCTCCTCTTACCGGAGCGTGGAGTAGGCAGGGGCAGACAAGGAGTGATTTTGGATGTAGGTTGCACCATACTGCGGTGGCAGAGCCTCGCGGTTGAGGCCAGCGGGGAGAAGTGGGTAAGCCACACGATGCCAAAACGAAAGGTGGGCGAAACCATGTGCCTGTGATTACTGTTAACATCACCGAGTTATTGCCAGTGTTCGCAGGGCGACTTCTCAGGTTTCTACTTTTCAAACAAATATTTCTGCTTTCCTATTTCCACTGAGGTCACCATCTTCTAAAATACAAGTGAGCAATTTTGCCCATGAGGTTGAGATGAGGATGTTTTCAGCACTGTGGCTGCTCCAAAAAATATGTAGTAAAACACCACGGTATTTCTAAAGTATATTATGCAAATTGGAGGTCTATAATTTGTATGTTTTAATTGTATTGAAAAACATGGGACAGGTGCAATATGAAATTATATTAATCAGCCCATGACGAGGCAGGAGGGAATTGCTATATATTATTCAAATATTTCTGCCACCATCAAGTGAAGGAAGGGTTTCGCTGAGAATTACCTAGGCGCTTTTCCACTCTAAAGACTGTTGTTTTACACCATAGTTTGAATCGATGCAGCCAGACTGAAATTTGCAAGTGGAACCCATAAAACAAAATCAGATGCCAAGTAGTGCCAGAAATACCCAAATAAATGTAAAAATTCACTTGCTCCCTGAGCAGAAACTCTCTCCCAAGCACACCTTCTCCCTCATTTAACAAAGCACTTTACACAAGTGAGGATTTATGAAATCAAGCCATATGTTTTAAACACACAATGAGATGGTTCTTTGTTCCTCAAGCCTTAGACCTCAGTTGTCATACCTTAATCTTAGGCAGATACTTTTCAGTATTTTCTCATTGAAAAGCCCTTGATGCTCAGAGATCCTGGAGCCCACAAATGCTCTTTGCACATTCAGTGGCTGTGGGGAGGACCCACAATTCTGCTTTCCAAAGCAGATCCAACCAATGGACCTTTGCGTTCTCATCCCTGCCAGGCAGCCCAGAAAGCCACTTGTTTTAATCTCACTGGAGGGTCTACAACTACTGCAAAATGCATCTTGTCTTTCAACAGGCAGATGGTAATGCCAATCTGAGAAGTCGATAATCCAGAAAATTAGATTTGTCATCACAGTTGCCAGCCATTCCCTTTAAAGTGTTGAGAGTAAAAGAGATTTCATACCAAAAGTGGATTTCTCTCAGCGTAGTTAGTTCTTCTGTATCATAGAAAGTCCCTAAACCACATGCAGGCAGGGACAGGCAGCACCTTTATCCTTGCTATTCAATAACAACTTTGGAATGGATTTAATTGGAGATTAGTCTCTACATATGAATAAAAACTATTCTGTAAAACCATTTAATGAGTTTGTGTTTGGTTTTTTTTTCTCCTAAAGAGGGCGGGGAATTTCTTTTTCTCTTCTATTCCAAAGTCTCTACTCTCCTGAAGGGTGAACTGGTGACTTGCTCTCCTTTTACCAAGCAAAATCCACTTCAGGCAACACTCTGATACCTCAGCTCGTACTTGTCTCATCAGTGACATCTTATTTATCAGGTCTCCTGGCATAAATCTACTCCCAGTCAAAGCAGATTAAGGCAAGTCTAATTCCACCGAGCTCCATAACAAAAGGCTCTTTCAAAAATACACACACACCCATTGATTGCACAAGATGAGCTGGCTCCCAGCATCCTTGTGTTCTCAAAGTGCTTCTATGCGAGTTACTGGTAAATTATTGCTACATGCACAAACTGTAATTATTAATGCTGCAGACCTTGAGCATTAATGGGTTTTGGGTTTTGGCCCAAACACTACGTAACATCTGTGGTGACCAAAACCCTGTGAGGCATCTTCAACCAAAGTAAGTTCCTCTGGGGCAGGGTGGTGACCAAAAAAAAAGCACTTGTCACCTCTGCTCCTTGGGAAGGCTTCCAGCTGCTTTCAGCCTTCTTTGGCTGAGCTTTAATTCAGTGCAATCCACCAGCCTCAGAGCTGGAAAAGGCTGCGAGGTAAGCACAAGGCAGCCACCTCAGCTCCCTGAGTGCCGTCTTCCCATGTTTTTATTGCACCACCTCCCTACTGGGATGTATCAATAATGCCAGCTAGTGGCCATTAGCAGCAGCATTTGTCCTGAAACCCCTCTTCTATACACCTGCAAAAGGTGAGATAGGCTTAACTTGGTATCTCAAATAACAACAAAAAAGAAACAGAATGCACTTGTTTCTGAAATCTCTGCTTCTTCCTTCCCTTCAGAACACAGCCCAGACAAGTATCATAGCATTAAAAGCAATCAGTCTTGGTTTAGGTTAATCCAGTATACTTGATTAATGAAATAGCTTTTGAGAGTGTGACTTGTGCATACCCATGGGCTACTTCAATGGGATCTGAAAAAAATTCATTTAAGAACAAAAACAAAATCCAGTTGTCTTGAAGCTTGTGCTTGCTGAGTAGGGGTCTCATCACTGAAATCAAAGAGGCGGAATACCAACACCTTAGACTTTTACCACCAGCTACACATCTAGGCTAACCAAGGTCATGCGTATCCCCTTTGCTATCCTAATCAGAACGAGCACAGAGAAAAGATGCAGTGTGCCTGCACTGCTTGGTCCCTGGGGCACGTACTGGGGTGAACGCTATAGGGAATGCAGGCTTTAAATAAAGAAATGAACGAATAAAGCAAGCCCAGGAAGGGGAGCTTTGTCTTCCCTGTAGAGCAGCACGTAGTCACTCTGCCAGGCACACTGTATAACCTCCCTCTGTGAGTGAGGAGCATGTCAGCTCCTTACTCACAGAGAAGCCCATGGTTCGGCAGGTATGGGAGCAGAATAAAATCTCTCCCCTCAGTCTGGCTCCTAAGCAGCAGCATGGAATAAGGGTCAGCCTGTAGGTGCAGTGTCAGAGCACAAACTGCTAGTAACAAGAGCTTGGTTTTGCAACATGTTTCTGGAGCAGCATGACCTTTGTGGTATTTCTTAAACTGGAAATAAAAATGGTAGTTTACAATCCAGTTGCTTAATGCAAGTGAATATTTGCTGTGTGGATGTCGAGCGTGCCTTATTCTCCACTAGGTGTAATTTAGGCTCCTGCTGCAGACTGTGAGTTGAGGTGTGCAAACACACCGCCACACCTCTGCACCCCAGCAGCATTTCCAACAGCACACACCATCAAACCATCCAGCACAACACTCGGTTTGCTTCTAGAATGGCATTGGGAAACACAGAGGTAAAATAAAGAAAAAAAAGTATCTCCTCCACTCCTAGAGAGCATTCGGGGTCTGTACCTGAGTTTGCTTTAACGGTTCTGGAGAGCACTTGTCAGCAGGTTGGAAGTGGTCCATGACACAAGTTTACTCTAAAAGCTGAGGAGCCAGTGTTTCTTCCCTCTTTTGCTATACTTGTATTGCTGCATTTTTCCTAGGCTTTGGTCTCCAAGACTGACATTCTGGGATTGACCTGAACATCAAAAGGGGGCATGTATAATTCTTCATATTAAAGAAAAACTCAGACTTTTTATTTAACACATTTCTTTTGGGCCTTACTCCTTTGATCCAGAGTATACCCTCAATTCTGCTTTTTTTCTCTCAAGCCGTCTGATATTTGAAAAAACAGAAAAAGTAAATTAAAAAAAAAAAGTGGGTTGCTCCTAGGTAGATCCTTCAACGCTGTATACATAAAGCAGCTGAAATCAGTACAGAAGAAAAGAAACCCTAAACGCAGCAAGTGTTGCAAAGCTGATTTCTGTGAAAGTAAACAGTTTCCTTGTATATATACACCTCATGTTTGGGGACATTCCTCCCAACATACTCACTACCCTGGTTAGTCATGGTTTCTCAGCAGCTTACATATCTCATTAGTTCGTTAGTGCCTTGCAGTAGGAATGCATGACTAAGAAATACACACACCACTGGTGTCACAGCACGTAAACAAGGAGCGGGAGGCCGTTTCCCCTTAGCAAAGGGCAACATCACATGTCGCCTATAAAGGATACAGTGTGTACATAGATGAGGTAGAGAGTGCACGTTCTTGCCTCAAAGTACGTGGCTTGTTATGATATTCCAGTTTAGAAAGGGAGTTGGCGCAGTTTCTCAGTGCTGTTAGGGAGACTCACTGTAGGTTTGGAGGGGTAAGCATCAGTTTTCCTTGTTGCTCATACTGAAGACATTTTTCCTCCTAACTCAGGTAACCAGCCTGGGACAAAACCTGATATTCATAGCTCACATTAATTTCATTTTCTGCTGTCAGATGCAGGAGTGTGTGTTGCAAGTACAGCAGGTGAGTTAGGCTCTGGTGTACTTCGATTTCGGTGTTCCTACCTTCCACAAACAAGGACCACTTCAACCACCTGTAAAACGAAACCTCTTTCTAACAGTGGCTGCAGAGCTGTCCCAAAGCACATTGCCACTCAACACTTCAGTATAGGAATGGGAAGAAAAACTCTCAAAGTGAGATTTGAACCTAGAAAAGCATATTTTTTTGAACTGCAATCTATGCACACACTTGCATTCCTACACTCGGTTTATGTGTAGTAGCGGGTAACCTATACAAGATTACTGTTACCATACATCCAGGCTTCCCAAACATCCGTTTTTCCACTCAAAAACGTTGTCTAGGCAGATTTTGAAAATTTTTGCTCTTCTTGGACATGGCAAACCAGCCACTTCTACCAGACAGCAGGTCTAACAGCTGACCAGTCCGGAAACCCCAGGCACAGTGTCAGTATTCATACAGCCCACCCGTGCAGTATTTGCATGGCAGGATCAACACCTGCAGGAAGCCTCAGCACTGATTTGCACAATCCTACACATCCTCTGTGCATACCATCAGCTCAAGGGTGCAGATCAACGAGCAGGAAAGTCCAGGCAGAAGCAAGACAACCAGTAAAAAGCACTTGTAGAATGTTAACACTGGAGAGATCATTGAAGAAAATGCTCTCATCTAATGTCTTGACCTTACTTCACTGTGTTTTCCAGCTTATAGAGTTTAAGTGCCTTCAGTTCAGACATCCATTCACTGGAGAAATCCCAGCTTTCAAAATACACGTCTGTCTGACCATTGGGAAAGTCCTGAAACTCAGCTGCAGAGCTGTCCTCCATTAGTCAGACAAAAACTCAATAAACAGGAAATTTTCTCACTTAAAAAAGCACCTAAATCAAGGCAGACAAATAAGATTTTATTATGGTAGGGAAAATGTTAGGTCACTTCCAAACAGCAGTACAAAAATTTTCCTGGTGCTTAGGATGAACTGCATCTACTAAGCCAAGTTTTATCTTCAGTTAAACCTGTGCTGGAACAGCTGGGACAATACCTCTCCACCTATGGGTCAGAATTTTCTGTCACACAAGTCTCAACCACAGATGCCCTATGTCTGCATAAAAGACATAAATACCACAGAAAAGACCCAAATACTCTGTTCTTTCTATAGACTTAACAGCCACCTGCTACATGTCTAGAAAGAAATCCATCACAGTAATGACAACTTCACAGTAATATGTAAATCACACACGAGTTAGCATAAAACATCAAGAAAGTTGAGAATAAACTCTTTGATTTGGTGGGGCACTGTGCTAAGCTCTGTTCCCAGGCGTTGGCTCCCTCCTCCAGTTCCCAGCTGGGAAAAGACACCTACCAAAGCCAGACACATCCTGTCTGACAGGACGCTGCTCTCCACAGAAGCCAGCCCATGGATGTTGAAGTTTCCTTTTAATTTCCTGCCAATTTCTTAAGAAGAAAGCAAAAGTAAGGCAGCACTTTTTTCCACCTTGCACGTTTTGTCTCAGGAGCTTGTGACTGGGAACACATAAAGTCACCCAGGGGTTTCTCAGTGAGGTTTCTTAGCAGCACCATCAGGATTGAGTTTTGCTGCTCTGGAAAGTCCAGGTGAGAAGCAAAGCCGGGTCAGACCACCTGGGCTGCAGCAGGAGGCAAAGCCAAAGTAAGGGACGGGGCTGTGACTGCCACACTGCTGCTCCAAGTGGCCCAGGGATGGGAAAGGAAGCTTTCCAGTACCTGGGACTGCTGCTGCAAACCTGTTTCCAGCAACTGATGATGATGATGATGATATCCCAACCACGACCTCCAGGGTGGCAGGGTGCAAAACTGCTTGGCTGCCCCTAGCAGCCCGGGGTTTGGCTGGTGCTCAGCCCCCCGTGACAGAGGGCATTTCCTCCCTGCACACACCCTACTCTCACCCACTACCATCACATGCAACAGGAAATATGGCTTGCTGCTAAGAAACTAAATAAAAGGTCTAATGAGCAAAAAAGAAATCACTTGCTGGAAAGTGATCACCAAGCTGATACTGCAGTTTTGTTTGGAGCAGAGATACGGCCTTCATTTCAATGCCCCTAGGTGACATTTGTCCCTGACTGCTGGTCACCCAGTCTGGCTGAGGGAGAGCCCAGGGTATGTCCCTTTCCCTGCCCTGTCTGTGCCTCCAGCAAACCACCCCGTCCCAGCTGCAATCACCTGGCTTCCATCTGAAGTACGTGCGAGCTACCCACCCTCAGCCACACACGTCTCCAATGTCACCATGGCACACACATACCCCCAAATATTTGGGGTCTGAAAACCAGACCACATTTTATCCTCTGCGAGAGGCTTCGTGCTGAGCTGCCCTCCCTGCCTGCCAGAGACAGGCACAGTTAATGAACCAGGGTGCTGCATAATCAACCTCGTGTGGTAAGCCAGGGAAACCCTCACCAGGCGATGAAAAGAAGTTTATGGCTTGGTTTAATAAACCCCTTAGCATAACAAAATATAAAGTGAATTTTAAGCTCATTAAAATTACTTCTTTTCATTCCCACAGATTTTTTTTTTCTGAATTACAAGAAAGTAGGTGTAGATCCCTATTTTTATATGCTTCCCTGTGTTGTCTCCCAGTGCACCATGGCAGTTTACTCCTGTCCTGTTGAAGCTGGCAGGCTCATATGCTGGTGGTGCTCTGCTATTCCAAAATTACTGTTGAGCTGCCAGGAAAGAAATTGTAATCAAGATATACAAAACACCTTTTTTTCACTAACAATGCTTCTTCCATTCAATACTCTCAAAGCTTAGCTTTCCTTCCATCCATCCATCCATCCATCCTCTGGAAAGCTGTTACATCCTCCCCTAAAAATGCAGACGGTTTCAGAGAGAGTCACCCAGAACAGCTAAGCTATTTAGGAGTCTTTTGCCACCAGATTCACTAAGGGTTTTCAAAAATCCCACCATTCTTTGTGGTTTCTTCTCTCTTGGCTGTTACCCATTACCTTCCCAAGAGCCAACCATTCTGCCATACTCAACTCCAAAACACACAGAGATAATTATAGCACAAGCCACTTGCGAGGCTATTACGAGTGGAAAAAAATTATGAGAAGCCAATATTGTTTCAATCAATTACAGTCTTTTTTAAGCAGTAAATCAAATAAAATTATAACAGCATACCTTCATGTTGGAGGAGTGAAGTTAGAAATAGGTCTATGGAAAACAATCCAGTTCTTTGCACCCCATTGGCAACTGATCATTCCTTATGGCCATGCCAGTGTGAATGACTGAGAAGTTCCTCTGAGGTTTAAAGGTGTGAAACAGAGAAGCAGTGGTAAGGAAACTTTTTTTCCCCTCCCTCATGAAAGTCCTGCTTACTTTGGCTTTCTGTTCACAAAAAATAAAAAAGAAAAAACCAAAAAAAAAAAAAAAACCAAACAAAAAAAAAAACCAACACCCCACAAGTTTCTTACAGCTCCCAGCTGAGTACCCACAGGGCACCCTTATTGCAGTGGGTCTTTTGGCTCTGGTTAACAGGAAGGAAATGGGGATGTTGTGACATGTGAGAGGAAGCAGGGTGGAGGAGGACAGTGGCATGAGCATGGCTCCCTGGACTTTTTCTGCACAGTGGAATTTCCCAGGTGGGGTAAGCCCTGGTTGAGGACATTCCCCTGTCAAAGAGGCTGGCAGGAAATCCCAGGCTGGCGTAACACTGCCAAAAAAGAGTCTAGAAAACACTGATATGAGATAAGAATGATGAAAAAGTGCTGTGCAACAATGGCTCAAAGAGAAACCTGCAGGTACAACCCAGTGGAGTTTCCTTTCTGCCAGGGTCAGGTTCTCTTTGCCCACCTCCTGCCTGCAGTGCTGCCTGTATGGCAGGCAGGAGGTGGGCATTGAGCTGCATCTTGTATCCCTTTTCTGTCTTGGCACTACAGGGTAAACTGGAGAAGCAGGTGCCTGCATAGCATTCACATAGGAAGCAAGAGAGATGCAGTGTCCCATAGAAAAAAAAATAGCTCCAGCCTTTGGGAGGTGGTGCAGGACAAACACCTCTCCTTGGCAACTGTCTGGATTTCAGTGGGACTTTGCCCTCAGAAAGGTTGGAATGAGTTTCACTGGGCTAGTGTCGGTGTGAAAGCTCCATACAGCCAGGAGCCTGGTTAAAATGGGAAGGGGAATATGTGTAAAAAAAAAAAAAAAAAAAAAAAGGGAAAAAAGTAGTCCCATTTGTCACAGATGTATCAGATGTGAAACAGTCACCTTCTCCAGTAGATGAAAATAACCTTCAGCATGAAAAAGTCTCCTGGATTTTCCTAAAAGATGAGCAGATCCATTTGAATCGTTCTCTCTTTTCTTCTCCTTCAGCAGTGGCATAGGCCAGGATTCACCCTGCATATCAAACATGGTGAGCAAAGACAGGGCACCCAAATCTTTTCAGATCAAACACCCCTCACTTTCAGTGTCTTGTGTTACCCCTTCCTAAATGCAGTTAACTCATACAATTTCCAGAAACTGGCACCAACAAGGCAAAAGCACTGGACCACCGATCCCCCAGCCCATTGTGTCCCCAGTGCCTCCTGCACAGGAACATAGATGTTAAAAACAAACAGAACATCCTCGGATTTTACCCCCACCCTTACCCTGCCCCAACAAGCTGCAGGAGGGAGGTAGGAGAGAACATCTCCATCCCAAAGGTGATAAATTCGAAACCTTCCCCCTGCAGGCAGGAAACGCTGCGTGGGCTCCATCTTCCTGTTCACAGATGTATTCTATCACTGGAACATGTTCAGCTGATAATCTTGATGGGCTCGATACTTCTCTCTGAAATAAGGATGGTTTGTTCCAGCTGGGGATGGTATTTGTTTGCTCACTGAAGGCCCGTGGTGCCCTCAGTCTTGTCTAACGCGTGTGAGGGCGGTGCCTCATCCGGACCCTTGCCCTGCTCTCTCCTGCAGCAACTGTGGAGCAAAATGTGCTGCCTTTGGGGACCTGAGGGGCTTCTGAGTGCCTTCACAAGGTATCAAGGTCTCTCTTTGCAAAGAGGGGAGGCTGCAGCCCCAAAGAGGCACAGATGGCCCAACACCACAAGTAGTAGGAGCACCTGGAGCACCATTCATCTCATCCTTTGTCCCAGGTGTCACTGCCTTTGGAGTTAGGGCAGCTCAGGTGCTTTGACTCCTAAAATCATGGGGGACATTTGTTATCAGCTGAATATGTGATGGAGGTCAGCTCCCTCCTGGGCACCACTCACCTGCTGCAAAGGAAAGGAAAATCCAAGTCTGACAAGAAAAGAAAGACTGGAAGAGTAAAAATGCCATGGCTGATGTGTGGCAGGGCAGGATGAAAAGTCCTGACTCCAGCCAGAAATGAAAATATCTACTTGTAACAATGTTTGTTGTGCACAAGAACAGGGGCAACAGGACAGCCGGAAGAAATGTGTTAACAATAGGGGACCTACATTTCAACCAGCAGATATGAAACTTCTGGGATTGGAAGATACACATATGTTGAACACATGTTACAACAGTGTAAAATAATTACAATATCTACTTGTTAGTGGAGTGCCTGATATTTTTTTCATTGTATTTTTAAGACAGGGCTTTTTATTCAGTAAAGTGACTTGCTTTTTTCTAATTTTACTTATCAAAGCAAGGGCAAAAGCAAGGCGCAGCAAAAGCAAATAGTAATAATACTAATACACAGGGAAAAAATATAAATGTGGAGCAGAAAGATACGAAACCATTAGAAGGAAGAAACAGCTAGAGACAGAAATAGCTGCCTTGCCAAGAGCAAGCTACAATTCCCTGAGAGAAGCTGACTCAGAAAAGAGGGCAGGCAGAACTGGAAAGCATGACTCACCCAGCTCAGGAAAAACTGAAGGGTAGGAAGGAGTGGAAAGAACTGAGTGCAGGATGGCAAGAGGGGAAAATCCTTGTAATTTGTCATGGTTCTTTCACTGCGGGTCCTTGGGCCATGGCTCTCACCTACTGCACTCCCACAGGCATGTCCCACCTGGAAGCTCTTCTGGGAGATCCTTCAGAGTGAGCTGCCACAGCGCAGTAGGTGAATAGTTCCTGGCACATAATTAATCCTGGTCGTTGCAAACAGCCTGCAGCAGAGATCTAGAGGCAAAGGGGACAGATCTACACCAAACTGAACCAAAAAACAATAGGTGCCTTCAGAGGGCCCAAGCACAAGGGCCCAGGGTGAAAAGCACATACCTATTTTCAGAAATCACCAGGGAAGGAGAGAGTAAAAATTGGAGGGGCTGGACAAAATGTTGAATGGATGGCTGACCCAGAGAACACTGACTGCCACAGCATGACTTGCTCTCAGACCACAGACATTGCCTAATTTTCTATGTTGCACACAGAACTAACTTGAGATGTAGTATTCTATCCCAGTAAAGTTTACTCCTCTTAATACTTTTGTGGCTTAGGAAAAAAAAATTAGATTTCAAAGAATATTTTGGGGGAAAAGAATCATCCTCTGAAGGATAGTCTTCAATCTAAGAGCTAGCAAATCTATGTCATCAACTGATTTCACTCTCAAACAAGCTTTAAATAAAAAGCCTCATTCAGTGGTGTTTGTGACACTTGTTTTCAAAACACAAACTACACAGGAGTTAGAAAACAAACCACAACCAAGACGAATGTGTTGTGGCTTATGTTTTTCATTTGAGAGTCGTCCCAGCCTCTTTTTCACTGCCTCAAAGCCCTCTTCTGGCCACATTCATTAAGGACTAATCTATTAAGCCCACACCAGCTGACAGTCAGGATGTGGGGGAGGGCACGTTTCACTTTCACTTAGGTTTAATGACGTGTTCATTCTGCATCTGGGGCTCACAGAAAGTAACTCATACACTTAATTCTCTAACATTCCCCCACAAAATCCCTCTTTCCCCTTACAAGCAGAGAAGCTCCCGTACAATTCACCACAACAGACTCACAGAGCAGACCAGCTTGAGTTACCCCAGAAGGCTTCTGAATATGCCCACAAGAGGCTAGTAACACCAACAGTGAAGGAGGGCACAGTAACTGGGACAGGATTTTAGAGAGTCACTGCCCAGGTACAAGCTACCTTCCCTTACAAGAGAGTTCAGATCTGGCTGAATTAACTATTTAGGAAGACTTAAAGATCCAGATTCAGGTACATAATAAAACATTTCCCTGATTTCAAATACATTGATCTTGCACTGTAAACAGAACAGCTAATGTTAGGAGTTACCTTATATGCTGCAAACTGGGGATGCAGGGCTAAACCATGGGATGAACACAAGAAGCCCCATTCCAACCTGATCAGAAGCCGTGTTGTTTCGGCTTTTTGCCAGCCCTGGTGAGCCTCCTGTCCCTGTGTCTGATGAATGAGGCTCAGGCCCCTGCCCTGCCAAGCAACCTATGCCATCTCAGGCAAGTTACATGCCTCCTCTGAGTCACCACAGCCTCTGAAGGGCATTTAACACATGATGAAAACCTGCCTGTGCACTCCTCCTTATCTTGATTATAAATGCTTTGGGTTTCTTTTAAAAAGTTCCCCAGCTATGATATCTGTCACATCTACAGTCATGTGAGAACACAATATACATGGCTTCAAACCAACTGGGAGCAGAGTTTGGAAATGTACCTAACGTGATTGCTGTGTCATCGCTGTCAGGAGGGCATAGAGGAAGAGGTGGGTGAGCAGCCTGGGTGGGAAGAATGTTCCTTTTTTAAGGCATGTGGAGCTTCTATGTACATTCAGTGTGCTACCTCAGAGGGGTGGGTCTGTCCCATGCAATTGGTATTGCCTTTGGAAACCTCCACATGACCAAATCCCTGACCTTCTTCCTCTCCTTGGTGTCACAGAGCAAGACCTTTGCATGTTGTTTTTCCTTAACTGCATCCTACTTTTTTGCTTCCCCTCTCTGTCCTACTCCCCCCTCTCACTTCCCCTCTGAGGAGGCCTAGGGCCTGATCTAACTCCACACTGAAAAGCAGCTCGTGCTTTGCAGCCTCTCTCGTTCATTTTGGGCTGAGTGAAGGCTGAGGTAGGTTGGACATGATGGCAGCACGCTTCACTACAGTTTCCAGAGCCAAATGCTGGGAATAATCTGCTTTGCCTTTGCCCTGTCCCTCGGGGCTGTCAGGTGGCACTGGTGAGAGCAGGCTGGGGCATGGCTCCAGCTCTGTGCTTTGGAGGAATGCAAGCAGCACCCAGATCACACCCCTGGCCCTAGTCCCTGCCCTGTCCTCTTCAGCAGTCACCATGGAACGCGAGGGGAACAGAAAAACGGAACAAACACTTGGCAATGCTGCCTCAGCACTCTCTCCTAACTTGCAGGATTTTGTCATTCAGGGATTTTTACTGGTCAAACAGGCTATTTTTGGCTATATACGTCAGGAACCAGCACAAAGGGCATTGCACCCTGCTTACTACTTTCCCACCTGTGAACCCTGGCTGCAGGCTAGCTCCAAGGCAAACCAGTAGACATCCCCCAAATCCTCCACCCTTAGGCCATCCCAGAGACTCCCAGTCTGTGCCAGGCAGCCACTCTCTCCCTCTCCCCATGACCCTGCAAACACAGCCCTTGGGCTCACGGGGCAGTGGATGCACAGCCCGCCAGCGTAGGATGCCCTACAGCCCTTGAACACTCAAACTGACTCACAGGACGCATCTCTCCTCAATTTTTCTTCCATTACTTAAGTAAAAGCTGTTCATGACATAGAGAAGCACTGACCACGCTGCATCTGCTCTTCAGCCTGTTTTTCTTAAATGAAGTGGCTTAAGGATTTCCTGTGGGTCAGCTGGGCTGTAAAAGCCCTCAAAGAAGAGAGCCTAGATTATGTACAAGCTTTTGTTATATGTCAGGCCTGATACACCAACAGAGGGAAACATCAGTGTGCCTCAGTGCTAGGTCTCATGTCAGGCACAGATCACTCCTCTCCAAATACAAATCACCAAAAAAAAAAAAACAAAAAAACAACCCACTTAGAGTGAATTTAATCTATAAACCATAATGTGAAACTCCTACCCAACACAAAGTACAAAATGTAATAGGTAAATCCAAGGGAACTACTATGCAGCTATAGAAATATAAAGGAGGTGGGGTTATGGCAAACAAGATAAACTGAGACTAAATCAAATTAAATAGTTCAAGTAAACTTGTCCTCTTTATTAGGAACCTTTCCTTCTTTGAGATTTTTGGCTATTAAAATTGTTTTTCTGATCACATCAGGAAATAAGACAGTAGAGCCTTCTGCATATTGTAAGCGTTACAATAACATACATACATTAGAAAAAAACAAGTTCTTTGAAAACAAGTTCTTCTCTAACACACAGAGTTCTTCACTGCTCCCAACAGAGAGTAAGAGCCTTCCAAACAGTTTAAATATACATTAAATGATCTGGACTTAAGGAGTAAGAGCTTTATAAATGAAATACACATCTGTGACTGGAGCTTTTTGCTGTTACTTAAACTGTCATGAATGGAAGAATGTTTTAACCCCCACTTCTGCAACAGAACCAAAGTAAAATCCCAGTATCCTCCACCCTTCCAGAAGACAACTTCAAACCTTCATTTTTGTCATGTACACATGAAATTGTCACCTGTAGTACATAAAAAGTTGTACAGACACTTGTGGTAAGCAAAGTTCCCATTTTTAATTGCTTACCTCTAACAAGTAAAACAATGAAAATTGGTGATTTAAATCTCATGAAGCAGTGCTGCATTGCAGATGAAATTAGAAGCAACTGAAAACTTGAAAAAGGGGAAATGTTTGCTTTCTATCCTCCCTTCTCATCAACAATTCAACGAATGTTTTTATTAAATTCCTAGAAGGAAGAAATCAGCCTAAGAAGATATATATGAGAAAAAGGATTCTCAAAATATTACAGTGCAACACTAATATACATAAAATGGAGTTTACTTATTTTATAAATAAATTACTCTGGAATCTTCTAATAAACACAATAAAAGTAGGTTTTTTCCCACTGGAATTTGAGAGAGCTGGATTTTGAACAAAGTAATTAAAAAGTAACAAAATAGCTGTATTGAAAGATTAATAATCAAAGTGATCTTCAGTACAAGAATGAAAATAGCAAAAACAATAGTATTTCTTCCTTTCAATGGAAGAAAATTAAATGAACAGGAAGACAGGGCTTTGAAAAACCTTTTTATGTGTCGAGGAAGACACTTAATAGATGCTGAGAAATTCCTTTCCGGTCCTGTTTCACATTAAGTAACTTCAAAAATAACCAACCTCTTAACCTAAGTCCCTATTAAAGTCCATTTAGAAGTTTAAAGAAACAGATTTTAAAATATTTTATTGCTTCTATGTTTGCATATACTGTACATACACAACTGGTGCAATGGTAACAAGATGAGAATAGAAATGAAAAATCATTCATAGATCACCAGAATGACATCTAAAAGCACAGTGTGCCCCAAACACGGGTAAACCCTCAGTTTCTTCATTTCTCCTCCCTGTCTATTTCAGAGCCCAAAGAAATGAAATCTTGATCCTCATTCCAAATCAACTGGCAATTTCCCTGAAGTTCACTACCAATAGTTTATCTGTTATTAAAAATTTAATCTAATTAATCTAAAGGATGAGGTTCTACCAGAAGGCAATTAGACACCTTTGCTTCCTCTCTCTATGCTTGGTAGCTAACAGTGATATAAAGCTGCTGTTGAGGAGCAGTGGCAAGCACTACAACACCCAGAGAAGACACATGCAGCCACAACATTTTCACACACAATATGGCTTTATGAGTTAAACCTAATGGTTAGTCCACAAATAAGTAGTTTCCTTCAAAGTGAAAGTCTGAAGTCCTATTTCCATGAGCATTATTAGGATAGAGTTGATATTCAGGATGAAAGTGTTTACCTATTTTAAAAATCACACCTGAAAAAGATGAAAGGTCATTTTCCATTGTGGTAGTTTACTTTCCCAGACCTGAATTGGTGTGGCCTCTTTTTTGGCAGAGGATAAATTGCCACTACCATATTAAAGTAAGAAATAGTTACCTAAAGCTAATGTATGGGCAGAGGCTATGTGAGGCAGTTGTCAGTAGGAACCAGCAAATCGGACCTCTTTAATTCTGATTTGAAAAGCTAAGAATAGGTGCTATTTCAGTGTACACAATTCCTCCAGACATGTTTAAATGTTTTTAAATTGGTAAGTTTATAGATGAGTGGTACTGACTCCTTTTACATGCTAAAATAATTTATATTTGTTTTTAAAACACTTCTCAGTTGCCCTTTAAAATGAACACAACCAGAAACACTGTTGCTGTAGCTGGTAGCATTACCTCTCTTGGGGCTCAGGCAATAAAAGTACAAACTTCCTTAAGAGAGCAGCAAACTTAACAAAGGGTAAAACTTTTCTAACATAAAGATATTTCAATTATTTCACTCCGTGCAACCTGTCAATTTGCCTTATTAATCTTCTCAGTTTGCTCACAAAGATTCAACTTTGTTTTGACACATAAGCCAGTGAAGATTGTGATTGACAGTGAAGATTGGCTTTGGCCTGAGTGGGACCAAAAATAAGACAACGTGGAATACTCCTCTGCTGTTTAATTTGGGAGTGGAATTTAATAACTGTTTTCAAAGCGCTTCTAGTTAAAACTGCAGACAGACTCAATCAAATAAGCAGCAGTAAATGCCAGGCCAGGAGGCTGGAGAGCCACCAGCTATCACCCCAGCAAACCTGGGTCTGGGCCAAGCAGCTGTATGAAGGCAACCCTGGGCACACTTGGCTTTTGGGTGCGGGGCTTTCCACCTTTCAGACTGGCAGCAGTCAAGCTCATGAATAAATGACAGAACTGCCAGACCCTGAAGAGGACTCACAGCGTGGCTTTGACCACCACTGCCAAAGTACACCAGGGCACTCGGGTCACTTGGGCTCCCTGTGCAGACACGGCGCATGAAGGACGAACCAGAGCCACTGTCAGCTGCCCGGCTTTGCAGGAGCATAATGGAACAGCCTTAGCTCACAGGGAAGGGAAACACCTTCACTGGCAAATGAAACACTTTCATTGGCAAGTGCTTTAAGCTTCAAGTAGGCGAACCTGCAACTTGAACTTGCAGAAACTGCCTGAGACTGTGTTTTCACTGAGGTCATAAAACACACATATTCTCATTACTGATAAATCAAGAAGTAGACAGTGTATCACAGCTCAAAAGAAATTTAGTAGTACAGTAAGGAAAACTAAAATACTGGCTATTTGACTATTTAGCAGCCAACTGTAAACAACAAAGGTGCCTAACTAGTGTGCTCAAATAAATTTCAGCAAATTCTCCATGCCTAAATTCTACAGATATTGTGGTTGTGCTTCCTTATTGGTGACTTTGGTACACTCCCTTCATGTTTCTAATAAGGACTTTGAAACAAGAACAGACACTGTGCTTCTCTGACACTCAACTGGAAGAGACATCCCTTAAGCTCTGGAATGCTGAGAGAAAGACCATTGCCAAAGTCCTTCCCAGGTTTCACACACTGTTCTGAGCAACGAGACCCTGGCAACAGAATCAGTGTCATATGGATTAAATTAGGTGTACAGTGCAGACAACTAGTAAAGCTAATAACCCAAACAGTTTCTTATTGAATCCTGCCAATTTAATTTAAGGTGCTCTCTAATAATCTCAGGTATGAATGATAAGCTTGAAGGAATCAACCTTGCACAATGATATGGCCTGAACAGTCAACTCCTCTTTACCACCCTTCACAGCTACCCAGAGTTAAGGCCACCCTACTTACACTACATGCAAGTACAATACCCAGACTTCCTCCATATCATCCAGCATCATTCCATAGCTCAAAAGAGCAACTGTACTTCAGCTGCAGCAAAAGACGACAAAGGGATACCCATTTGTGCTAAGTTTGCAGAGGGCACACATAAGATAAAAACGCATCTATTTGATTCTTAACAATTATTTCATTAGGGTGCAGGTTATGTGGCAAGTAATGAGCCACAGACATCTCCCAAGCATCCACAAAGTGCACAGCAATTCCTGAGAACATTTTCCTCATGACAGAATCAAGCTGAAAGGAATACCAATCACTGTTGAAGAGGCTCACTTCTGGCCCAAGCTCCTGAACATTGGCGGTTCTGATGACGATTAAAGTCTTGGGGCTGCGGTCCAGCAGCTGAATAACGGCTCTGCGGATGTTCCTGAGCCGCCGGATGTACACTTCCACGGGGAAGGTGCTGAAGTGGGACCAGATGGTTATGGCTATGACGGTGTTCCTGCCACCCACGATGCCGTTGAGCTCGTTGGCGATGTAGCGCAGCTCGCTGCTGAACACCGTCGAGAAGCGGATGGGTGGCCCGTGGCAGCGGAACTTCAGCAGGATGTTGTGCTTCAGGTCCACAGACATGAAAGGGCCCACGTTCTTAGGACTCCCCAGGTTAAATTCCACTAGATCTGAAAGGCCAAGAGCAAGCGTTACTGAAAGATGGCACAAGAACTTCAAACTATCAACAAGATGCTTGGACCCCAGGGCAACCGCAGGAGAAGATAACGAAATCTGAACATAATTCTAAGAACTCTAAAATTAAACCCAAGGTAAATATAATTTTTCAGAGTCGAGTTTATGACTCAACTTTATGGGTGTTGACTCGAGTTTATGGGTGTTGAAATCTGCAGGACAGCACATTTGGCCTTCATAAGGCTGTCAATGCCTTTTCCAAGCTTCCCAAACTATTTCCTTCTCTCTTGTAAAAAAGAAATTTTCCAAATAGTCATTATTGCCCTCTGAATCCAGGGTTCACCAGAACCCTTCTAGCAACCTTAGGACTCCATTAAATTTAAAGATTACTTCAAGTTGTAGGAATTAAGGGGGCTCAAAGTCTGTATTCCAACACAACTGAAGTGCTTCAGGGGAAAGGGATGAGGGAGGCAGGACTATTTAAGTGGGTACTGAAATTCTGCTATTGCTATTTAAGTAACTTAAATAAGGAAAAGGGCCCAAAAACCTATGAACAGTAATGGAGGTCATTTTTTACTTCATTCCAAAATCTCTCCTGTGACTGGGATGCTGTAATGCTTTAAAAAGGCAACCCAAGTGACCTCCTGCCGTGACTCCCAGGAGGGCCACCTTAACTCACAGCCACAGCAGCAGTCCTGTTACAAGGAAAACTTTGCAGATATCTGGTGGCCCCATTTACAAGGTTTACAGTGTCTGCTCAAACATTTGACTAACTGTCACGGCTTCTGATGAGGTTCTGTCTTTCCTCTTCCTTTGTTTTGTCCCTGTCACTTAGTAAAATCAGCTCTGTGTCTGAGATGTGAGAAATAAAGCTTTGCAAAGGTCTTTAAGGACAAAGCCAAAAAAAAAATTACCTGGAACAAAAGTTGTCAGATATTCAAACCACTGCCTTATTGTAGAGTCTCCAAACAAGTGGATTACTTTTCCTTGTAAGCACTCAGTTATATCATCTGATTTGTTAAAATTATGGATCCAGTGTGTTCTGGACCTCCACTGGTCTTCATAATAATAACCAGAAGGGGAAGCTGTGGGATCTTCAGCTCTGTCCATACTGCTCGAATCTGGAAGAGAAAAATCCCTTGAAATTAACATGCAACAAAAGCAGCCTCCATAATCTTCTTGGACAAATAGTCAGTGACTGCTGACAAGAGCTGGGTGGCCGAATATAGCCTAATTTGATTTAAATTAAACAGTATCTCTACCGCTAATGTAAAAAAGTATCTGACGCCTTTCACCCTGAGCTAGAAGTGCTCAATGGTGGGTGTTAGTCCAGGCAGAGAGGAGTGGAGGCAGGGAGACCAGCGGAGCATCTTCCCCGTCCCGGCGCGGATCCCAGCGCGGCGGCTCCGTGCCGCAGGGCACTGCTGCCCTCCAGCGCCCGGCCTGCGCACGGCAGCGCTGCTCGGCGGGGACACCGACCCCACGGGACAACCCGGTAACACTCAGGGAAACGTACAAAAAACCCAACACGAACCCACCAAAAACCCCAAACAAACCAAAACAAACCCGCAAAAAACTCCTCCTGTGGAAGAGTGAAGTCTGAACCATAAGGCCTCCAAACCCCAAAAATGCCAGAATTAAAGCTACGACCAAAAACGTTATATGTGCCATTTGACTATGATAATTATGAGAGTCTCTAATTCCATGGATTTTATACTTTCTCTCTGCTATCTAGCCCCCTCCCCATTTACTGCCTGAGGAGCAACTACACACCAGGGAAGCTCTGTTCCATAGGATGCCTTTTTAACTTGCAGAAGTTGAGCGATACCTTTCAAACAAAGGTATCAGGATTAGAGGAGATTACAGGAAGAGAAACTGCATTTCCTGGTTATGTCAGCCAAATATTGCCATATTTCTCTTAGTAAGCAGAGTGATATCAAACTTCCCTGAGGTTGTTTCAAGTTCCTCCTTTGCCACTTGTATATTCAAATACCTCAGCTGAACAAGCAGGGAGATCTTCCCCAGCACAAACACCAGCTGCATGGAGCAGACACTTCCAGCTGTTTAAACAATTCTACTCACCTTGGTGTGGAGACTGCTAAGAGCAGTCCATGCCCTGTCATAACTTACAGCTGTTTGATAAAGCACACATTGCCATGGCCAAAATCATGCCAGGGACTGTTCTAATGATGTAAAAGTACAAGCACTGGAATTCCAGGGCCCAAAAGCATCCTCTGATAGATGCTTCATTATAACACAGATAGAGCCAACCATAAACATCTTTCCTAACAAGCATTTTTTATTGCTCTTTTTCTATTCAATATCCTCTGCATGTTGCATTAGTAGATGTTAACCTTAGAGGTTAGAGGATGTTAACCTCCTTAGACCTCACAGGCACACTGTAAAAAACAAACTACTATTATGTTTACGTAACACAAATAATATAATCACAATTACCACAGAAAAAAGCCATCAGAAAATTTTATCTCTGGATGATTCTTTAAATCTGACAGCAGGGACAATGAAGGAAGAAAAAAAATCCCAACTAATAATGTAGACTCATCCAATATTTATATACAGGAATCCCACAGAGAAAGGGAAAAAAAAGCCTTCACATGGTCATGCAGTTAAAGACTAATTCATAATGTGAATTCACAACTTGAGTTTGTTTGATTCTAAGGTTTGATGTAAAAGCAATTCCATTTTTTGCCTTTTAAATGGACGCTTTGTCTACACATACACACACATATATATATGTAACAATGGTACTAAACCAACTTTTGGGTGCCCCACAGTAAATCAGCATTTCAAGTCTGTGCATAGTGTTGTACCAGTTTTGGCCCAGAATTCAGAAATTCAGCAAGCCTTTACTTTGAGATTCTATAAAAGAGAGTAAAAGCTCCAATATGAAGTTATAAACCAAGCATAGAAATAAAAACTTGTATTTCAGAAAAATTTTAAAACTTGATCTACATTTACAACCCCACAAAAAAACATGTACAAAAAGAACAACAGCAGAACAATGAGTTTGTGTGTACCATCAATCCTAGCAAATCCCCACATTCACAAGCATCATACCAAAGAGTTCAGTTTATTTATTCAGAGACTGCTGTACATGGAAGGAATTTCCCTGAGGAAATGTGCTATTCCTATCAACCATTTTTAACCCAGCATTAATCCTCAGGACATGTAGGCAGGTTTTGATCATTCATAGCTCCTGGAAGAAGGGTGACAATCAAATTTTGAATTTGCAGCCGTTTCTGTCAGGCAATATACAAGATTGAAAAAGCAGCAAAAACACATCACCTAAAGGACCTAGAGAAAGAAAAGGGGCAGGAGGTAAAATGCTGCTAGCCTAGTAGCAGAACTGTAAAACTTAAAGCAAGAAATGCTTTAAGTTGCTTTCTGTTCAGACTATTAGTCAGGTCAGTAACTCTACCTTAAAAGTCTCCTATAACCTTATGAAAAAAAATATTAAAACTTTTCATTTAAGAAATAATTCTCTGTGTATCACATTTTGTGCAGACTTTTTAGAAGCATAAAGAGCTTGCATTTGGATATGAATGAGATAAAACCTCTAAGTTTATTTTAGTACAGACTGTCTTTGCTCTGTTCTTAGAAAGGCACAGAATAATTAAGTTCTGGTCCAGAACTGTAGGTTCTGACATCCTGTGGTAACACAAATTATAGTAATACCTGAATGCAAGTTATCAAAATCTGTTAGACAACATCCTTAACAAAGAAAGAAATTTAGAAACACCACACAGCTGTTTTCATTAGATTGAGAGTTTGGTAAGCAGTTACTCTAAGACATTTTAGTGTGAGTAAATGCTAGGGGAAAAAAAAGACATTTTTGGCAAGAGAACAAACTTCACTCTTCTTTTGATTTACTTTTGCTAAAAATTCCATTTATGTATGTAATTTTAGAAAAAAATTTTCATTATTTCTGAACTTGTATTACAGTTAACACCCAAAAGCCTTCATTGTCTCAGTGCAAATCTGATATTGATTTTTACGCCATACTAAGAAAACAAATGAATTGTTATTATTTGATGCCTGTTTTCCTTTCTATAAATTTAATTATGAATTACAAACAAGAATCTTTTGCAGCTCACTTTACCTGTAAATGCCTTGGGCTTTACAATGACTGAATCAGGTCCACTGGAGAGTATCGGCCTTTTGATATTCACGTCACTTGAACAAAAAATGAACACAGCAACAGTTGTAAAATTTACTGTAAAATTCAAAGGTAATATTAATCTCATTTTTTTTCTTAATTCACTTCAAATAAGCACACAGTACTATGAATTTTTTACTCTAAGTTTAGCCTACTTCCTATAGCTGAATTCATTCCACATTAACTTCCTCAAGACCACCATCACTATTCCGAATCCAAATTCAAAATTTCATGGCACTGACACAACTCTTGTGCACACTTGCACTGACACAAATCTCAATAAAGCCATCAAGCAATCAGAGGTGTGCAAGAAGCTTTTGGGGATTAGCCACAAAGATGTTCCCAGATTGCAGAACGTGTGGTGACAAACCAAGGGTACGTGGCAGCAGCAACAGCTCCCAGCTCATTAATACTAAGCTCTTGTTCTGTCTTTTGCTACTGTTTTGAAGAGAATCCTTGTCTATTTATTTTTTTCCACCATTTAAGAAATAAATTATTTGGAATTTCTGTAAGCCCCTTTGGTAAAGGATTTCAGAGCCGAATGAAACAAACAAATAAACAATCAAAACAAAACCAAGAAAAAGACCTTTCCCATTCCCATATGGAAACATCACCAATAAATATAAGCTACATTTTACAGGTGAACTACCAGAGACACAGAAAGCCAAAAGACCCACTTACAAAATTGATAAGGAAGAGCCAAAATAAATTACACTGGTGCTTACTTTTATTCCTGGTCTTGGTTATAACCATGCACACATGCTTTCCTAATTAAACTATTTGGAGCCGCTACTCCAAAATCTTTCCCAATTTAGGCCTCAAGTGAACATACTGCCAAAAGACTTTCCTTCAACACATTTGTTGGAGAGCAAGGCAGTAGCCTACAACTACAACTCTGAAACTACACAGTAACTAACTTTATCTAAATTCAGCTGTGCCATTTCATACAGAAGCAGTTCTGTCACACCTACCCAGGCACTAAGAGATGGTTTGAGTTTTTTTAAAATGCTGAATGCAGACATAAAATATGACTGTGAAACTAATTTCGTTTGACACTTGAAATAGCATGCACAGATCATTTCCACTTGCATGGGTATTGCTCAGCAATTTGTTCTACCAGGTGTTTTCTTTATGACTGACTTAAAACTGTTTCTAAGATTTGAAAGTCATACTGAGCAACGAGGAACACACTGCATCACATTTAAGATGACTTTTAATGAGGACAAAATCAGTTGCTAATTTCTGTAAAAATAAGCCTAAAACACAGGCCCTTTTTAGGTAGTTTAGATTTGGCCAAAAATACTTCTCAAAGCATTGTTATTGATATTGCAAGTGTAGGTATGGAAACAGAAAAGAAGAAAACAGTCCCCCAAACCACCACGAGATTTAGACAGCATGCTCTTGTAAAATTCAGTAGGGTTGAATTCAAAGCACAGAAAGAGAACTACATGCCAAGTTTCTTTAAGATTGCTGTCTAAGATTCTTGCACAGCTGAATGGAGGGGAACAGACTATTCAACAACTAACATCAAACACCTGGTCCTGCAGATACACTCCTCCTCTAAGGCAATGTGTCATATTTAAGCAACAGGCTAAAGTTTGTACAAAAAAAACCCAAACAAAACAACTTGACTGAGTATATATAAATTCAACAACATACAAACCTTTGGAAAAAGAGGCTTTCCTCTTGTGTCAGAAGACCTTTCAGATATCCACCTTTGGCATGGCTGATTCGGCTGGCACAGGACAGCTTTCGAGGCTTGTAACAGAACCATGGCTCACCCGTGTAGAGATCTGTGAAGTTACAGACTGGGAGACCTCCAGGCAAGCAAACGTTGCACTCTGTAGTTTCTGAATACCTCCCAGACTTGAAAGAGCTTTTGAAATAGACTCTGTCCGGCCTTTCCTCTCGTAAACGCAGGAGGACTTGGACTGCTTCACTCGGATGGACAAGTGACACAGAAACTTTGACCTCTCCTGGCCAAAGCAAGGTAAAGAAGACTTTGTAACGGCCATTATGGCAATCTACAACCCTTCCTGCTGCTCCAGCTTTCAGCACAGGAGAGTGAATTCGTGCCTGTAAATAGTCTCCACCATACTGCTTGGGTTTTCCTTGGAAATCCTTCATACGAACGAGTACCTCTAACTGGTCACCCACCTTGAAGAACCTGCTGGGTGTCACAATCACAAAGTCACTGTGTGTGGGATCAGTGCTTTGTGCAAAGGCGATTTTGCCATCAGGGGGCTTTGGCCACTGTATTGCAGCAAGCAACGATTCCTCCTCCGCTTGTTCCCTTTTGGACAAGATCTGCTGCGCGTACCCACAGTAAGGCTTCCTGGTAGTTTTGGTTGTCTGTGACAGAGAATGCTGGACATTGTTTTCTGTTATCCAATTCGATCCTGAAACTGTGTCATCATCCAGGTGCTGGGGAGAAAAAGATTACCTGAAGCTGTGCTATGAAATGAAACACGGTGAATAATGGATGCTTTGTCAGCAAATGATCCCAAGAACTGGGCTTTGCTTTACACAGCTTTGAAGCTGACCAAATGAAGCAACTTCACTAGAAGACTCAAATCTATTACTTTGATCATGGGATTTCTAAGGAAACAGGTGGGCAACCTGTGGTTACCCTGCTTTGGCAAACAAGCATTTAAATAGATCGCATCCAATGTATGGCAGTATTTCAGCTACCAGTATATTCTCTAAATATCAGCCATGTGAAAAAAAAGGTTGGATGATTAAGTTATAACTCGTGTTTTACTTTCTTCTGCAGTAACATTTTAGCCTTGGAGCACCATGAGGTCTGATAGCTGCCCAATGTAATGCAAGGAAATAGGGTTTCTTTGAGATGCTGCGCTGCCGATGAAGCCGAGGCACCCCCTGCACACGCCTTCCAGAGAAGTCTGCTGCATGTAGCAGCTGCAGTCATTTATCTGGTCACACTCACACCACTCCTTGGCTAATTATCTGAAATGCATGTTTCCCTGTAATGTGCACATTGAAAGAAATAAAAGAACAAAAGCCCAAGCCTTCTGGGACAATGAATTCATGAGCCAGTTGGCAAGTAGAATAGTGTAGGACAAGCTAGGACTAAACAGGCAAAAAACCTGTTTGTTTATTTATAAGATTTTAAAATCTATATACAGCTGTTTCTAGCACCAAACAAAAAGCAAGCAAAGAATCCCCTAATCCACACAAGAGTTTAAAAATGAAAATAGTTAAATACAATGCTAGACTAAGAGAGGGGGCTTCTGCTGCAACTTGACATCAGTGTCCAAAACTGTATTTTCATGCAAATGACTGCAGATACCACCTTCTTTATGACATCACATAATTTTGCAGGTTTGTATTAGGACAATTTTAAAAATAGCACAGCCTAAGACTCCAGAGCTACCCATGAGACTTCTCATCAGCAAATCCAAACATACCCTTCAAATACACACAAACTCAGCAGTTAATGAGCAATTAATTATCAGGTATATATAGTAGAACTTATCCATACTTCTATTTCATAAAGAAGGAAAATTGTTTTTCAAACAAAGATTAAAATTATACCATTCACATAGCATCAGATGATATAGTAGTTTAGATTTGAAAGATTGCTAAAAAATTCAAACTACATTATTTTAAATCTTTTAAAATATCATTGTACTTACCAATACCCCAGTGTTTCCCATTTACTTCCTCCATAACTAACTGCTCATCAATGTACTAAAAGTCACAGCACTCATATTAAAGCCTTATTCATTGTTATATACCTTTTTTAGTCCATGGAAATATCACCAGTGTATTAAAATCATTTGAACCACCCTGAGATTCAACATATTTTTTAGAAGAGAGGTAAACCTGACAAGCAATAGAAACAGATAGGCTTTTGAAGTCTGTAACATAAGAAGCTGGTTTTGATCAGCTTAAGAGTAAGAGGATGAGTACATTAGGATGTAGGATGGATACACAAAATCTTCTTTGTTTGATATCCAAATTAACTATAAAACTTGAACCTGTGAATTGCTACATTGTAGCTCTAAAATGTAAATTGACACATACCCATCTATACACCAGATGTTAACATCACAATGGAAGCTTTTGCTTCTGTTTTATATTCCCACCCAGGTTTTAATAAATTTTCCCTGAAGGCCATCTGAGATAATTCATAATTATTTTTGTTTTCCACCACAGCAAGCAAATCTGCAGATGTACGCCACACATTATTTTTATAAATCCAGTAAATTTGAGCCAAAGCTGAGAGTGAAACTCAGGCACAGTTCTACTTTAAATCTTGCCTACATGCATTCTTGAATTAAGCCAAGTTTCTATTTTTGGATACCTTCACAACTTCTTCCCTTCACTTGCTCATGCATACATATATATATATATACACAGAGAAAATACTGTATGGAAATATTTTTAAAAGTTAGCTATGTATTTTGATGCATCCAATAAGCTGGTAACAATGTCTCAGCAAAAATATTTAAGCATTTTCCTAAAGGGGGGTGGAAAGGGAGAATATGTATGTATAATTAATTGCTGTTTTCAGTGTAAGTTCCCAAGAGAAAGTTTCTATTTTTCAGTTGGTTCTTCAATGGTTGGTACTTCAGGCTGGGGGACATGGGGAAAAGAAACCCTTTCAAATTAAGAAGAGAAATGGCTATCTAAGACAGCTTAAAGACTGACATATCCCTATTTTTAATCTTCTATAAATTTCCTCTGGGTTTTTAACCCAGTCTTTCTGTCAGAGATGTAGAAGATGCCATTTCTGGCCTAGCTAGGCTTTCTGAAGTCTTTCCAGGGGCATACCTATATCCTTCAGTGGGAAAGGGTGCAGAGAACACCCAAACCAACAAACTCATTCAGAAAACAGAACGTGGCTCAATATCTCCAAGTCAGTCCAGCTACACAGATTTTTAGCAGAGCACAAGGCCAAAGCTCTTCACTTGTATGCAGCTGATAACAAGGACAAGCACTGCTACTTCAACATCTCCAGGTTATGACCCATTAAACAGAACAGATCATACCACAAATATTTTCTCAAACTCTCTTCAAAGAGCCTGAGGGGGAAGCTCCATGAAGGTAAAAGCAGAGCTTCTTCAACATCCTGAAGGACCATTCTTTCTCCAACATCCTTGTTCATCCTTACAGCCCTCTCTCAAGCCCAACCAGGACCATTTTGTTGCAGAACTGTAAGCTTATGTGTCAAAATAAGCTACACCATGTATGCTACTCACAGGAGAAAATATTGCAGAGATTACCTTTGCCAGGAGAGGCAGAAAAAGCTCCAGAGTCAATTAATATACCAAAGATCCTTGACTGGAATAGAAAAGCTTTCCAAACCATCTTCCTTTCTTAAGTGTTTCCCAGGCTCAGCTCCAAACAAGTACTTAAGTTCTCCTCCCCCTATGGATAGGCAAGGCCTGCCCTGAGGCAAATAATTAACTTAGTTTGTCCACACTCTGTTTCCTACTCTCTCCTGGCATTTCCAAATCTCTCTGGCTCCTCTGTGTTGTCATACTGAAACTGTGCAGAACTGAGGGCTTTCTGCTGTAGTTAGTAGCCAAAACTAAATAAAATTCCTTTATAAAAACAGATAAAGAGGATTTCTCAAGAGTGCTCTTCCTTTATGAAACAGATTCTTTTACTGTTCATTACAGGCTCCATGTTGGATAACACCTGCTTTGCTTATTTCCAGGTATGCTCCATTCAAGGTGTCATGTATTTTAAGTGCAATTTCCAAGGGACTTTACTTATTTGTTTGTTGGGTTTGAGGGGTTTTTGTTTGTGTAGGAGGAGTTTGTTTGATTTTTTCTCTTTTGTGTTTTTTTTTTCTATCATTACTTTTTTTTAATTCCCTGCATTTTCAAGCTAGACAGAACCCAAATGTGACCACAAAGTAATTTAATGGATGTCTGCCAAGTAACACAGGCAGGACAGAAGGGATTACATGTCAATAAAGCACAAATAAATCCACTAGCAGTTCCTGCATTAGAGATGTCATAAAAAGGAAAAAAGGAAGCTGTATTTTTAAGATAACTGATGGAAATTTCAGCCCATCTCCTCAGCTCTTGGCATTCTCACTGCCAACCAAGCAAAAATTAGATATAACATACAGATCAACCCAGGCAATAATGCTCTCAAAGATATTCTAGAAGGAGTCACAGAGTACTTGGGTAGATCTGCAATGAACACCTGTCCTCAGTTAAACACCATAATGTAGGTAGCTGATGGAAATTGTTGCTGAAAAGGTGGAACTCCATCTCAAAGCCCAGTATCTTCCACCAACTGTTAACTCCTGCCTTGGCCTGGTACATTCCAAAGAGCTGCTGCAAACCTGCCTAAGTCACTGTCACTAGAGCAGGAAATAACACAGGAGATTCCCAGGCAACAGGCATGGTGGGGAAATAAAAGTTCCAGCAGACAACATCTGAAACTGAACAAATACCAATTCCTGAAAGATCAGTCATCGCATTTTCAGTGATTTTACACTCCAAGTACTTTATTTGTTGTCTAAGACAGATATGAAATCAGTTCTCTATCATTACCATCTCACAGCACTGAGAGGCTGCTGAACTACTCTAAGTGTCAAAGCCAATCCTCAAAAGCCATCACCTGTCAGTCAAATGTTCCAGAAATAATTGGAATAAGATAAAGTTATCTTTTGTAGGCACCTGCAATTTAGCAGCAAGAAATAAAAACTTTGTTACACAGTTCTTTTGTTCAGTTTCAGCTGTCTGATTTCATACATCATCCTGGCAAGAAACTTCCCCTCTCCCCATACACTCTCTCTTCTAGGTGCTTTTAAATAAAACAGTGCTCACAACCAATCCTGAAGTGGTTCTGTCACTCTAAAGGCCACTGGTACAAATACACAAACTCTCCTGTATCCTGAAGGCATGATGTTTAGGCAACATCCCAATACTTCACAAAAAATTATTGTACATTTTATCTGTCTGGCTATGTTCACAGAAAAAAAAATATAATAAAATAAAAACACATTTCTTCTGGTACTACATGATCAACTATGTGACCTCAAGGGAGTAGTTATTCCATACTAAAAAGCAAAGTAAATAATAGGAGCTGGGTATCAAATGTTTGTTTGTTTGGGGTTTTTTTAAACACAAGGTAAGGAAAATAAAATTCTGACATGGATAGGGCTGCTGAGAGGGTATCATTAATAGCTTAAGAAATTAAGAGGAAACATTCCAGCATGAAAAAGTATAAAACCCTAAAGCAAAAAAGAAGGGAGACTAGGTGGGGGGTAGCTGACAATTGCCTTAGATTTGAGCTTTAGCCAGCCAGGTTGGGTGATTTGGGGATGAGAAGTATGTCTGATGCATTTACAAACATATTCTCAACAGTAACCAACGATAAGCTCTCCTTCCAGAGCCTGAACAGATTTGGTTACAGATATTCTGTGAAAGCTTTGAAAGATTTTTTTCTGGCTTTGATCTCTGACTGAAAAGAATCAGCCTAAATGCCTATACTAGACTGCCTGGGAAACTGAGCCAAGACAGAGACAAATACAGGAGCAGGTCCATTCAGAAAAGTCAAGACAACAGAAGAGGTTAGAGTTGCATGTTACAGCGTAAAGATTTACCAGCAACACAATACTTAACTGAGTTTAGAATAGCAGATATGTAAAGGGCAACAAAGCCACAAAGACACTTATCATGGACAGTGGCACGAAAAAGCACAGAGCGAGCACCCAACCCGCATTTTCCATTTCACTCTCAAAGCACTGCCAGAGCTCTTTTCTTAAAGAAAAGTAATCTTCAAATGAAAAGAAAACAGTTTAAGATTCTAAATATCAGCAGTCCTCAGGCAACATCCCAGGTCAAAAACCAAAACAAAATAAAACCACAGAAAGAAAAAACAAGAGCTACCTCCCATGTAACACAAAATGGATCATGCTAACTTGAACCAAAAATCCATCAAACAGTATTTTGATTGCCAATAGTTTCCAACAGCAGAGGTGTGGGAAAAGAAAACAGACCAAATATGTTGTGCTATTTCCTCCTGTAGACTTAACACAGTTTCTAGCACTTTATGGTTTAGACTTCTTAAACACTAGGGTAGACCTCTTTAAGATCTAGTCTCTGGTAATGGATTTTTCTTCTGTGCATTCATCCAGATTTTTTTAATATATGCTTTTAGTAACTACAAAGTCTTACTGCAAGGACTTCTGCAGCTTTTCTGCAATCCATGAAAGAACATCCCTGCTTCCTTTAAAATCAGCATCTGCAGTTTTTATTTAATGTGTCCACTAGTACTGGAATAGGTAATGAATGTTCATTCTTCAGTTATTGATCCTGAGTCACTTGTGATTTTAGACTTCTCAAACATTTTCCTTACCCTTATGTGATCCTCTTCCAATTCAACTGTATTTTTTGTGGGGTGAGGGGGTTTTACAGCCCCTCTTTTGGATAATTTCATTTGGGCATCACTAGCCAGGAGGCAGGAAGATTCTGCAAGCATCATATACACAACTTAGAAGCATAAAGCAATTACTGACTGGCTCCCATGCACAAAGGACAGCTATAATTTAAGGAGGTGTTAGGCTAAGAATTACAATGTTCATCCACCAAATGCAGAGCACTGGAATGCCCAGTCAGGCAGGCAGCCAATGGGCAGGGTTAGCCTCCAGGGCTCCCAAAGACAGATCCTCATCTACCTTGACTTTAATCTGGGGTTACTGACTAAGCAGTTTCAAAGTACCTCTGCACTAAAGTGATAAGTAAAATGAAGAAATATGCAAGACAGGCATAGCAGAGGGAAAAAGGGAAAGGCAAATAAAAATTGCATCAGTACAGGCCAGAGATGAACAAGCCAGCTAACAGCTCTGCAGGGATTCCAGGAGACAGCAAACTCACCATGTGTCAGCAGCACAGCATTGTGGCAAGAAATTAACAAGATCCTAATCAGCTGATTGAGCAAAGTTATAGTTCTCCTCAACCTGACCATGGTGAAGTCAGACCTAGAACATTGTGTCTGGTTTTTTGACAACCCACACCAGAGTAAAACTGGCAAGACCAATTAAGAACCCCTGAGATGATTAGGGAACTGGAATGACACTAAGGGAACCAAACCTTCTTTTTTTAAATCTGGAGAAGACCGAGGGGATCTAACTGCAGTCTTTCACAACCTACAGGGGAGTTACAGAGGAACTAAAGTACACTCCAACAGGATAAGAGGCAACTTCCTGTTGCACATAAGGCACATATTCTTCCCTGTAAGAGGGATGCAGCTTTGCAACAGACTGCCGGGGTAGGTTGTGAAATCTGAGTGTCCTTGAATATTGTCAAAAGTGAAAATACCCTGTTGCAATCCAAGCTAACCCTGACGTCAGTCCTTTGGAGAAGGTGCTGGATTAAATACCTCCAGACATCCCTTTCACTATGAATTTTCTGTGATTCCAATTTATGCCTAAATGCTGTCAGTCAGGTACAACCCTAACCTTACATACAAAAGTTAATAATGTTGCTCAAGCCATCTTGGAGAAGAAACAGGCTCTACTTACCTCTAACTGAAAAAAATTATGGACCAGCACCACAACAGCCAGCACTGCCATAAGCAGGCAGAAGAGCTGCAGTCTGAATGAGTCACGCCACATGGTCCAGTCGAGTCTTTCCCTCCCATGTTAGACGTTGCCATGACTTCCATTCACCACAAACATGAATGTCATTTCGTCTCAGCAAAGCACAAGAGAATTCAGTTAACTTCCACTTCATTCCTGCAAGTGCATTTGCAAAAACTGTATTAAGTCCCCAAAATGTTACCAGAACTGAAGTCAAGTTTTACACTGAAAGCTTACAAATGGTGGGAGTTTGCAGGGCAATAACTAGTACAACAGAACTGTCAACACAGATTCATTTTGTGGAACTCATCTGAGCAGCATTATCTGTCACATTACATAATTCTCTTGGACATGTCAGAGCAAACCCTTATCATAAAGCTGGTGTCACCCCTAGTTGATACCAAAAAAAAGGCAAAAGAAGAGTGCAAGATTTCA
This sequence comes from Corvus brachyrhynchos, assembly GCF_000691975.1. Lineage (NCBI taxonomy): Eukaryota > Metazoa > Chordata > Aves > Passeriformes > Corvidae > Corvus > Corvus brachyrhynchos. Next base: position 5,671,258 of record NW_008237619.1, read on the forward strand.
GTCTGGCAATCAAAAAAACCAAAACAAATCACCACTACCCTCTTTATCTGTTATACGACATCACCACCATCCAGACATCACAAGACTGAGACTTATAGCAGAAACTTGTGGGTTTAGACATCTCCCATTTACCTGTTTACACATTCCAGTAAGTTGTTATTAAAGACTAAGTCTGAAACAAGTTTGGATAAGCAAGGTAAAAGATATTTCCTCCAGTTTTCTGCTTCGGAAGAGGGGAAAAATAAATCAACTGTAGCATTAAAGAGGAGCTATCTAAGAGACTTGAAAGCACCAAAATTTAACTTCACACATCACCTGTAACATTACATTACATCTTCCCTCTTTTGCTGTTTTATCATTCCTTTTACCTCAGGTACTCATACGCAGCTCTAAAAATTTTTAAAAAATAAACTTCTGGGTGTGTTTGGGTTTTGTGTTTCTGGGTTTTTTTTAATCTAATAATAGTATTGTCTTTCATAAATTTTAACTTCCATAAAATATTATTCCTTTAAGGTTGCTTGACAGCCGATCTGCTATAAAATCACAGACTTAACACCACTGATTCAGTTTCCACAACTTAATGCTTGCTCAGAATGACTCTTAAACCTTCCTTTCTTTCTGAGGAGGACAATTTTGATGCAGTCATTTTGCAAGCAAAAAGGGTACTGTTCATGCAGAAACTCTAAACTTGGAAACAGAAAACAGATGGCAAGGAGAGACAGTCAAAAGACACCAATCTCTCCAAACCTAGTATTCTCAAAGCAGCATTACTCATACAACCATCCACCAAGTGCAACAACATAATCAAATGATTATATAAACTTTGTATAACTTTCTATAAATAGTATAACTGAGAATTTATACTATTAAGATAGTATAAATACATAGTACATATAATCTTAAGACTATATGAAAAATGCTGTGTAAAATTAAATGAAGCGTAATGATACATTAAATATAAAAATTAATTAAATTATTTATCAAACGAATATAGGCTAGAAAACTGAAATACATTACCATTATAACCAGGACAGCCTCAAAATAGGCCACACATCAAATTGCTTTACAAGGATTATAGAGATTATAGCTTCAAATTGAGAATTATAGAGATTGTATTTCTGACCAATGAACAAGCATTGAAAGAGCAGGACATCCATTAAAGTGAAAGTATCAAAATGCCACAAAAATGCAGCTTTGTTGGAACAGTTCTGCACTAATATGAAATTTGCATAAAACAGCAGCTTGGGTCCTAAATTGACAATAAATATACCTAAATACATGAAAATGCTAATTTAAGGACATATCTACCCATTTGAGGAAGAGTGAAAAACAGAATTTTCACTTGTGTTGCTGAGAATTCTTTCCATCACTGAAAAGCACAAGACACTGAAAATTAATAGAATGTTATTTCAGATGCCTAAAAAGGCCACAAACACTATTCCATGTGTTTTTATTCAAAACTTTCCATCTGTAAATCTCACAAGTCATAAAACATTTAAATGTACAGGTTTAGAGCTTTCTTTATGCTAAAGGCGTAATACACTGCCAGTTTCATCACCCCTGAACAACTGATCCCGTTCATTTCTTGTATAAGGAAAGCCTGTAAGTACACCAAAAAGCCTTAGGTTCTTACCCTACTCCTGAAATGTTCTCTGAAGCCATCCACATGAAAGGCCAGATAACCTTGGAAACAATAAATTAAAAAATAAATTTATCTATAGAAACAAACACAAATATTTTTTAATAAAATTCATATCTTGGTGGTCTGCTTACAGTGGCACAAAATAAAATGGCAGTTATGACTTTTTACTTGTAAAATTACTGTTGTTTCTACAATAAACCAGGGATTTTGTTAAAGTATTTGATTCTTTTAAACTTCAATGCTATGCCTTTGAATTCTCTGCTATTTACTGCTAAGTATTACTTCTCTCAGCTTTGTTCCATGTTATCACAAGCCCCATTTTGCCCAAGGTTAAAAACAAAAACCGATGTAATGACATTTTTATGAACACATCATTAAATTATGCCTCATGCTCCATTACGGGATTGTGGGTTTGGGTTTTTTTCAAGTGTCCGTTACTGTCAGCCCCCCATCCCCACAGCTCTCTAAGCCAGCAGCGATACACAAGCAGGTGTGAGTGCAACCGCTCCAAATTTTGTCCTGCAAATCGCAAAGGCAGAGGAGCCGCTACCTCTGGCGATGCCCAGACCATGTCACTGGGGCACAGGGGCTCCAGGCTTGATGCTCCCGTGGCTGCCAGCACGGAAAATCAGATTTGCTGCTGTTTTTTGCAGATTCCGCCCTGC
>NW_008237619.1:5674172-5696014 GCF_000691975.1 Corvus brachyrhynchos
CCCGCGGCCGCTGCCGCAGCCTCTGTGCTGGCAAGGGGCAGTGGAAACAGACGCAAACCCCAACAAAAACATCGCTGTAATTTTTGAGCCACCGCCGGTGAAGCCAAGGAAAGCAGGATGTGGAGAGGGTGGCGCGGAGCTGGGCACTGTGGCCCGGGTGGCATTACCGTGGGTCCGCAGGCGCAGCCCCGGCCAAGAGAGAAGGCTCTGACGCGAACCATCGTAGCTCCAACGCTGTCGAGCCTGGAGGCGCACGGAGCAGGGGGCAGGAGAGGCGGCCTTTTGGACAGGGAGAAGGTTGTGAAAGGGGAGCCTGGCCACGGAGCAGCTGCAGGGACTAAGCGGGGGGAGCCGGCACGGCCCAGCACAGCAGCGCTGGGCAAACGCAGCTGCATTGAAGGCAGGACTTAAGATGCTTTATGAGAACATGCGTGCAGTCAGCGCTGAGCTTTGCACCCTGCACGAGAGCCGGGTGGCACTTCCAATCGGCAGGACATCTGTAATTTGCTTTGTAAACACTTGTAAACACTGCATAAGTTTGGGAATGCCAAAACACCTGCCAGCAGTTCTTTGGATGAGTACAGCCTAAGGTCTTGAGCTTATTTTTACTACGTATGTGGGTTACTTAAAACCAGAAATAAGACAGAGCAGCTGAAATATTCTTGTGAACACAATATTTTAGCCAATATTAACATAAACATTAATTGCCTACTCTTGTCTTCTGCCCCCACCCCCCATCAACCACAGCTATTTTGAAGAAGTGACCTTACCTCTATTTTTCTCTTCCTTTCTGCATCTTACAACAGTGGTTACCTGATAGAGATAGAAAGCAAAAATCTCAACAGACACCAGCTTTTATTTGTACTATACGCTGTAGGTCAAGAATTGAAAGCCATCTGGCTGTATAAGAAGAATACATTGAAAAGAAAGTATTTTGAAAGATAATTGATACTGATTTTTTTTTCATCTCAATATACAAAGTCTGTCAGTGCTATAGCACTCTCATTTCTCTTCACTCATCCTTCATAAGCCATGCAATGCATCAAATTCCCCTACAAACTCTCCAGCTCAAAGTGCAACCTAAGGCAAAATTATCTAATTAGTGTGTCAAATGCCAAGCATTATCCCATCTCTTAATATATCTGGAGTGATGTTGGGAGTTGAAGGCGTGGAAGGTGATAACAGTGAGAAAATCTGTCTCATCTAAGGAAATAGGTACTGCTAGGCTATCTTCTGCCATATTTTACATTTCACCACCCCTCAGGGATGGGAAAGGATCCCCACGCTACTTTTCTCTATAAATTCTTCAGTTATCATTGTAGTTAGTCTTGATGAAGGCCTAATAATGAATCAAATATGCCTTTCTAATCTCTAACATGGTAAGCCCTTTTGCACAAAGAGGCCAGAAACCAATTACTCATTGTTTGCCCCCATGCTCTATACAAAGCACCATGTAAAAGGCTCTTTGGCTATGAGTTGAGTGTCAATGACATTGGTGAGGTCTCTTCTACCTCATGACCATGCAATATCTAAATGTCATTAGTCCCAAAAGAACTACAGCTTCAGCAGCTGTCGCTCACCTTACATCCCTCCTTGTTTATTACACCAGAAGCACTTGGCAATTATTTTGAGATGAGTACAGAAAGCTAGATAATGAGAAAGAATCAGCCTTTCCTTATTTCTTTTTCCAGAATTACATGCAGTACGATGAAGTTTTGCTGGGCCCTTGGCCCCATTGCCCTTCTCTCCCTTACCTGCAAAGAATAATCAATATGACACAGTATATTTGAAAATGCATATGGGACTACTGAACCCATTCTTGATTATAGGCAAGTCTTGGGGAATGTTTTGGTTTGCTCCCTGAGCAAATGTAACATGCTTTTGTGCTGAAGTATGATGAGGTTTAACAAACAATGCATTGGACAGTCTGCAAAGAGCACAACAGACACTGTTCCCTTTCTATAGACATCTTGATCGTCTCCTTTTGCTACATTACCCTCATATCACTTCTCCAATCCTTTTTCACTTCCACAGTCATCTGGGTCTTGTCCTTCTGCAGTCCTTAGAAAAGCAAATTTCACTCTCATCTTGCCCACAGGTTTGCCATGTGCCTTGGTTTCAGGCACAGCAACAATTAAGGTCTATTTAAGTGGTGGAAAAAGTCTTTAGCTGGCCTGGTGCCACCCAGATGGCTTTCACGCCATCCAATGCTTGTAAAGGAATAACGCTTTTGTCAGAAGAATTCTCTTCCAGCTTCCTCAAGTCCTTTTCCAAAAGGTTACAGAAAAGCTTACCTTCAGGCACCATCAGCCTTTCCACAATCCCACCTCAATGAGCTGTGCTGCATTCCCACTCCAGAGGCAAGTTCCCATTTCTTCCAGGTGGCTCTGTTCCTCTTTGGGCCTAAGAGAAACTCTTCCTGGTCTCCCTTTCCATTTCTCCACCAGACAATGGACATGGCCACAGCCATCTCAGCCAAAGGCTGCCCAGAGTAGATCCTGCCCATTTAACACTGACCCTGCTACACCAAAGGAAGGAAAGCATCAGGCAGCTAGGAATATGAGAAAGCAGGCGAGAAAGGTAGCTTACCTGTGCTACAGGTAAAATAATACCTATTTCATACGCTTAAAAATTTCAGTATGTGTGAGTAAAGCCAAAGAATCAGAGACCAAAAGGAAAGCCAATCTGCTGTAAAAGTTCTGAGCTTGGGAATGAACAAGCTGCAATGAGAAGAAGACAAGTGGATGAACTCCATCCTGGAGAGCCCAGCAGTACAAGACAGCTGGAGAGCCAATCTTGAAAACGTGGGCTCCAATACCGCATGCATTTGCCCTAAACTTCAGGTTGAAGGGGCTGTAGGAAATACTGATGGAAAGAAGAAAAGTGAGTTCTGCTTGAAACTGAGAGTTTCCCAGTGTGTCCTGTTTCTCCCCAGGTCCCACAGACTCTAAGACATAAGCAGTGATAACCTGCTCAGCACATCTTCCATGCACTTCCCGCACCAGAAAACATGCTGCAAATGCTATGGGGACCAGATAACTTCAGCTGGTGTAACAATGGATAGGAAGAGATTTCCCAAAGGCTGCTGCTTGAATGCAGTTTAGCACAGTGCTAAGGAAACAGCCCTGACTGCTAGACTGTTGCTTCTCACAGCCCTGCATTGTCTGAGAATTGCCTGGGCTTTTCTAATGATTTATGGCTTTCAGTCCAACACATGAACATTTTAAACACAGTGTGTCGGATTTACATTTTCCAGAGCATCCTTTATGATCATGGGCTTCTCAATTCTCACAATTTAAAGCATCTTAGAAGTCAGAGGCTGTGACTTGTTTGATCTGGGCATCTTGTGCACAATTTTCTGATATTCCTTTCCTTGGTTAATATAATCTCACACATACCAGAAAGAACAGCTATACTGGTTTTGAATGGAATAGAGATAATTTTTTTCACAGTGGCCATGGTGGGTCTGTGTTTGATTTGTGCTGGAAACAGTGTTGATAACACAGGGCTGTGCTTACAAAGAGCCAAAGGCTTTTCTGCTTCTCACACCACCCCACAAACAAGTGGGCTAGGATGCACAGTAAGTCCTAGAATAGGTAAGGATTTCAGCCCGTAAAATTAAAAGCAACTATTTCCATTTCAACAAAATGGTCCCATCCACTAGCCATCCCTTTATTTTCCAAATCTAGCCAAAGATTTTAATGTCTGATCTTATGACAAATATGAATAAAAGCCAGGGACAAAAGGGACCTTCAACCTGAGCTCCAGAAGTGCTATGGTTACCATCCCTACAACACACCATTTAAACTTAGTAGTACAGCTTTAAGGTCTTTACTCTAAAAGAAAAGGGCTCTGCTCTTCTCTTTTCAGACCTGAAGTGGAGTTACTTTAGCTATGCCTATTTCTGACTTTTAAATAGAGTCATAGAATGAGGTAGAAAGGAGCTTAAAAATCACCTAGTTCCAACCCCCTTGCCATGGGCAGGGACCCTCCTGCCCACAGCAGGAAACCAGAGCAGATTGCTCAATGCCCCATCCTGGCCTTGAACACTTGCAGGGATGGGGTATCCATTTCTCTGGGCAACCTGTTCCAGTGCCTCACCACCCTACAGTAAATACCTTCACAGAAGAGCAAGAAGAGTCCCACTCACAAAGTCTTTTCTTTGGTGTAATGAAGTAGAAACACATAGTAAAGACTTCGAAAATGTCCACTAACCTCCATGTGTTACATGTTGAATTAAGCAAAACAAACTTTGTTGTTTTAGTTTTTGTTATTGTTGTTATTTTTTTCACCTTTCAGAGAACTGTGTTGCAGTAAAACATGACTTTCATGTATTTCTGAGCTCCTCGACTGTTTCCTTTGTTAAAGCCTGAAAGATTTTTAATTAGTCTTCATTTGCTTATGAACAGCCAAAAGAGTAGGAGAGGCAACCCCACACGTTGTGATGGTGTTTCTCTTGATAAGCCCTTAGTCTTAATTCTCTCTCTAGAAAACGCTGTACAGAATACTGCCACATCTTTTAATTTAAACACAGCAGGTAATGAAGAACATGAAAGAGGGCCAGCAATAGAAACAAAGGACTGCAAATCACCAATGACAATTTCAGTGTCATTGGTGAACTCATTTCAAGGACCCTATTACATGCTTACTGTCCTAGGCACTGGAACAGTGGCCATCAGATGTCTGAGCTAATGCTTACCTTATCATCACTTGCTTTTTACTCCTGAGCTTCCCATCTCCAGAAGAGCCCTCCAATTGCAAGATTATGACTATAGCCATAAGAGTCAATATAAAGTACACCTTAAGATTTTCAATAAATGTACAAATCATTTATTTAAAATTCAAAACTCAGAGATACAAACAAAATACTTAAGAAACAATAAATCCAAAATGTAAACACTTATAGAAAATATATGAACTGTACCAATTTAACCACCCACCATTCTTCACAGAAAACAGCAAGAAATAGAAAGACAAATCAATACCCAATTGTTCTTTTTTTCTCAAATTCTAGTTTAGAGGTAGAATACTCCTGTGAAAGTCTCCAAAAAAATTTAATTCAGTAGAATTATGCTACAAATTAATTTGGCCCATATACTTATAAATGTAATGAAGCCAGAAAAAAAAGATTCTTACTGAGAGCTCTTGTACAATAAAATTTGGCACGGCACTTTCCAAGAGATAAAGCACCTTTCCTGATAAATACTGGCTTATGTTTTTGCAAGAAAGGGATCCTGTGTTTTTTCCATTACTGACAAAGAAAACATTTAAAAATAGACAAAGTCACAACTTTTTGGCAGGCATACAGAAAGTGTTTCTCAGTAACTTGTCCTAGAAAGCCAATCTGGGGGAAAAAAAGAGTGTAACTATTAAAAGAAGACATTTTGAAAGACTTTATGAATACTTGATGCATACTTATTTGGGTGGCACAGTCCTCAAGGGGGGAGTGGGGGGGAAGTTAATATAACGGGAGGAAAAAGAAGAAGTGTCTTTTCTATTAGCTGGGGAACTAACCAGTTTATACATTTTATTGTCATCAGTCAGTCTCCACTAACTGCTACAATTCTATCCTCTCAGGAGAAAGTGTATCTGTGTGAGACACACTAGAACATCAAATTCAGTAAAAATTACCCAGGTAATCTCAAAGGAACATATATTCCATTTTTGCTCATCAAATAACCTGCTACAAGTAGAAACAAAAATTAGAATTGTTCAGACAATATATACAAATTCATAAAAAACCATGAACAATTTGCAAGCTCAAATACAAACATTATTCAGAAAAAAAAAACCTTTTTTTTTTTATATAGAGACTGGCTGCTAAGTGCATTATTTAAACTGCTGCATGCAAATAGTAGAACCTACGGTTGTTTAAGAAACTTAACTAACAACAACTGCTAGGCTTCTACAATTTAGTTTAGCAAGGACTTTCTCAAGTATTTGCTGAAGGACATTTGTGGTTCAGAAACAGTAAAATAAAATTTGCAGTCTTAATGCCTTCTTGCTTTATGGTATATAGACCTACTTGTCCCAGCCTTCAGAGAAAAAGGCAAAAGAGTCATTTCTGCCACAGAGTAGCTGAAAATAGGCTTGCATGTGCCAGCTATCTCATTTGGGGCAAAACTACTTGTGTGGTACAATTTAAATAGTCCGAGCTATATTTATCTGATTTTTCTGAAGCAAATTAAAGAAGCATTTGAATTGTACTCACAACAGAGCTGGCAACATTACCCGGCAAATAACCAAGTTCTCTCTCCCACTAACACTGGAGGATTAGCCCAGGACAAAACACAAGAGATAAGCTTTTCTTCTACAAAGTACATTCTTCTGCTGAACATGAAGCCTTGCAAAAGGAAAGAATACAATATTAACACAGGAAAGTTTCAGATATATTTTAGGCCTTCCAATTCTTTTATGAAATTTCCATCATCTCCAAAGGAAACTGTGCATCCCTATCCAGGTAAAAGAATATTACATACCTAGATTATGGAAATTTATCTAAACAAAGATGAGTAAATGCTAAGCCATATATTAAACTATGATATTTCCACATCATGATTCTTTGAGAGCTCAAAACAGGGCTGAAAATAAGACAATTTTAAGTATATATCCAGTTTTATTCCTTACTTTTCCACTGTATCCGTCATTATGTCTTTCCTTGTATGTATTTTAATGGTCAGGATTAAAATATTTTCTGTATATACAAACTAATTACATTTAGCCCTGTAAAACCTAATCCAAAACTTCACCATTCTTTGATTTCTCTATATTTAGGCAACTCATCTTCTACACATGCAAAACTTTTCAGAACGTTAGAAAAAAAAACTTTCTAGTATTTCACAGTTTGCCCAAAAAAGTAAGATAAAGCTGACTATTTGGCGGTACATGCTTTGCTGTACCTACATAAAACCACTTTTGGATATATAGGTTACACATTAATAAGGACAACAGCTGACCCAGGCATTAGTTAAAATAAGTTGCCTTGTCTTTGGCTTGCAAGTCCTAATAACAAAGGAAATGTCAAGAAACATCTAGGGCTTCCATAAAAAATTTACTTTCACCAAGTTTTCCCCCTTTGATGCCTCCAAAATTAGTTGTTTCACCTCTAACTGTGCAGCAAAAGTGACAATAGAAAACAGCAGAATATGTATGCTCCCTCAGTGTCCTCAGTAAGTGAAACCTTGTTATTCAGGCAGTGGTCTAGTTCCTCCCAGGTCTTGCAATAAAGCAGTCTCCCACGAAAGAGAACTTACTGCATTGTTACACCTGACCACTGCTTCCAGAGTGTAAGATCCAACAACTGCTTCATAGACTGAAATAATTCCTCTCTCAAAATTCAGAGAAAATCTCTGAAGTCTGGGGGGTTTTACATAAGATATTGACAATCAAAGAGCTGAGTCCTATGAACTGCAGATCCCCAAGCATGGCAGATTTAAAGCCAAGTTCAGAACCTTCAGAGGACAAGGGTATGATCATGTGGACTACACACTGCTTTGCCCAGGTAATCAGATGTTGTGATACATTAATGCACCTGTACCATTTTCAATACCCAAGCACAACTGTGCTCCAAGATCTAATTATGAATATGGTCATGCTACAAATGTGCTGTAACCACATTCAGTTAGAAAGACAGCACATTAAGAACCTACCACCTCAGCTGTTCTGGGTTTTCTTTAATGCTCCCATGTATGCAAGGCACAGCCAAAGGTCAGCCTGACTGCAGAGACAGCTCTTTGGAGAAGTTGGTGCTCTAGAACTTTTTTGGGGTGGGAGAAAAAGAGATCATGGCTACTCTATACACAGAAGCAAGCTTTATTCTTCCAAGATGAACTTCACCACTGGGAATGTGGCTGGTACAAGTCCAATACACCATTTATGTTCTAAATAAAGGGTATTTTGAGGCCTCAAGAAGATACTGGCCTCATACCAAACTCCTGAGTAGTGGTAAATTTCAGCTCGGAACCTAAAGCAGACATGCAACCAAAGCTTTCACAAAACCCAAATTATTTCACACGGTAACGTGGCCATCGGAGTCGCATTAAAAGAGCGCTAGTTGGTTTTAGTGACACCATAGCACCAGAAGTTAACCTGTGGATCCAGAGAATTATGATAAGCCTGTGTCTTTGTAACTGAGAAGTAAACAGCAAACTACTGCAACACCGGCCTCCCAGTACACATTGCAAAATGCAGCATCAGCAAACGCAACTGACCCCTGTAAATCACAACATCAACTTTTATTTCACTAGTGTCCATCACAAATCACATGGCAAAACAGATTTCCCTTGTCACTGTTGAAGTATACTAAGATACCTAGACTATGCTTTCCACTTTCCTGCTGCTTCCCCAGTGTTTATCTTGCCTAGCCATTGCTATGTTGGGTTTTTTAATGGGAAAGGGTCAGGTATCTCAGCATATTTCCTAACAGGGAAGAAATACAACTTTTTATCCACATCTAATTAAAATGTCAAACACTGGAGATACAGGGGAAAAAAACCAACCAAAAAACCCAACAGAGATATGAGGAAATAGTTTTAAGTCATGGCATTTACTTTTAGTATTTATACCTGTAGATAGAAGTAGTTGTGATCCATCAAACTCACTATTGTCTCGAAAGCCATGCAAATCCAAACCGCACAAGGACATTAGCATCCTTGTTGAGGAAAACATACACCATCAACTCCCCTGCTGTAACCCAGCAGTGTAGCCTTGGAAATGATGTTCCCAAATCACATGCTCTTCGGAAATTCTTATTTACTCCTGGCTGCTACTGGTCCCATTTTGAGTCTTACCTGAGAAAGCAGGGAAATTCAATCCCAGGGCAAACAAAGGTCAAGGCTTGTTTGAAGCTGCCTGAGGCCTCTCTCCTGTAAGTCCTTATTTCAGTGTGTATGTAAATGACCTAATTCCTCGCCAGCAGCTTCAAGTTATTTACAAAAAAGTCACTGACTCAGACACTGGTTTTCTGGAATGCATCTTTGATACACTGACCAAGCTACTCTTGTTAAAGTCAAAAGAAGTCTGAATTTTCATCTTTCTCAGCAGGCTGTATTCTGCCTATGACAGGATACACTGCCTGTATTGACTCCATTTCTTCCCATATTGTTTGCTTCTCTTTGCAAAATAAGAACTTAATCCTTCTTTGTAGGAAAAAAACCAAATACTTACTAACAGTCACCAAAGCGAATTTACAGCAAACATTACCACCACTGCCATATCCACCCCCCAATCTTCAGAATTCATTTAATGGAGGCCAGTCATTAGGATACCAGTTTTATGTTTGCAAATAAAGTGCATAATGATTGTCACTGAGAACTTCGCTGATTTTAGCATAGTTAGTGTCAATCCTCAGCAACATCAGTAAAATAGTAATTACAACATAAATTGTTAACATGAGTCAAAATCTGAAACAGCACACATTAAAAATAAGTTTTGTACAAACAGGAAAAAGAAAGAGAAAGGAAAGTGAAATGGAATCCCTAGTCCTTTGTGGAAATGAGCCCATTATACAGCTATCCCAACATGCAGCATCTGAAACGAAGAATCACGGTCTGTTTGCTTCCCTTCTATTCCTGAATTCAGTTTGTAGCTTTCTGGTGGTGTCTGACACATTTCACCTTGGACAGGGGAAGATGTATCTTGAGGGAGCTCTACAGAGACGGTGTCAGAGGAAGAATCTTGGCTTTCTGCTGACACAGCAATTTGTAGACAGCTGCCCTCCATTTCCTCATTGCAATCTGTGTCTTCATCAGCCTCTTCCAGCTGCTGAACAGATTTCAAATACTGCTGTATCAGTCCATTGTCCTGCTCATTACTAGAGCTCTCTTTACTTTGCCCACACTCCCCAGGGCCATCCTCTACATCTGAAGAACATGCTGAAACAGACTTGCCACATTGTTTGATGGTTTCCATTGAAAGGGAGCTCTCAGTTTCTTCAGCTAAACTCCTTTCAGAGCTACACAGGTCACCGGCACGAGTCTGATCAGCCGCAGAAGAATGAAAACCAGAATCTGGGAACTGCAATGAAGACTTTTCTGGAAGATCATCCTCACTAGCTGGAACTAACAAAGCAGAACTAACACCTGGTGGGGTTTCTTGCTCCACTGTGGATGACTGAATAGGTGGTTTGAATGAACATGAAGTACCGGCTGAAGGGATCGCAGCACCACCTAAATTTTGCATCACTGAAAGCTGCCATTGTTGAAGGGATTTAACCTGTAAAGTACAGAGAAAAATTCATTATGAAATGCAACTGAAAGTATTTTGATTTCTAGAGGATTGATTTCTTGCATTCAGCATCCAACCTCTAGTATAAAATCTAAGACCAAGTGACAAACAAAAGGCTTGCTACATCTTTAGGGAAAGTTTGTTCTTCCCACTGAAATCACGGCTTTTAAACCTACATGCCAAACCCTGACAGAGCACACAAGCTCCCACTTCAAGTACCTGAAGAAAATGAAATCTGTTCTTAAAACCAGAAAGGATTTATCTGTTTTTAAGAAAACAGCTTTATTTTTGGAAGAATAGCTTATTAAAAGATGTATTAATAACTTTCCTGCCTCAAAAACAAGTTGCTCACAAGCAACACAGCTTGACGTCAATTTGCCATGGGCATTTACCAGTCACATCATTCTTCACAGTTCTGCTTATGTTTATTTAGCTTTTCTTGCATTTTGTCTTCCTTCTCACCAGGCCACAATCTAGTCTTTAGTAATAAAACCAGTGTTCTTGCACTAATGCTTCTGAAGGTTATTTTCCTCCACAATGCCAGTACAGCAAACAACACAGCAGTAAGATTCTATTAAACCACCCAAATCATCATCGGAAAACCTGAACCATATTGACTATCTCTTCAAGATCTGCAGTATGAAATAATGCAAATTCACATATAAGCAGATTCAAATTCAAATTTCAAATTCACATGTAAGCAGAAAAACAAGAGGACTAAAATTACTTACCTGGTTCCAAAGAAATTTGACAGCTTCCTCCTGTACAAGCCTCTGCATTTTATCTTCCTCTCTTTCTTTTCTTAGTCTGCAAGAACACACATCCAAAATTTATGCAGCTTAAATAAGCAACATTTGGGTAACAAGAGCAACAAGCATAAAAATGCCTACTTATGTAACAGCACTCTTGAAAGATACAACGGAGCCTAACATTAAGAAATTACTGCAGTCTGGCTTGCCATAAATACCCAGCTGCTGACTTCAAGTTTCTTTTTCAGTCACATTTAAATTCGGCTTCCTTTTACCGCAGCACATTTGTTGGCTTAGCTATAATGTGTCTTTTTGTAAACGGAACCTGAGCTCTTATTTTTTCCTGTACAACTATCACCCCCCCCCCACACCAAATAGTACATCTTCATTTCAAATTATGCTGTCCCCATTGATACGTGGATGGAGTATGATGTGTAAGCACTGGGAGTTTCTGGAGGTTCACTGAGCACTCAACTTCATTCACAGAACTTATGTCACTTGTGATAATGAAGAAAAAGAGCCTGTCAGACTGACAGCTCCAGGCTGATCCAGAAAGATATTAGGTAAAATCCAGAATTTTTGTCTTTGTCTTACAAATTGAGAAACTTTGACCATGATCTCCTCCAAACATGGATTCACAGGATCAAAAATTAAAACAGAACCAACCACAGAATCATATGTTAAAATTGTATCATTTTCAATTTAAAATTTAATTTAGAATTTCCTCTACCAACAAGGTAGAGGAAATTCTTCTTTTCACCAGCAACAGAAGAATGACTGTCAATATGGACACTTGATTTACAGACTCTGTAATTGTGAGGAGACAAGTAAAAAAAAAATCCCACTCAGCAATTTCTATTTTGAAATATGCAAGTCCTGCTTATAGAGGAATAGAAAAATGTGTTCTAACCCAATCCATTTATAGAAGGCACTTTGAGACTATGAACAGCTATGTGCAAAACTGTGCCTACTTTACAGGAAGTGATCCCGTAATGTAATCAGTTTTATGTGTCTGATGCTAGGTTTTACTGTGAGTAGTTATATCAAGGCCCATCTGTATCTGTTATGAAATACTCTGGAATGATGGTTATATTCATACAGACTTGAAAATACACACCATGACCTCAACTTACTTTTCTATTTCAGCAGTTAAGCAAATGATGTGCTCCTGCATTCTGTTTAGTCGAATTTCATTCCGCACTTCCTTGGCTCGAGGATGGTAGTTCCTCGTGTAAAATCCTCTCCAGGAAGCTTGAAGCTTGGTAGCTGCTTCAGTCATCCTTTGCAGTTCAGCTGCACCTTGATCAGCTGGTGCTGCACCTTGCACAGCCAATGAACCAGACCTTTCTTCTGTCATCTGGTCAGGACAAAGAGTTTTTACTCCTGATTCAGCAGCTGATGAGGTGCTGGGGTGACTGTGCAGAACTTGACTTTCAGAGGCCTTTAAAGAGTTGCCAGTCTTTGCAGCCAGGCCAGCTGTTCCGCGATCAGGAGCAGGCACCTGTGGCATCTCTTTGATATTCTCTTGTGTTTCCACACTTCCTGCTGCTCTGTTAGGGTGCTCTCCCATAACAGACAAAGCTTCTTGCTTGTTAGTTGTTTCTCTACTACTATTAACATCTCTCACACATTCAATCACTGTATCATCATCATCATCTTCTTGGCCCAAATTGATTCCATGTAGCTTCAGGTCTGAAGCAGGAGACACTGGAGACAATCCTGAAGCAACTGGCATAAAAGTAGACTCCGAGGATAAAAGGCTGCTGTTTAGTTTGTCTTCATCTGTCTGTACATCTTCAAGGTGTAGCTCCTTGGGAAAGCTTCTTTCACGAGGAAAAGTGTTCTTTACTGCACAGGAATGATCATTGTTTGCACTCGGTCCAACCCAAGAATTCCTCTGGATGACAGGTTCTAGACAAGCAGAAAGAGACATTCTAGCATTAGAGTATTTCAACAATAATAATAATAATAGCTCATCCAATTCATAGGGATTCACAATTTGGTTTTGACAGTTAGCAACTGGGTGGGTAAGATGATCCAACATGCTAGTAATGATGAGCATGATTTCTGTATTAGGACAATACTTACCACAGTAACATCCAAACTTAGCAAATACCAGGTACAAACTGCACTTCCTTGGAGAATAAACTTGTATAAAACAGAAAAGTCAAAGTAGTAACTCTTTCGTTTGTTGGATTACGTTTTTCACCTAACCAACCTACTAGCATTTCAAGACACAAATAAGCACAGACTGGATTTTTTTAGAAACAAAGTATAACTTCAGCTGAGAAAACAGATGAACAGAATAAAATAATAACAGGGCCTTGTTCTTAGATTCCCTCCACAAAGTTAGCACAAAGTTATGTTCAAAAGAAAAATATTTATCTCCACAGGTAAGATCACGGGTGTAGATAAGCTACTTACCCTTTTCAAGAACTATCTGTGATGGCTGGGCCAGGCCACTGTGTTCATGAGCAACTGGCACTGTTTTGCTGGGAGCAGAAGATGTAGGTGGTTCCTCATTTTGGTTTTCATGCATCAACTGCCTCTGGTGGAGTCTAAGCACAGAGTGCAGCAACAGATTTTATGTTTCTTTTAAACTTTCTTTTGTACAGAAAAGATCTAAAAGAAACTATGAACTATTCCAAAGGAAACAAGTGATCAAAACATTCTAAACAAGAGGCTAGTTATGCAGACTCCTATACCTACAAGACACTAACAGGACTACTCACAAAGCAGGGGACTGCAGTCTTTTTCTGCTCCCCTTCCTCCTGCCTCTCTTTCTTCACTACATGTATTAAAAAAGAAAAAAAAAAAGAAAGAAAAGAGAAAAAGCCCAACATGCAATTCTGACTACAGACTGAAAACCATGAGGCATTACTACACACAAGGAAGGCATGCAGATATTTTAAGTATCTAATGTGGAATACATTGTGTGTGTAGGTATAGATGAGTTTGAGGAATGATGGGAGTGTCTTTTACATTTGAAAGTGAGTGAATCAAGGAATAGGTGTTCCTGTTACTAAAGGCCCAAAATCCTAGTACAAATCACTGAATATTGCCACAAACAAAATCATCCTTTAAAACCCAGAGAACACACGGTTGTTTCAGCCCAAGTAAATTAGAAGATCATGAGGCAGAGGTTGAACTGCCCTATAAATCATATATGCATGTGCATGTACATGGGTGAGGATTTGTGGGGATTCCTTTTTCTGATAGGGTTTTTTGGCTTGGTTGTTGAGGTTTTTTTTAATTTTTAAAGAGCTATATTTAGCAGACCACCTTCCTGAATTTTCCCCAGAAACATCATGTGAATGCCAGAGCACTTAGCTAGAGATTCCAAGGTCAAGATGCTTTGACTGCACCTTCTCCTCAGAAACAACTACAACGCTGCTACAATTTTCTCCTGGAGGCCAATTTACACTTGCTAAGCGTACAGTAACTCCTTCCAGATGCTCCCAAGTTTCTGGCCCTTTTAAGGAGATAGCCTTCTTCTAACCACAACACTTCTGTTGCTCAACTTTTTAACCACACTACGCCACTTAGGTAGCTTGCTCCTGGGAGCTGAATTTTCTGCTTTATCTTTCCACAAAAAAAAGTTTGTCAATAGGTCCTGGGGAATAGAACAACCTGTATTGCTCCATTTTCTGGCTTCTAACCAAAATTAGTTCACCTTTACATGGATGAAAAATGCACCATGATAACTCTACTTATCTATTTGCACAGATCTTAGCAAAACAGCTACTGCTGGCAGAACCAGCAGCCTCTCCAGAGGCCTTTGCTGACAGACCTCAGATGCCAGATACAGACGGACAAATGCATCACTGGGAACAGTGTCCCTCAAAAGACAACCTTAACTTTAAAACGAAGAAAGAACCTGCCAACAATAAAAAAGTGGCTAATACACCAGTCCTCATTTACAATTAGAATGAAAGTTAAGCAAAGCTCCTTTTTGAAGTTTTCATCATTTTTTCTGTGGCAATAGAAACCCCAGTACAAAGTTTGTTTATTTTAATCACAATTCTAACACAAACTACCTTCAGAGTCCTACAAAGCACAGACTGAAAAATATAAAGAATTTTCCCCTAGATGGCCCAGAAAGCAGGAAAACACTCCTGCTGCTGCTGCCTTGCCTCTCATTCCCATCTTGGACGCATACTATACATTACACTTTGCATCTCCTGCCCCCACTGTTGCTTTGAAATACTTAAAATGAAATCTTACTATATCTAACACATAAGATACATAATTATGTTCTCAATTACATTGTCTAACAAAGAAAGTAAGTTCTCACCTTTGCTTACTCAGTATTTTTTCCAGTTTGGCATCCTCTTCAGTCTGGAGCCCATATGCAGATATGAGAGGACAAACAGTAGCCAAGTACTGAACTAGCTGAACATGCTGCCCAGGTCGATATGACCTTCCTTTCCCTTGACTGTAGAGCCATTCTGCTTTCAAACTGTTAGGAAGGGGGAAAATGGTCACCTTTAATGAATAGCATAAAACCAGTAACTCTGTGTTTTTAGTGGGTACCCAAGAGCTAATCTACAAATCTAAGCAAAACTTGGAACATGTTCAGTGCCCAGGGAATGCCATTACCAGAACAATGAATAAAGTATTCATTCATTTAAGCATCGATGAAACAAACAAAAACCCCCCTATTTGTCCCAAACTGTGGGGTCTTTGCTTTGTGTGTAATCTTTGAGCACTGAAAACACATTTGTGTCAATGAACTTATCACCAAAGCTTTCACAGAAACAGAGGAGTTCACAAAAACATGCAAAATAGACACAGAGAGCAAATCTTGCCAAAGTATTCAACAAGTCTGGTTTTTAAATTAAATTAATTTCTGCCTGAAAATATTTAATATAACACACTGACATGTAATAATACTGTTAATACAGAACACCCCATTATTAATGAAAAAAATGTATGGATTTCTAAGAGGCAAGTTTTCAGGAAAGTCACAACATGCTATGGTGAAACAGAAATAGAATTGGTTTACCTTCGACCAAGAAAAGGGCACACTTTTATTTTAGTAACAGGGAAAAAAGGACATTAATACCCTAGAATACATTCATGTCCTGGACTAGAATGCGTTTATACTGGATAATACTTATGCTTAGACTCTTCTGATGTCAAGAACTTTGTCATGCAGACATCATAGTGATATAATGACCACAAGGATACAGTAACAAATGATTTGACCAAAATAATATTTAACTAATTAATAACAAAAAAAAAGCCAAATGTAGAAATGCACACGTAAGTCATGCTTTTTATATAAGGGCACATTTGAGCTTCCCCCAAGACAACAGCTTTAACACTTGCTGATTGTCACATTCTGCAAAGTCAAAGAGGCTGTAAAGGGTAACAGACCACTGATGAATTGGGACCACAGTTTTGCTTTGCAGAAGTACTTCTGTGAGTTGAGCAACAAAACAAAAGCCTAATTTCATACTTTTATTTAAACAAGCTGGTGATCCTACATAATTCCAGTGCAAAAGATGAAAAATTTAGCTAAAGCAATTTTAGCTTAGCCAAATTTCATTTGATAATTTTAGAGATTTAATAATACTATTATGTCACCTTTCCTTCTGAGAAATCACATATCCATCAAGGACTTTAAGGTTCAGACACCAGCTGACAATATAAGGCCTGTAGTCAAAGCCAGGGACAGAAGGTGTGGCCATCACACAAGGATTGTTCATAACTGACAGCTGTTCCAATTGGCGAAGAGGGGCCAGGAAAGAAACCTTGAGAAAACAAGATACATTTGTTAACGGAACAGAACACAACACATTTCTCCTAGATGCAGCCGGACAACTCATGCAAAATAACAGAATGACAAATAAATCAAATATCACATTCAATTTTTGAACACAAAGGACTACGAAGAACCTTCTACCAACTACTGCCATCTCCCATTAATTCTTCAGTAAGTGCTATTAGTCCTTGGAAAATATTACCTTGTCTTAAAATTGTGGGAATGGGGCTTTATGTATAGAAAGGTACAGTACTTCTATGACTCCAGTTGACTAAAACAGGTGTCGGATTTTGAAAACGAATAAACAAACAAAGAGCAAGCCAGAAAGCTGGAGAAACACCGTCCTATTTTGAAGAGAAATTATTGCCAAAAAATTTTCCTCCAACTTAAAATCCCAACCAAGAGTTTTGGCTGCTACTTACAATAAACAAACAAAACAATAAAGACAAAAGTCACAGGCAGATTATTCGCTTCTCTTACACAGTGTTTGAAAAATAGGTCAGCGGCAACAAGTGCAATTCAAACCTATGTTCTAAACACAGCAGCTGCAGAAGCAGTTAATCAGCTCAGCTTTCAACTTTCAGACAACCACCAAAGATATGAATTTAGGCCTGAAAGTAACATCCTTGAATAATATAAAAACATAACAGAAAAAAGACAAAGTTTCTTTCCAGACTAAATTTTAAAAGATATCACCTAGCTTGTGCAGCTAATGCAGACATGGTTATTACACACAAACAATTAAACTATTAAAAGTTGGGTTGTTTCAAAGAAGAGAGCCCATTTTCAGTTAGAACCTCAAAACATTGTTCAACTTCCTTCTTTCCATCTACCAAAACACAAGGTGATCTATCTTCTATATCTTACCTCATTTAAATCTCTGATTTCATTTTCTGCCAAAGAAATAACAGTCAAACTCTGAGGTAGGCAAACTGGGGCAGTGCGAAGTGAAGTTATAATATTTCCATGTAGCAACAGGGTCTAAAAAATACAGTGATTAAATGAATGTTTGCTCAAAACCCTCAGATTTCTTTTTCAGGCATGACCTTACAAAAATACATGCAAAAGAACTATAATTAAGGCTTTCTGGTCACAGTTACCAAAAAATGCACTTGGAAATGTTTTTCTCTACAGTGTGCATGCCAGAATAGTTAACAGTATGTTTTGTCTTTATTCATGATAGGAGATAAGAGAACAAAGAGCTATGAAGAAGATATCACCATCATATCTTTATCAAAATCATTGGAGTGGTTACATAAAAACCATTGCCTCAGTTCCTGCAACTTGAAAACAAGGAAGAGAATTCTTACACGCTTCCCTCTAGAAATTACAGTTAATTAATTAAGATGCTCTAAGAGCTAGTGTTTGAATAGTGAATGTCTAAAGGAAGAACTTTTCAAAGCAAATTTCCTTATGTAAAGAATGCAATAAGAACAGAGATAGAATAACATCTACCTTCAGCGAGGTAAGCTTGGAGAGATCGCTTAATTGAGCTATGTTGTTGTCCGACAGATCAAGATGCTGAAGAGACAGACAGGAATTGATTTGTTCAATGGCCTACAAAAACAAAGAACTCAGTTACCCGCAGTAACTCTTTTTTAGCCACTAAATAAAACCAGGTATCAATAACTATAAATTATTTTGAAAGCTAAAAAAACCATCAGCTAAGTAAGCCAAAATAAAAACCATGTTTTAATACAGTCATATTTTAAAGATAATAATTATTTTTCCTGTTTTGGAGATTATTTCCTTATTCTCATTTCATTTTGAAACCTTTTATTTTCCCGAGACAACTCTACTCCAAAAGCTGCCCTCTTCTATTTCATAAGCCAGTAGAGAAAACATTAACATCGTTGTTCCAATCAAAACATATTCAGATCTCTTTGCAGCATTTTCCAAATTTCTATAACACAAGATTCTGGTAAATGCAACAGACTAAACACTTTACCTTAAGGTTATTTCCTGCCAAATTCAGCCATTCCAGGTGCACCAAATCCTTCAGCCCTTCCACATACCCAATACTATTATGAGGCAAGTTGAGTACTCGGAGCTTGGTCAGTTTTGCTACCCCCATCATTCGCACCAGACGATTGTTGGCTACAGAGAGCTGCAGATGGACACACGAAAGAAACACTTTTAACTACACAGACAGAATAAGCTTCTACTTTTAGTAGTTAAAAATCTACTCAACAGATACTTGTTCAACCTACGTATTTCATTTTCAAGTAAATAACACAGACAAAAAGCCTGCAAGAACCAGGAAATAAATTACTGATCAAAGAACATAAGTCTTCACAACTCACTCCACAAACTTAAGAGGAAATTCTCCTAGCAATAGCTAAATAAAGGAAAAAGAACGACGAATTGTGTCATGTGAACACAAGGTTTTCATACCAGAATTGCCAATTCATGGTGCAAATTGTTGCCCCACTCCTGGTGTAAAATTGCACTTACTGTCAATATGGCAGAGGACAAAATATATTTCACAGAATTCTCAAACAGGTCCTGTACTAACAGGACTGTAAACCACAAACTTTTTAAAGGGTAAATCCTGATTAGACATACACTTCAGTAACATGATCACCAAGCTGGCAGTGTGATGAAGGTTTGTTGTAGCAACAAACCCCACCTCTGCCAACTCAGTGTAGCTTGCCTGTAGAAGTTATCAGGCAGCTTCAAGTCTACCCAGAGGCAGTTTCAGTGATAATACAACATTATTTCTAAGGTTACAAAGCTCAAGCACTCAAAAGCTAAGAATTATCAAAATTTGAGTCATCAGTGACTTTTCTAAATGTTCTTATGATGCCCCTCCCCCATCAGGATTTATTTAGCTCATTTTTAGTTACCCAGGTAATTCACAAAACAGCCTCCTCCACTATCAGTTGTAGACCTCCACTGAAAACAAAGCTTTCTACTTTAGTTAGCCACCATTTATTTTCCTCTGAAGACAGTAACTGCTAGCTTACTTCAATTGCATAATACAGCCTTAAGGCAGAAGATGCTAACATCATAGCACCATTATCTGATAACAATTTCAAATCAAGGAACACTGACCTGCATCAGATTCCTGCATTTCTCCAAGTGTTCCAATTTAATTATCTGGTTTTTGTCCAGAATCAGAGTCTGGGTATCAGCATCACAGGGCAAGGTTGGACCCAGTTTTTGCAATCCTTGACCTGAGCAGTTGACTACCAAGCCTTAGAATAAAAAGGAGAAAAAACAAAAAAAAAAACACCACAAGGTTTATATACAAGAACATGTACTGAAAAAGCAATGCAAGACAAACAGATTTGTTTTATAATGGATGCAGATAATTTGAAAAAATGGATTAACTTTCTTTTTTATGTAAAACTGAAGCAAATTACTTCAGCTAAAACACCTCAAGAGTAACTGATCCAATTAATGGAAGATATACATACCAGACACTGTCCCAGTTAAGAACTCTAGCAGAGTTCTGGGAAAGTCACAACAGAGCCTCTGAAGTGAGATGCAGCAAAATTCTGGCAGCTAAATTTAAAGGTGTGATCCTCAAAACTCCAAATTTCAAAAGAGCCTAAATTTTAAAATTCTTCAGAGATTTTAAATTTTGAGCAGCTTGACAACTACCTATGTGTAAGCATTCTAACTAAACTAAGAAGCCATTCATGCAGCCATACTACAGTACTGGGGTCATTGGGAGGAACAAACTGTGAACAGGCTAGCATACCATTTACTTAATGCAACACACAATTAAAATGTCCCAAGCCAAGAGGGCTATTATATGAAGTTAAAAGGCAAACATTTGCCATCTACAGGGAGCCTGAATCACTGGGTACCCAAAGTGATAACTGACAATAATAATTTTCATACACTAAGCCTCTGCTGTGTATTTGATGTATTACTGTAGTGCTCGTTCTTCTCTTACTATCTGTTCAGTAAATAATGCTTCCTTTTTCAGCAACATTTCCAAAACAGTGTTCTCACCTCACATGCTGTACATATTAACTCTTACAGCTTACAGGTTTTTGAGGTTTAGTTATGCTATAGATGTAGACAAACATTTTCTGTGTACCATTTTGTCAACTAGAGACCATGGATTTCTAAGAAAGATGTCTGACTACATTTATTATATTTCCACTGTTTTCAAATCCATGGCTGCCACAAGAGCTTTGTAGAGCAGCAAGGCAGAGCCAGCAACCATCACACTCCTGTCTTTGCACATTCAGGGAGAAAGTACTGCTTGTTTCTCACTCAAGTAGTCACTTCTGCAACCACTTGGTCACTTTGATTAACAGAGAAACTTTGCATCTGCTCATTTATCCAAGAGTTTGTTACAGAAATTCACAACTGGCCCCTCTGGACTAGGGGAGAGGCAAAGACCCACAGTACTGAACTGCAAGAGTAATCCTTTTATTCATGCGCGTGAGGTGTCCCCTTCAAACTGGAGGACTTGGAATGTGGCTTTACACATGGTTCTCAGAGATTTCCAGCATTCAAGTATAACTGCTACTTAATACACACAACCATTTGCAAAGAACCTGTATTTCTATGGCAACATCATCCACCTGCTTCTCTATTGATCCAGACATCCCTGCAGTCAGGCTTGCTACAATCACTTCTCCATGATGCCAGACAAAGGAAGGTTTTCACAGAGGTGTTAAACGAGCCTGAATGCTGGCATTATTTCCCTTGTCTGGGGATATCCTTTATAAGCACCTTCAAGACTCAGAGAAGCATAGGTCCCTCTTTCAAAATGGTCTGTCCTTCTCTGCCTTGTAACAAGCTGGAGTCCTTTAGTTCGCTTGCTTAAGCATGACAGTTCCGTATACGGCATGAATCATATGTACCTGCGTAACTCTAAGAAATTAATACGATTCCATTCTATAAAGACTCATTGATATAATACCTGGGGAACGAGATTTTCGTAATAGGCTTTCAGGAGCCATGAAAACATTTCAAAATTGCCTATTTCTCGTTTGGCAGAAAGCAAGGAACTACACCCTCAGAAGTGGCGCTGTCTCCAAGACCTCTCAGTCCCCCCCCCAAGGGAAACCGGGCCCTATTTCATTCAGATCCCGGCCTATAAAGGTTCTACAAGGCTGCGCGATCCTCAGCACGATGGA
>NW_008237619.1:5696925-5699634 GCF_000691975.1 Corvus brachyrhynchos
GGGGAGCGGAGGCCGCGCCTTTGGGGCTGTCCGGAGACGCCGGTGGTCAGTACAAGTCGCTCGTATTGAGCGGTGTGAGAACAGCATCGGTGTCCAGGTGCCGTAACTGCCGTCAGAGCTGCTCCGCAGGAGATCCGTGCCGTGCTGTAATTTGGGATTGGGTTTTAGGATGAGGTTTGCAAAAGGGGTCTTAAAATAAAACAGCAGGTGTAAAGTACCAAAGTTTTGTAGAAAATGCTGCTTAGACATCCTGCATCTAATGCTGAGATTTGCTAGAGCCAACATCTAGTCTTCCAAATTAATTGAGTAGAAATCTTTGGGGTAAAATAGGGTGGAGAGTCCTT
The DNA here is from genome assembly GCF_000691975.1 of Corvus brachyrhynchos. Lineage (NCBI taxonomy): Eukaryota > Metazoa > Chordata > Aves > Passeriformes > Corvidae > Corvus > Corvus brachyrhynchos. Next base: position 5,697,270 of record NW_008237619.1, read on the forward strand.
TCAAGCTATCGTGTCATATGCAGACAGGACTGTCACTGCCTGCAAAAAGAGGGCTTGGCTTTTGAGTATCTCAGTACAGCTGTCTTGGTCTACAGAATCTCCTGCAAAATGACCAGGAGATAGACTGGTTGAATCCTTGTGACCACTCCTGGGAACTAGGTTGTACTTTAAATTGAATTACACAGCTAATAACAAGCCAGCCTGCTCATTCTGCCTGTTGTTTTAGACAAGCAGGTTAGTGTCACTAGGCAAGAAGGAACTGGGTGGAGCATTGATCTCCCTGTGTTCCCTAGGCCAAGTTTTGAGTCACTCCACATACAGGAAGTACATTGTTGCTTGAGGACAGACACTTGGAAGGAATGATGCTGGACACAGCTATTGATGCTGTGCCTGAAATACACAGCAGCTCTGGATGCAAGTGGTAATTTGAACTTTTTTTTTCAGAAAAATGAAGCTGCTTCAGAATGCCTTGTAAGACATCAGTTTGACCAATGTAACAAAATTCAAAACTTTAAATTTCTTGAATTATCTTCTAAAATTTTTAATAGTCAGGGCTGTGTTTAAGAACTCCAAAAGCATAAATGTTGAAAAACACTGACTCAAAGAATACTTAATGCAAACTGTGATAATGTCTTCCATGGCAACAAAGCTTACACAAAACACTTTGCCTTCCCAGGTTTTTCAGTTCTTGAATGCAAAATGTGAGTCTGCATTCCTTTCCAAGAGAAACCCCCGTCAGATCAACTGGACTGTTCTGTACAGGCGTAAGCACAAGAAAGGACAGTCAGTAAGTACATACCAGCTAATGGCACTGTAAGTTGGTGACCAAAAGATGTGGTCACTGGTCTGTTAGAGGTCACTTGAGCTTGCCAGTGTTCAGCAGAAGCATGACCCAGGTCACCAGGTTGAAGACTGGTCAATAATGGTGAAAATGTGAGCGTAATTACGTGAGTTTATACACCACTTCAACAAAACCATTGCATTGGTGTGGTAGCACTTCTTTAAAGGATCACTCAGAGCCACAGTAGGTTCAGTAGATCTTAATAATTGTAGGAATGGCATATGTTTTTAAAAGTTAGTTTTGGGGAAGGTGGGTAATGCTGTTCAATAAGCAGATTTCCTAAAAGTTTGGTCTTGTAAACTTCCTGAATAGTGACAACATAGGGAGCTGATTCCAGGGTTAGGGGAGCAGTGATGACACTCTTAATATAGTCTCCTTGAAAACGTTAGGCTGTATCTTAGCAGGTCTTTTCCTATGTAGCTTCACTGCATGAAAAGAATAAATCATGAAGGCACATAGCATGAGGTATCTCCAGTGCTCTTGTTCAAATGTGTGCAGCAGAAGAGCTTTGAGAAGGCTTACATCAATGCAGTAAGTCAGCGTTCTTGCCAGTTTGGTTGAAGAAAGAAAGTTAATGCATGATGGCTTACACTGCTCCCCAGCACCTGATCCCACTTGAATAGGTGTGGAGTGTCGTCCTTTTAGAAGACACCATCAAAGGTTTCTCCTTCCCTTTTTTTCTTGTGGGAGTTACAGATGGCTGAACTTTTGACATTATTTTGAAATAATTTTTTTCATACTTGCTGTAGAAGCCTGGAAGATAGAGGGGCTAATGTGTGTGTCTCCAACACTGATAGCTGGATAGCTGGGGAGCCAACCAAGGACTGTTGGTAATAACACACTATGGAAAGTACAGGATGTGGCTGGAGAAGGGGCCGTATGGAGGTAGGGCAGCACTTCTGTGTACTCAACAGAAGGATTCTCTGAAGTGAGGAGTGAAATTCTACTTTGGTGTACAGTTTTAAATAGCTTTAATCTCAATAGCAGCTTGTTTCTGTAACTGTTGTGTATTTAATGTCTTGTGATGCTAATTGTCTGTGTTCGTCTCCTGCCCTCTTAGGAAGAGGTGCAAAAGAAGCGCACGCGCCGTGCAGTGAAGTTTCAGAGAGCCATCACTGGTGCCTCTCTAGCTGAGATTATGGCCAAGCGAAACCAGAAGCCCGAAGTACGAAAGGCGCAGAGGGAACAAGCTATTAGGTGAGAAGTTAGAGATCACTGGAGCTATCCCAAGCTTTTCAATGATTACAGTACTTTTCATACAAAAGCTTAAGCTCTAGGTGAGCTCCGTGTTCTATAAGATTTTTGTAGGGTTTTTTGTTTGCTTTTAATCTATGTATTTGTATGTAATACTGAATAATCTTGGCAAGAGATAGCAGCAGCAGAGAGGGGTCTCTTCGTGCACTCTTCCATTGTATTCTTGTGATACACAGTTCTGCTGTCTCTGTAGAAATCTCCCCAGGGGATAGTGAATGTGGAGGAGAAATCTGCAGTAATACATTCCATTCCTGATCTTGGGATGCTCTT
>NW_008237619.1:5699689-5702824 GCF_000691975.1 Corvus brachyrhynchos
TTAACAGGGCTGCAAAGGAAGCCAAGAAGGCTAAGCAGGCAACCAAGAAAACAGCTGTTTCTGCTGCAAAGGTGAGATGCAATAGGAAAATAGAAACTATGAAATGGAATACACCATGCTGTAACACAACACACAACATTCTGCTGTCGCACTTTATTGGAAATTCCCATTTCTGTTTTGAGGAAGCAGTTTTGTAACTTTTTGATGTGAAAGTTCCTCAGCTAGACTTTTGTACTGAAGTTAAACATACCCAAACAGCTGCATAGAATGAATCTTTTTTACAGAATAAGTAAATATTACAGTTAAACAACTTTTTGACATAATATCAGATATAATTGATAAAAATTTGTCTGAACGTGACATATTCACTGTCTAGGAACTTGGTAACAATATATTGATGAATGTTACCATGTTTCATTATCACTTATGAATTAGTGCCATATGCTGGCTTAGTGTTACGTGTGTAAACATCTGTTAACATGATCCCAATGTTACAGGTTTTAATTCTAGTCTGATCTGATCTGATTTCCATCAAGAGTGTATATAGGGATACATTTAGGACTGCAAATAAACAGCTTTTTGCTCATACTTCATTATTTCTCTCCAGGCCCCTACAAAGGCAGCACCTAAGCAGAAGATTGTGAAACCAGTCAAGGTTTCTGCTCCCCGTGTTGGTGGAAAGCGCTAACTTGCCAAACAGTTGGTCATGCTGAATAAACATCTGATGGAATTCCATTACTTGTGCCATGGTCTGCTCAGCTGTGTGAGATATACTGAAGGGAATGAATCTGTGAAATAACCATGTCTGGGTTTTGCAGACTGAAAAGCATCTTCCTGCCATAAAACACTTGGTTTCTTAGACAATCTGCTGTATTAGCACGTTTCCCCACTCCTCACTGAGTGGCTAAGCTAGCAGGGGAGATGGAGCTGATGTTTGAGGAGTGTTCTTGCCTTAAGGACAGAACAGCGCCTAAGCTTATTCTGCATCTATGACAAGTGACATAAAAAGAGGTTTCTAAGCTCAGACACAAGCTAAAGGAGGTGTGAAGCAATACCATCTGTAAGTCACTTAAAAAGGTCCTGTGTTGTGGAATGCATGTAGCAGGATCCAGAGAATCAAATAAGGAAAAGGTTAAAAAAGGGAATGGATGGTTTCACAGACTGCATGGCATTTACACACAAAGGTTCAGATGTCAACTTCTGGGTTGGGAAGTTACAAAACGATGAATTGCTGGAAGCTGTTGTCAGGAAAAGGATGCCTGTGAAGATTGAATGGCTTCCAAATACAGCTGATGAGCTGCTGGTACACAGTCAAAGCTCATTTAGGTTCATATTTAACTTCCTGGAGGCAGATACGGGTTCCCTTAGTAATTTTCCACCCTCCCACCGCTAGAGGGATTGAAATTCCTCATGGGAATTCCTCTGTTTGCATAAGTAACTGCACTGTACAGACAGCATGCCCAAACTTTGCCACAGGTTTGCTGGACAGCAATAGCCTTGGCAAGGCAAGTTCCTGACTTACTAGAACCACAATAGGAACCTTCACTATTTTCTGGATCACTTAGTTGTCTGTTGATGTCACATCTTAATGCCTGTTAGCTCTTAGGGCTTGGTGTGTTACCTCACTACACCTATCAAGAAGAAGGCAGCTGTGTTGTCACATTTCAACTTCCTTCGAAGCCCTTTTGGGCTTCAGAAACAATGGCTGTAGTGGGCACTGTGGGTTATGGGCTATACTTTTGAGCTATACCTTGTCTGGGTTTTAATAAAATAGATATAGGTCTGGATGAAGGCTGCAACCCATTTAAAAAAGGTCTGTCATGGTTATATTAATGGAATTTGCACCATGATCTTCCGACAATTCTGCTTTTTGCTATTTAAAAAACCCCATAGGGGCTACTCATGTTTAGATTGAAATTTAAGGCTTTTAAACTAGTTAACACACTTGAAAGGGAAGGAGCCAGAAACCGGAGGGGGAAAGAGAGAGAGGAAGAAAAATCGCCTGTAGTTAGCAAGGAAAGGAATTTTTAATAATTTAAATCTGAAGGCTGAAAACACTGAAATTTACCTGTGCTACTGGTGATTAGATAAATCACATCAGTGTCTTGTAGAAAGCACCTGCTACCCTGAATGTGTCCTTGTGAATGCTTTCAGCTAAGAAGCTGAAAATCAAGATGAGCTTCTACCATCTGCTTGAAATACCATTAATGATATATATAGAAATTGATTGGCAGATATGACTAATTAATAAGTCAGTATTTGTTAATGCTTTGAAGTTTGCAGGCTTTGGCTGCCTGGTGTCACTGCAGTGGTGCACAGAAGTGCTTCATGATTACTCTTCCTTGATGTTTATTTCTAAGTTCTAACTGATTTGGGGAGAAGGAGTAAAGAATTAACAGGTTATTCCTCCCACAAGCTGTGCATCGAGTGAAGCAGGCTGTTCTAAGCAGGGCCTTAACCTGGTGTAACAGCACGTTATTCAACTCAAACATATATGTAATAGAATGAATTAACATGGAAATTAATATGAGCCCTTGTGTTTACCTAATGCAATGTAATTGATCCTCTATCAAGTATTTATCATAAAAAATGGAGTACCTAGGTCTGTCACAGACCCACAAAACAGTTTAAGTTAAAAAGGATCTCCAGAGGACATCAGTCCAACTCCTTCAAATCGTGTTTGTTTGGATCAGATTGTTTAGTATCCAGCTGAGACTTGAACGCAGCTCCAAGGACGGAGATTCCACAACCTCCTTCAGGCAACCTGTTCCGGTATTCGACCACTGCCATTTTAAAACAAAATAAATCAAAAAACTAAACACAGAACCCTTTTTTCTATATAAACAGAGCCTTTGGCCAGCCTCGCTCCATCTAGTCAGAATCTGTGTGTTTGGGTGATGCCTTAGGGGATCACTGTGCTCCAGGTGCGTCCTGCCGGTACCGAGCACAGGGAGGAAGGGTCGCTGCTGTGCTTTGCCTGGGTGCGTCAGCCCGCGGTTCCTACCTCTCATCTCTGTTACGGATGTAAAAACCAGCGCAAAGCTCGGACAAGTAAAACGCGCAGTCGACATCTAAAGGATTTTCTTTCTTGCCTCTTACAAACAAAACAGTGCGCACTGAGCGCCCCGAGGGAGG
>NW_008237619.1:5703689-5710080 GCF_000691975.1 Corvus brachyrhynchos
GGTTACCCCAGAGCACATGGCACCGGACTGCGTCCGGACGGTTCTTGAATATTTGCACTGACGGAGACTCCACAGCCTCTCTGGGCAGCCAGTACCGGTGCACGGTCACCTTTACAATTTTTCCTCCTGTTCACGTGGAACTTCCCGTGCCTCAGTTTCTGCTCGTTGCCTCTTGTCCTATTGCTTGGCACCACCGGGACCTTGCTCCGTCCTCCTGACACCATCTGTTTAGATATTTATACGTGTTAGTGCAGTCCCCTCTCAGTCGTCTCGTCTCAAGGCTGACTGGGCCCAGTTCCCTCAGCCCGTCCTTGTAAAAAAGATTTTTCAGTCCCTTAATCATCCTTATTGCCCTCTCCTGGACCTGCTCCAGGAATTCCCTGTCTCCCTTGTACTGAAGGAACGTCCGTGTGCCCTCCCCAGCGGGACCAGGAGGGGACTGTCGCTTGCTGAGTGACCAGTGCCTTTAAACGCCACCTCGAAGCACGTAGTCTGTGGGCAGTGACATTGTGTCACACCCTGAGAGCCAGGGCTCGCTCTGCACAGTACAGCTTGGTCAGCAAATTGTCCAGGGCTTCTTGTCTGCTAGTGGTACCTTGCACATGTGGAAACACGGAGTATGGCTATCCCCTCCAGGTCTTGCACACCGTCTGCTTAAGACAGTGACATCTCAACCTGTGCCCTCGGTATAGGGTGATAATCCATTCCACGTGACCCGGGTTAGCTTTGGACCTCATCCACGAGTGTGATGGTGTTCATGTTTAAGTTCTACAGCTGCCAATGGTGGTTGGCAGTCCTGGCACTCATTGTTATATTTGTCTCTTTCTTGCAATGAGAAGCTGAAAATACCAGACTAATTCTCAGCTGCGTTCTGAGTGATATCACAGCTGTTACAAATGGTGGTGCCTGAACAACAGCAGTTCCCAATTGGACCTTCTTTTGGCTGAGGAAATGGCTTGATAATGTGTTCCCTTTGGATTTAGTGTTCTACTTTTAGTCCTAGGTATCCATTAAACAAGTAGCCTGCTTTTCACTTGCTGTGGGCCCGGTGTGTGTCTGTACTGCTTCTCTTGTTCCACTTTCTTCATCCATCAGCAAGTCTGTCATTTCAGCTTTAGTTTTCCCTATTTTCATTTGGAGGGGTATTGCTCTAGCTGCAGCCCATCCCTCCAATCCAAATCTCATTGACTTGAAGATCCTTTTCATGTGAAAAAGGATTTGGCATCTCAAAGCTGATATATCCATTCTGGGTGCTGGTTTCCTTGCCTCTATCTGCATTCTCATTGTCTGCCCAGCGTTGGACTGTTCTGGCATCAACTCTCAGCCTATGCTGGAAGCTTCCTCCATGGGCCTCAGTGTAGCTTCTGTTTGTCAGGAGAGAGCGTTCTGTATTCTTTGATCTTACTGGTCACCTTTGTTTGCACATCCTATATTCTCTTACTTCTCTTGCACTGAGAATACTAAAATACATTCTATGCTTTCAGTTCAAGTATTACGTTTCTTCCCTGTGTCTCCTTTAAAACAATGTTTTCCCTGCCATTACAGTACTTTTTGGCTGCTAGTGGACAGCAGCTTTGGCCCAGCTGTCATCCTGAGATGGGCATCATCTTGGGGTGTGTCTGTTCTGTAACTGCAAGGCAATAGGCTGGAGAATGGCTAGGAAGGGTGTTAGAGGTGTGATTTGAAGGCCAGAGACTTCCTGTCTTATTTCAGATGAAATCAAGGAAATGTAAAAATGTTGAAATGGGCATGAATGTCCTAGGTTGCCTTAAGTCTGTGTTTTCCTGATCCTTACAGAGATGTGTATGTATTGATCATGCATGTCATGCTCTGAGAAGGTGTAAGCAAGCAAGTCTAAGTCTGTGTCTGCAAAGGTTTTGAGTTCTGCTGGATTTTGAACCATAGAGACCCAGCTGCTATGTATGCTTTTATATTGTCCTAGTGAAGAAAATGAATTGGGATTGAAAGCCGTGCATGGAAAATGCCTTGGTATCTAGAAGAGGACCCTGGGCTTAGGACCTTTTGAGTATCTAAAATTATTTATAGAATTACAGAATGTGCTGAGTTGGAAGGGACCCACAAAGATCATTGAATACAACTCCAGGCCCTGCACAGGACACCCCAAGAGTTACAAGAGTCATCCCCAAGAGCATTGTTCAAGCACTTCCTGAGCTCTGTCAGGCTTGGTGCTGTGACCCCTTCCCTGGGGAGCCTGTTCCAGTGCCTGACCAACTTCTGAGGGGAGAATCTTTTCCTGATACCCAACCTAAACCTCCCCTGGCACAAATTCAGGCCATTTCCTCTGGTCCTGTCATTTATACTTGGTTACACTGGTAAAGTACTGGTGGGAAATTGATTTATTTAAATTCTAAAATCATAAGCAATTGCTTTAAGTCAGTGTTAATAATGCATATCCATGTCATTGCATATAACACAGTTGATCCTAATTTTGCAAAAGCCCTTAAGTGAGCCTTCCAATTGCCATCCTCTTCAGTAAGAACAAGCCATTTGTGTGGGCTAAATGCAAGATTATGTTACAGCTTTTATTACCTTGGGATTATTAGGCTAAATGTCTAAATATATTTTTTTTTTTCTGGCCTTAAAAATCTTTCCAGGAGGGTTTGCTTAATGTAGTGACATTCTTAATGTTCTGTCTCAAATTACCAGTAGTGACATACAATATCATGCAAATGGTATGAGAGAACCACAGCTGGTAATAATGAGTCAGAGAGGGAAAGTATAGATGTCTGACTTCATTTTTCTTGGTTACTATGTAATATTTTCGGTTATTAATTATCAGTGTTTTGCTAATCACCTACATATTGTAGTTATGTGTTTAAGGTAAATTGAATTAAGATTAGAAGCCTAATCAAGCTGCATTAATTTTTCTTAGGTATTCTTAAGCAGGTTAAAGATTACATTAAAGAATGCAGCAAGTGCCAGGAAAAGCTAGATCGCTCTAGATCTCTCTCAGATCCCTCTGAAATGCTGGAGGAGCTAGGACTGGATGCAAAATCTCATGAGGACAGTAATGAGACAGATGATGAATTGAGTAACACAGCATCAATCCCAGCTGCATCCCCAAAGCCTGTGAAGAAGAAGCCAATAGCAAAGCATGAGCTTGTATTTGTAAGTACCATTGTTTACATCTGAATGGATTTGCATTGTCAAATGAATATGTGGAAATGGGTTACTGGTATGCATGTGATGAAATTAATTATAGTGCATCATTGTTGGGAAATAAAATCAGCCTGCATATTTTGCGGGGTGCAGAATCTAAGATAAAATGAATGGCAAAATTGCCAGTAAAACATCACATACAAGGTTCTTATGGGCTCTATATCTTTTCCTTGATGCTATATTGATGTATAAAATTCTTGTTCATAACTGCAGGCTCACATGCATGTAAAGACACTTGAATTTAGAAATTGTTTCAAACTGTAGCGTAGAAAAATACAGCCAAAGAACTGTTTGAATGTGTCTTCCCATTTTTCCAGTTGTCTGTTTTAACTGTGTTTGGAGGGAGGGTGAAACTTAGAGTGAAAGCAGTAGTAAAGTTAAGCTGTATATTCTACAGGCTTGAACTGATTGTATGGTTGCAGAAAATAATCCTTTTCTGTGTTTCAGTGTGAATGCTTAAAAAGGCACAATCTAAATGTAATGAAGTTCTCATAATGTTGTTTATGACAGGTTGACAGTAAGGGCCTTGTGAAGCAGTCATCTTCCAAACATTGTCTGTCAGTCTTAAACCAACTGAATCAGCAGAGGCTTTCCAATCAGTTCTGTGATGTGACTTTGCTGATTGAAGGAGAGGAATACAAAGCTCACAAATCTGTCTTGGCAGCCAACAGCGAGTACTTCCGAGAACTCTTCATTGAAAAGGGAGCTGTCACTAGTCATGAAGCTGTAGTGGATCTGTCAGGTGAATTGTTGTGGGTTTCAAAGCTAGAAATCATAATATCCTAAGTAAGGTGTACAGTATTTAGTTCAGTCTTTTTTGAGTGTTGAAGACAACCAAATTTTTTGTCTTGCTTTTTTCTCTCTTTTAATCTAAAAGTATTTTGTGTGGATCTTAATGCAAAAGTGATCAGTCTGATTTTGCCTAATCTGATTTTCCATGGGCTGTGGTATTTAATCTTAAAATTTCTGAGAGGCTTTGGATGGATTTTTACCTTGCTTAGGCATGTTCCCTCCTTGTATTAGTCACAAACGTTAAAAAGGGAAGAAAATCAAATGCTTGAATACATCAAGCGGGGATGTTGACAAGCTGCTTGGAGAGCTGTTTAGTTTAATGAATGCTAAATTGCTTCTTAGTTCTGTGAAGCGGAATCATACATGTCTGCTTATATCTCAGACCTGGTACATAAAAGATAGGAGACAATTCTAAAATAAATGTTCTAAAAATAGCTTTGTAGTGATGAAGAATACTGTACAGAACATATGCCTTCTGCATTGCTTTCTCACTTAATAACTGTCTCTGCATGAGCAACAGACATGTGTGAACAATAATCTTCTAATAGGATAGTCCAGAAGGTTCCCCACATTAAATATTTGATTTATTATTTATGCAACTGTGGAAAATTATACCAGGTCCTTATATTTAATCAGTTCTATCTATATATCCATATCTTTATTGTTTTCAATAGCTACTTTCTTGTCTTATTTTTCTGCCACATCATTTGTTACTTAAGACCTGAATACTTTCTGAATGTAGCAGGTCCAGAAAGACTTTGGTTAAATTCATCTGCTCTAAAAGTATTGTGACTCTCCCAGCACCTTGAAATATTCCTCATAGAATTTTATTGGGAAACTATCTTAAGTTCTTCTTAGTTACTGGAAAAGTTGTCTGAGCTTACTTACACGTAGAAACTACATGAGGAGGCAGCTTTAGTGTAAATGACAACTGGGTCCCAGCGAAGGGCTCCAGTGTTATTTCCAAGTGTGTTTTGCTATAAATTTCACACTTAACTGTATCAAAGGTGAACTGCTGTTTTCATCATGGGATATTTTGGTGTAATTTCAGGTCATCAGTATTTTCTCTAATATCTTGTTTTATTCCTGGTAGGTTTCTGCAAGTCCAGTTTCCTGCCTTTATTGGAATTTGCTTATACTTCAGAATTAACATTTGACTTCTGTAGTATGGCGGAAGTGGCCATGCTCGCTCGGCATCTCTTCATGTCAGAGGTCCTGGAAATCTGTGAGAATGTGCACAAACAGATGGAAGAGAAACAAATTACGGTGTACCAAAAGGGAGGTATTCAAACAGTAGAGTCAACACAAAATGTAGCAGAGCAGGCTGAAGTGGAGATGCAGCCCGTGGATGGTGCTGAGCAAGCTAAGCTCACAGCCAGTGAAGTGCCAGTAGCTGTGAATGGAGCTCCTTCCTCTGCTGGGACAGAGGAGGCAGCAGCACCCCAGCCTGATCTGCACCCAGAGCCTCTGGAGGCCGCTGTGAGTGATCCTTCCAAGCCTGTGGAACAGTGTGAAACAACTGAAAATTACATCAAGATCCAGCTGGTGGAGAGCATTTCAAGCAGCATCTACAGCAGACACAGCACTGAGCCATCAGCTGTGGAAGCCATGGACACTCAGAATCAAAGGGAAACTGAGACAGTTCAAAATGAAAGTGATAAAGCCCATGTGGACTCTGCTTCAGAAGACTCCTCAGAGACACTCAAGCAAAAAAGCAACGAGCAGAGCAGCTCTGTTTCCCAGCCGGAAAGCCTCGCTTCCAGCCAGGATGATACTTACAAAAGCAAACTTCGCCAGCGTTCAGTCAGTGAGGGGGGATACATCAGACTGCATAAAGGAATTGAGAAAAAACTGCAGAATAGAAAGACAAATCCTAAATCTGCAGTGCAGCAGGTATTCTGTCATTACACCTGTGGTTACCAAAGTAACTTCTAAGCTGTGACAGTTGTGCAAGCAAAACCCCAGAAGCATTGACTTGGCATCAGACCTTCCACATTGAAGGTCTTTAGAATGCTTGGTGACCACAGCCTAGGTCGAGTATCTTCTCACAGCTTGTTATGGTTGGACAGAAGTTGTATAATCTCCCCAAAATTCTTAATGATCTGTGAATTTAATTCAGCTAGTTCTTGTGTATGTCTGTCATAGATACAAATATTTATCTGTTAGAGAAGTGAGATCCTACACTTCAGACTTGAAAACAGCGTTGGGAATGAAAAATCTTACATCCCATGTGGATATTAAGATGTAGTCATGAGTCACAGTAATGCAGTCCTGCTACCTTCAGATTGGGGTCAGTTAAGAGAAAGGTTCAAAGACCACTGGTGTTAAAAACTCTAGCACTTGAACATACTAAATGTGTAGTAACTGAACTAGTTCCATTTACAATATTTTTTAATGAAACAGTCTTATTACTCTTTCC
>NW_008237619.1:5710410-5725206 GCF_000691975.1 Corvus brachyrhynchos
CCTTTGAGAGCCTTTCTTCTTTCATTGTCTATGGATAGTTGACATTCATCTCAAGGGGCATTCATGCATTTAGTTTGTGACAGAGTGCACTTCACTGCATGTTGGCAAAGTCTTCTAAAGAGCTGTTAGTTTCCAGAGGAGTCCTGAGAGTTTTGCATACTAGAGCCACCAGTCCCACACACAGGGGAATAATTTGTTATTGTTACAACACCCTAATTGATAGAAACTATAGCATTTGTGGTTTTTTACAGATGGACAGCTTAAAGACCAGACGTTAAAATTTGTGCGATCAAAATACTTGACCAACCTATTTTTGCTGGTTAGAGAGTGCCAGGGTTTTGGTTTGTTTTGGAAGGGAGAATATTTACCTTTGGGGATAGTTCCTGTTAATTTTTTTTGCAGTTTTTAAGTCCAGCTCCTTGACGGATGAGGTCCACAGACCTATGGAAAAAAGGAATTGCTTGGGATCGGACTCAGGAATAGGTTTCTGCTTTCCTAACTTGTTTGTAGCTTTTATTGTTTTGTCTCATGCATCCCTCAACTTTCCCATATGTCATGGGATGTCATATAAGCTTCAGGAAAGAAACACTCTCCTGAATTTCCAGTTTTGATGCTGGGAGAGTAACAGGAAAGAGATTGCAGGAAAAATACTGCCAATTTAAATTACAGTATTTGCACCTGGCATGGAGATATTGGGGATGAGATGTGCTTTGTAGGAATTAATTATTTTCCTAGCTCTTACTAATCATATACTGAACAAAATTATTTTTGTGGCTTCACAATTTAGCCAAGTTTGCATAAGTTATCAGAGCAACAGGAAAATTCTTTAAAAAATACATTAAAAATTTTTCTCTGTGTTGAGTTTCAGTTTAGTTTTCAGAGGCATGGAAGGGCTGGCATGTTTTCAAAAACTGGTGGGCACCTCACTTGTTGGGAGAACAGGATGAAGAAATAGGGATGGTTGTACTTCCTTCCCTTGCCTTCTTCTCAGAAACCCAAAGGGGACACAGGTTACAGGACATTTCAATGTGATCACTTACAATTTGGCTTTTAAAGAATTTGGCAGCAAGTTTCTATGAAGGAAGATGAGATTATCAGCTCCAGGTAGCACTGCCAATACCACCTGACAAAAACCCACTAGTGCCTTATTTCTAGATAAAAAGTCTCTAGGAAAGCTGGAATGCTCTTAACTTGATAGAGATCATGACTGGCAGTACTCTGTGCTTCTTCTGTAACTATCCCTTAGCTGTCACTTAGGCAGTTACTCGGGGCTGAAGAGTTCATTGTCCCTGAATTGGTAAGTCACTGTGGGACCATCATCATAATAAGTTTATGGTTTTTCACTCACCCTGAGATCTGTTTTGTAGTGAACTGAAATGAGGTAACTTTCTAGCAACAAAGCTAAGCAAAATGAAGAGGTATTACAGTAACACAGAAACATCAGCTTTTAATACAGGCTTTCAGACAGGGTATGAAGTACAGTGCAGTAAAATTCATTCAAAGGTTCTGTTTTTCCAACTTAGGTTGCCATGAAGCTGGTACAAAGAGGAAAAAAAATGAAACAGCCCAAAAGAGAGACCACGGAAAATAACGAAGTGGAAGCTCAGCACAAATGCACTGAGTGTGGAATGGTGTTCCAGCGGCGCTATGCACTTATAATGCACACGCTGAAACATGAAAGATCTAAAGAATATAAATGCCCAGTAAGTTGAGGGGTTGGGGTGGTTTTTTTTTGTGTGTGTAGACCTTCCTCTTCATGAAAATTAATTCAGTAGTGATATTAGTAATTATTTTTCCTTGCCTTTTTTTGTACATACATTTATTTTCCTTGCGGATTTCAGAGTTGGATACCCCCTTGATCTGGATGGGGTGAGGTAGAATGGGGTGCAGCCACTTGGCCTGACAGCAGTGTGTGACTTGCTGCTCAAGACAGTGATTTGCTTTTAACCCTACCAGTAAATTTGTGTTTAGATTAGACTGGAAGTTAGTCTCACTAGGAAGTGATCAATGGTTCTGTCAGTAGCCATAAAACAAAAGTTTACAACTATTCATTAACCTGAGACAAAATGGCTGTTGGAGTCAGGTTATAGATTTAACTAATCATATTACTGTGCTTAAAACATTTGAGTACTTTCTTGTTGTTTTAAATAATTGAGTGTTACATGCAAAGTAAAGCTGTAATATTTTCTGTCCCAGTTGTGCAAGAAAGAGTTCCAATACGGTGCCTCTCTGCGCGCCCATCTGGTGCGGCACACGCGGAAGACGGACGCCACCGCCGCAGCTCCTGGCGCCGAGGGGACAGGCGTGTCCTCAGTGAAAGGGAGAACCAAGCGGGAGTTCGTGTGTGACATCTGCGGGAGAACTCTGCCTAAGCTCTATTCTCTCAGAATACATATGCTTAAACATACAGGTGTCAAACCCCATGCGTGCAAGGTAAAGTCCTTTTGCTCTCTAATCAGATTAGTAATGTTCTCGATTACCAATACATTGGTATTGATACTCTGCGCTAAAATTTATGTTAATCTTGGTCACTTCACAATAGGGAAAACTGCTGCAGCATTCATGATGAAATTGCTTGCAGTCCAAGAGTGAGAAAACTAGAATGAACTTGAGTTGTGCAAGTTCATATTCTTGTGTCTAGAAGAATGTCTTCCTTCAATTATTCTTAACAGACCAGTTGTGTCACTGGTGCAAAATCACAGGCTTGGCCATTCTAGTTCCCAAGAAATACAGGAGGTTTTGTTCTGTTTGAAGTTAAACACCTATTAAATGATTAGTTTTATTTGTCCTATTCCACCACATATGGATTTTTTTAGGTTTGTGGAAAGACCTTTACATATAAGCATGGATTAAAAATGCACTTAGCTCTCCATGAAGTACATAAACAGTTCAAGTGTGACTTGTGTGAAAAGTCTTTTGTCACAAAAAGAAGTCTTCAGGAACACATGAGCATTCATACAGGTAAGTAATGAGAAAAGGAATCCTTTTCTTTTGCTTGGCTATTGTATTCTGCTGAACTTTAACATTGTTCTTCAGTGTCAAAGGAACTGTTTAAAAAAATAAGTGGTAGTTTGTTCTTCTGGTCAGGCAGCTGAGATATAGGTAAATAGTCATTTTCTGGGGCTTTTTACCAAAGTTTAATGTTATCATGCAGATGTTCTATACAAGAACGGGGAATTGTGGTTGGTCTGTTCCTGTGGTTTTATGTACGTGTTTAATTCTTGTATCATGTCAGTTCAACAAAAAATAGGCAACAGGCTGGGATATTCTCAAGCACTTAATCTTCCAGCCTGTCCTTTTAGAGGAAAACATGCTAAGTTAAATGTCTCAGAATCTCCATATACATTTTACAAGATTTCCTGTACTAATACTGACATTTTATAAAGCCTGGTGTCTTGAAAGATCTTAGCATGTGAAAGATGACAATATAATAATTTAATACAAGCAGAGTTTTAAAATTGTAATGTGTAAACGTTGTCTGTGTTTCTGGTTTTCTGGGCTGGGCAGAATCAGGAGAGATATTCAGTTAGGACAATGTGTTCCTGAAATTAAGGAATTTATATTAGTAGTCATCACTCCTACGTTGATGGAATGGAGCAGAAACTTTTATTTTAAGATGTTTTTCCACAAATGCAAGATATAAGCAATAATCCATAAGCAATGCTGTGTTGCTGAAAAAGTTGCAAAATACATAAACACAGGCTTTTATCACACAAGAGGGCGGTTTTTTAGGCTGCTCACTTTTCCTGACTAAATCATAGTTGCAGTGATGTACCTATGTTTAAAAACATGAAATAAAGTAATTTAGAGTTCCTACTCCCCCCTTTGTATGTTATTACATTAGCACATACAAATACACCTTAAAATTCCATTAGGGTGTAATTAAGCCAACTTCTCTTTGTAGTACTGCTCTGATTACTTGAAATAAATTATATATGAATTATTATGAACCTGTCTCACAAAGCACTCCGGAGAAATGGAGGCCTGGCTTGGTAACATATTTTGTTTTGTTTTTGCCAGGAGAATCCAAATACCTTTGCTCCATCTGCGGAAAATCCTTCCACAGGGCATCAGGACTCAGTAAACACATAAAGAAACATCAGCCAAAGCCTGAAGTTCGTGGATATCAGTGTACTCAGTAAGTCAGGTGATGGGTGGTTTTAATCTTAGCATTAATGGTCATAGTAGTTTTCAAGATTAAAAGCAGCTCCTTGTTGTAGCATAAAACTGTTCCACTGGCCTGGGATAAGACCTGTAAAGCATGAGAATAAAAAATGCATTTTTGTAAATACGTGTCCTAGAGAGCAAAAACTCGGTTTTAAACTGTTACCTAGCTCTAGTTTCATGCAGCTGTTCTCTAATGACTGCACTGTAATTGGTGCTGTAATCAGTAGCTGTGTGGGTGTACAGCTTTTTGTAGGGCAGATAAAAGAGTGTAAGGTTGTCAGAGGCCAAGGGCCTTCAGCCTGGTTTTGCTGTCTTTTAGTGTGACAGCTGATTTCAGTTTGGTTTGAAGATGTCCTGTAGGGTCTGCAGTGTCCTGCGCTTGTGTGCGGTGCTGTGTTTAGCAAATGGCTGTGCAGGAACTTCACAAACTGAGACTGACTGTTGTAATTCTCTTGATTATAAAACATAATATTGCAATAAGTAGCATTTATTGTTAATGGCATTTATTATTATTTAAATAATAGCACTGTGCACTTCTGCTAAGCAGAAACTGTAACTGGAAAGTGTGTTAGTGCACTAGCAAAACATGGGTACTTTTTCCATGACCGAGAGGACTATAGGGAACCTTTCAAGTGCCCTGCAGAAGGACAAATAATGCTTAATTTTGGAACTCACAATGAGGTCCCTGGGAAGCTCTGTCAGATATTAAGAGGAGTGGTACAATTTATCTGATTGCCTGTAGCAACTCAAAGTTTTAAAGGAAGTAATAATCTAAATAATTGCTTAAAGTATCTCAGTGCTGCTGCATGCTACCAAAAATGCTATTTTCTAAATTACAAAAACTTACTTCAGGTCTGTCAGCAATGGTTTTATGTAGTGATTTTTAATGCTAAAAGTATTAATTCTAAAAATACAAAGAACAGAGCTAATAGGATGCACAGACACTGTTTCATGAAAGATACTAGGGAAGTCACTACTAGGGAATTTTAGTTTTGAAGGTGAAATATATTTATAAAACAAAAACTTTTTACTCGAGGCAGTAGAGCCATGGATGCAAGAGATCACCTTGACAGAGAAGATACTTTGACTCCGCAGCTTCTTCAAAATAGCCACAGTCCTTGCTGCTTCTTCAGCGAAGGTCTCTACTAAGGATGTAATTCATGTTGTCACAAGTGGCTTAGAGAGCTTCACTAAGCAATAACCAGACTTCAGTTTTTTAGTTTGGTGGCTGGGAATGGAAAGCTCCCTGTCAGGCCTCAGTCTGAACTTCTGGCCTAGTTGAGCAAAGCTAACTATGAATTACTTCTCTAAAATGTTCATGGAAGTTTTGCAATGAAGTATGTGTTTAAGTTGCAGTAATGCATGACAATGTTAGAGGGTGGTGGTTGCTTGAGTTTTTTTACTTCTCTAATGGCTTTTCCAAATAAGAATCCTTGAGGAGAGAGCACCAAGTGCCAACCCCATTCAAGCCCCTGAGGGGTCTTTGTGATACTTTTTGATATGGATGTGCAAACTGAGGATCCCTGAGAGTCCCATTTGAACTGGAGTAGTCAGATTTTCCAGCCTAGGAGGAGGAGGTTGTTTGGGTGGCTCAAAGACTGTTAATCTTTTTTTTTTTTCTTTTCTCCCTCAAAAGCAAGGAAGACTTCTTTTCCTCTCCAGAATGCCCATTATTCAGGGAATGGAATATTCCATATTCCTGTATGGAAGCCTTTTTCATTTTCAGATTCCACTGGATGTTGTGAATTCTGAGATTCCCTCATACCAGTTGAATCCTCCACCTTTGCTTGCTGGCATTGCTCTGCCTCTGTCCTTTCTGGAGTCATACAGCTGTATGTTGTTACATGAGAAAGAGAGAGAGATGAGCAGCAGAATTTCTTTCAAAGGGAGAAACCATGTTTTTGATTAAACCAAACTGTAGTTTGCAGACCAAGAGGAGCTGTGTAGTCATACTATGGCAGAGTATAAATGAAGGAAAACCATGAGTTTGCCTGGGTTAAGATGTGCACAAGCAGCAAGCTAAAGAATGAGTATCACTACTTTCAGATGCTTTCTTGCAGGATTATGAATTTGGTTTCTTAAATTTCTAAAAAAACCCTACTTTTGAGCATTAAAAACAACAAATTCCATCTATCTTGGTGTCAGTCCTCTTTGGTTGAGGGAAGAAGCAGCTATTACTGCCCTCATATTTTCATATGGTATAATATAAATTTCTGATGTCACCCAGTTGGTAGCAGAAAGGATATAGTTACTCATAACAGACAAAAAGGTTTCAGAGGTCTTCAGGTTTTATTGCAGGCTTTCAACTAAGCTGCTGTTCTTTTTAATTTTTCGTAGTTTAGAATGGGATTGTGCTTTAAATAAAAAATTATTAAATACTTAAGTATTAAATAAATACTGATGATGCAGTAGGTGTTCTCAAACAGTTGCCATTAAAGAAGAGGGTCCCAGTGCCTTTGAAATCAGTGCCTTTCTTGTATGGGATGCTAAAACATTCAATGTTACAGGTGCGACAAGAGTTTCTATGAAGCTCGGGATCTTCGGCAGCATATGAATAAACATTTAGGTGTGAAGCCATTTCAGTGTCAGTTCTGTGGAAAATGTTACAGCTGGAAGAAAGACTGGTATTCTCATGTAAAGTCTCATTCTGTCACGGACCCTTATAGGTAAGAGGAAATTAATTTAACAACTGAAACGTACTAATCAAAGTGAGGTTACACAGATCCACAGCCAGTCAACAAGGCACTGCCTACTTTCAAAGTACCAATGGATTGATGGTGACTGGGGTCTTGAGTACTTGAGAATGGGTGGGTGACTTTAAATAGTGTGGATTAGCTGCTGACCTGGGACACAGTCCTGCAAGTAAGACATGTGAAGTCATAAGAGGATAAATACAATCAATGAAGTTAGAAACGTATGTGATCTCACTTCTCTAGAAGGGTAAGTGGAAGCTTTGTGGCTCTGGATAAGAGAAAATGTAGTTCAGTCCAACAATAATGACTTCTAATTATGGAACTACTTGCCATATAAGACAGTATTCCCATTAAACTTTGCCTACCATAATTAAAGTGCATTTTTGTTTAAAAGACATAAGTGTACAATAATGGGTTTAATAGATTTCTCACTTAACACATTTTAGGTGCAATGTATGTGGAAAAGAATTTTATGAGAAAGCTTTGTACAGAAGGCATGTAAAGAAAGCCACACATGGTAAAAAAGGAAGAGCAAAACAAAATCTGGAACGAGTTTGTGAGCATTGTGGAAGAAAGTTTACACAGCTCCGGGAATATAGGAGACACATGAACAATCATGAAGGTATGTAGAACAGAGCTAGTCATGGCATCCCTCAGCCCCTAAAAACATGATGGAAAAAGGGGTAATTGTTTCTTTGAGTCTGCATATGTCCTGTCTGGCAAGACATGGAGGAGTTTTTACAGATTCTCCAATTAGTTTTATGCAAATCCTGGTTTGGTACCTTGCTACCAGTGATTACCAGAAGTTGCTGTTGGGGTCTTGCTAAAACTCCAGTCACACACAGGGACTGTGACAATTTTTCCTCAGAACCTGAACAGAAGAGGAACTTTTTTACAAGTGATTTAGAGGGGTAAAATATTCTCTATTTTCAAAGGTGCACACAGTTAACAAAGTACTCTTCAGATAGGAGAATGATTGGCCTAAATTTAAAAAACACATAAAAAGGACCAATGTTGGAAATTGATCAACTTCTTGATTTATAACAAGTGGTAAACTATATGATGTTTGGGAAAAATATGAAAACTTTTTTTTTTTTTTTTAAAGTACATGCATTTTTGCTCTAGATGAACTATGAATTTGATTTTTCAGTATTTGGTTCTTCCAGCTGTTTTGGGAGTCTGTATATTCTCCTGTCTCGGAGCAAAACCCTTTTTTTTTTTTTTGAAGCATGTCTCTTTTTAGAGAGCTCTTATGAGTAAATCTGATAGCTGTCTAACTACTGAAATAGAGATTTTGTGTTTGTTTCTAAACAGAGAAAGTGTCCTGTAGTAGGTACTCAGCCTAAATCTAGAGTAACTGTCACAGAGGAAGAGCCAGTAGTGAGATGGTGTTTGTCACCACCCATACACCTCATTAGATATTACAGACCACAGAACTCAGATGTTATGAGGGAAAATAAGATTATACAAACATCAGATGCTGTATTTGAACATATGCAGTGTGGAAGAGGAGGGGTAAAGCTGTAGGTGTACAGGAGGATTTACAGAAGCAAAGGCTGACTAGAAATATAAGTCACAAATTCTGTGCAGTAAAACATGGCTTCGGAAAGGCATCGCCAGCAAAATAAATTATTAGAATTCCATTAAGCATTGTACACTTAAAATAAGGAAGAAACTGCATTAAAAGGAATCTTGAAAAGTTTTTAAAAGTAAAGTGTTGGCTTGGGCTGGGCACTTGTGGAAAATGTCACCATTGAATGCATGATGCTTGCATATGTTGTTACACAGAAACGGTGAACAGGATCTCTTTCTTACATGGCAGCAGTCACAGTGTTCTCTGCTCTCCCACACTGCTGCCGTCCCTGTCTGCGCTGATCCTGGCTCCCTGTGAGCTCCGGGTCACCTTTCCTTGCTTTGCCCCGCGCAGGTGTGAAGCCGTTCGAGTGCCTGACGTGCGGCGTGGCCTGGGCGGACGCGCGCTCCCTGAAGCGCCACGTGCGGACGCACACCGGGGAGCGGCCCTACGTGTGCCCTGTGTGCAACGAGGCCTACATCGACGCACGCACCCTGCGCAAGCACATGACCAAGTTCCACAGGGACTACATACCCTGCAAAATCATGCTGGAAAAAGATACTCTTCAGTTTCACAACCAGGGGACGCAGGTGGAACATGCCATCAGCATTTTAGCGTCAGACATGCAGGAGCAGGAAACCGAGATCAGCTTTGGTGCTGGTGAGGGCGAGACTGTGGTAGTGACAGGAGAGACTCTCGAAGCCATCGAAGCAGTTGCAGCTACTGAGGAATGTACATCAGTCTCTACCCTTTCTGACCAAAGCATCATGCAGGTGGTAAATTACGTACTGGCACAACAGCAAGGACAGAAAATGGCTGAAGTGTCACAGGCCATTGAAACTGTAGAAGTAGAAGTGGCCCATGTAACGAAGACAGAGCCAATTTAGTATATGAGAGAGCAAGAAGTATAAGGTTCTATGATCTGTGAGATCCAAATATTTAACGGGTTATCTGAGGCTTTCAGTGATGCCTGTTCTCAAATGGTTAATCCTCAGTACTGAATGTTGTGATGACAGAATACTGCACCATGCATTAGAGGGAAAAAGTTCCAATACTCCAGTGTGGGCCAAGGCTTTGAAAGCTAAGATTTCTATACTGGCTATAACTTTAAAAAAAAAAAAAAAAGGTTAAAATAATGTTTTTGTGTCATGGAGTGAGTATCATACTGTAACTTTGAAAAATTAAGAAGAAAAAAACATATAAAAAGGCTGCACTAAAAACTAGAAATGCACAGCTATTGGTAGCTTTTTTGTTTGTTTTAATGTGCATTTCATCAAGTTTGTGAGAAAATTACCTGTATTGGATTCTGTCTGTTTCCTCCCAAGACAAGGGAGGTGGTAGAATGCTTTGTGTAGCGTGTGCTTAATGTGACATACAGAAAAACTGAAGCTTTTTTCTCTGGGCAAATGCAGCATTGGCATTTAGTGAATCCCAGTTCTGAAGAACTTATTTAAATTCCAGGTGTGTGGGTGGCTGGTCCAAGGTTCAGCAAAACACTGTAAAATGTTTTATAGATAATGGGCAGGGATCTGCTGAAGTCTGAGGGAGTGGTTCTCCAAGATGGTTGTGGATTTAAGTTGACCAGAGGACAGCCCACCATAGGCAGACTACTTAGAGAAGTAAACTCCTTTTCATTTGTAAGGGAGGAGGTTATGCTGCAGCCTCTGTACAGAGTCATGTTTAGCTCAATGATGTTTGTTTGGAAGCTATTGCCAGCACTGATGTATGTACCCAAAGCAGGCAACCTGATGATGGATGCTTCTAACTTTGCTGTACATTTGATGTAGAAACTGTCAAAGGAACTAATGGAACACGTCTTTGGGAACTGAGGAAGTCCAGCTAGTTACAGACTGATCTTGTCTTGTATTGGAAGGAGGAGGCCTGCTAATGCCCAAGCAGGGTAGAGAGATATGAAAATCTTAGTATGGGGTAAAATTTAGATTTGTCTCAAAATTACCAGAATCTCTAGAAAACCATATTACTGCTGCTTTAAGAAAAGTACTTCTAGGGCCAGTTGATACCTAGTGTTGCACCACATAGTTGGACAAATCCTTACTGGGTGTTTCTGCAAGTAAGTGTGAATGACAGCTGTGCTTGGCCCAGGTTTCCATGTCCCTGGTTTAATACCATGAACAGGGCACATATAAATCTGTACAAGGTGTGGGTTCCTTCGTTGCTGCGTGGTTTTTTTAAGCAAGCAGCATATCTGTCAAGGAGACTGAAAGTGCTTTGCATCTGAACAATCAGAGCTGTAGTCTTTACATTCTTCTCAGTCTGTAGTGGTATCACATATTTCCTAACTTGGACAGCAGCAAGATACCTGAGCAGCCAGAAATATTGCAGGGTAAACTTCATATATAAAGTGACATGCACAGAACTTGGCTACCTGTGAAACACATCCACTGAACAAATTTAAGCAAACCCTGTGGCAAAGTAACCACCTCATTTCAGTTAGTATTTCTACTTTTCATCTTACTTAACTATGTGGATATCTGTCTACTAAGCTACAGAATGGACTGTTCTTTTTATACTTTGCAATTCGGTAGATAAGCAGTTGTTGAAATTTTTTTGTTTGAGTTCCTGTCTTGGATCCAGATTAATTTGTAGATGCCTATTTCAAAAGTCAGGGTCTTATTTCAGAGAAACAGTGTAGTTATTTATATATCCTGCAGCCCTTTACAGTTGTATTATTTTCTAATTACCAAATGGAGTAAAACTAAAATGAATATTAAAGAAAAATTACTGCTAGCTGTAACTTGAATTTTTGTATGGTAAAGAATCTGGAGATAGCCATCCTGCTTAAAATTAAAATACTGCCATTATGATGGAAAAAGATTTAAAAGAGCACTAGGTAAACTTGAAAATTTACGTCAATGTTTGTATGCTAAAAATAATTATGTATTACTGAAGTGAATAAGTGTTCAAGGAAAAATAGCTGTAAATAGTGCTAGAACATTATTTGTATATTTAGTGTGTTACCTTACAAAAAAGAATATTACCAGCACCTTAGTTTAATCTTTGGTGCATTTATTTATTTGCCCAGCCTATGGAAGAAGTGAATCTGAATTTCGGAGCCTTCCTATCCACTGTCAGAATGCTTTTACTGACTCAACGATCTGCTGTTTAAAAACAACCACCAACCAAACTAATCACAAAAGGTTGTTTTTTAAACAAGATTCAGCCAGGAATGTCAAAGCTGAATGTTGTGGCTCCCCTTTCCTAACATGCTGTGCCTTACCTTTTCCGAACGGCGTGAGGTAAGTAGGGAGTGTCACTCTTGGCTTTGCTGTTCCCATATGTGTGGAGTTGCCTTATGTTTTTCTTTGGACTTCAGCACTTAAGACATTCACTACCCTTCTGCAAAAGTCAGGCTGCAAATACGCAGTTGGTATCTGATTTTTTAAAAACAAAGTTCATGAGAAGTGTCCATTCATTAAGTATTCCTAGTGAATTCCTGTACATAATGAATTTGATTTGTACATTCTGCTGTTTTTATTTAGTGTTAGATGTATAAAGTTACGGTTCTTTCTGTCATCAAATAAACTGAGCTCTGCCATGAATTGCTCTTTCAAGAAAAATCTTTTTTTTTTCTGGGGAAAGAAGGTGTTGCAGAATTACTTACTCCTCTTTGGTATTTCACATTCCATACACAGATTATGGCCTGAATAGTTCTAGTAACCCCTGCTTTTTAATTTTTGCTTAAGGCTCAGAGAATTATGTTGTATGAGGAAAGGGAAAGGAAAGGAAAGGCACTGCCCTCCTGAATTGTGTCAGAATATGGTTGTACAAGAGCACCAAGTGTAGTGATACTGAAATTGCTTTGGCTGCAAGTCCTCGGGGTGGGTGAGGGAACTGCTCGGCCCTCTGGTACCCAGCTGTAACCATTTTGGTTTGTTTCAAATGTTAATTTCTCTTGACTTGGGTGTCCACAACACTGCACTCCAAAGCAAGCACCAGCCAGCACTTCCATCTTGGCCTCTGCCCTGGGATGGATATTTGAGCAGGGGTTGTGGTGTGGAAGTTGTCCTGCAGTGTCACTCTCCTGGCTGAAGGATGAGCTGTACAGCTGCCTCCAGGTCTGGGAACAGTGTCCTGTGCCTTTCCCTTTGCTGTTACAGGATCTTCAGGGCAGCACCAATGTTGCAGAAAGCCTGATTATCTTCTGTGGTTCATCCTAAGGGAATGCTAGGAGTTTTTAGCACACTAACTCCTCTGTGAGCCCCTGTAAGTAACCAAGCTAAGTCTATACATAAAGAAAAATGGGGGTTTCAAAAGGCTGATTGCTGAAGGAGTAAGGAAGGCTTCTGTTGAACAACTGCTGCTCCACAGGGGTTCAACTATCATGGACAACAGCCAAGTGATGTGTGGATAATTTTTGCCCCACTTTGTTTCTACTGGAGCTACAACCATGTCATTTCTCCCTGTTAAAGGAAGCACCATGAATTTCTACAGCACCAGTGTATAATGCTAACATTCAGGAGCCAGTCTACAGCTGCTGCTGACAACGTGTGGAACCCCCCCAGCATCTCTCAAGCAGCTCTTAACTGAGGCTTATTCTTGTGCAGAAATGTCCAGCTGCTGCAGGAGAGGCCCTGGTCACTGTTGTCACCCTCAAGTGCAGGGCTGTTGGGGAACATCCTTACAAGTCTCGTGTGACCTTTAAAAGACTTTGCAGAAAGAAGGTTTTTCTTGTTCCCCTAGGAAAAATTTTGTCCTGCAGGCTTTGTCTCTTGTCAGGGGTCACATGCCCTGCCTTACAGCTTTGCTGACTTAAGTGGTGCTTTTAGATGTGGAGTAGTGCAAGCTCTTGTCCTGGCTTTAAATTTCACGTGTGAACAGGATTGTTACACAAGCACCTGA
Source organism: Corvus brachyrhynchos (assembly GCF_000691975.1). Classification (NCBI taxonomy): domain Eukaryota; kingdom Metazoa; phylum Chordata; class Aves; order Passeriformes; family Corvidae; genus Corvus; species Corvus brachyrhynchos. Next base: position 5,723,704 of record NW_008237619.1, read on the forward strand.
GTAACAAAACTAAAGCACTCCCTTAGGCCTTCGTTCCACCGTTACCTGTTCAGTGCCTGCAGCTGTAGAGAGCAGCTGGTGTGAGTAGGGAAGGTTCCCACAGCTACACTTCTGTCATCACCGCACTGCTATGGTTCTGTAATGAGCTACTGAGCATCAGCAAACACCTTATATGCAACTACCATGTTTACAAATTAGGGGAAGCTGGGGGAGAAAAGGAAAGACAATTACATTTTTATTATAACTTGCATTACCTTTAGATTAATAGCTTGGCATCAATAAACATCAATATGGACTCATAATTTCACGTTTCAGTGGAGCTCTTGCTACCATAAACACTTTCTGTGTATCCATCTCAGCAGGAGATCCAGTCCCAAGAAACAAATTTAAGAACTGAGCCACACGCCAAGCAGCGGTTTTCCAGATGTTGCTCCATGCCACTGCATCAGGAAGTTCATGCTCTGATTACCAGCCATGATGTCGCTGCCACTCCTCCCTCCTCCTTACCCAGCCTGAGGGGCAGCTGGCATTGGAGTGTCCAGACCTCAAAAAGCTGCAGAGTTCAGAGGTTTGGGCAGTAAATCTTGGGCTCCCACCACTGCAGATTACTAAATGTGAACTGGCAAACATGAATTGAACATGCTGTGTCCAGAGTTCAAGTGTAACAGCTGATGTTCTGTGCTTTTGAGTCCATGGATAACTACACACCTACCCCCAGGCAACGGCTCCACATTATTAGACATGAACAGCTTTCCTAAGCACTACATAAAATGCCAATATTTCAAAATTAGACAACAAGAGGAGATCTTTTTGCTAATGAAACCAGAAGAAATAAGGGATGTGTTAACAGGATAAAGTAACCAATTCGTTAATTGTCCAATATTTACGGTGTTCTAGTGTCTCATGCCAGAGACACAAGACAACCAATTCTGGTGAGTTTAGAACATAACCTTCCCTTTTGTAGCCTAAGGGCAGAACTATTCAGCATTCCTCAGCTTGTAGTTTTATAAGGAATTCAAAAAACCCCAACCTCTTTGCAGAACACCCTTTAAGGCTATCAACTACACAAACAATAAACCTTCTTGAAACTCTGTTGCTTCTCCAAACAGATTTATCTTATCTTACAGCAGCCCAGAAAGAGTTCTAGTGACACCAGTGAATTCCAATAGTTTAAAACCCGTTTGCCCCCTCAGGAACCAGAAGTTGCCATTTTCTCAAAAGCTGACTTCTCCTCCCAAGTCTCTTTGGAAAGCCAGCTTTGGTAAAGCCACTGCAGCACACAGAACTCAGCAGAGCTCTGTGAGTTCTGACAAAGGGCTGCTCTGCAAACCTGGCAGCCGTGGAGATGAAGCTCAGTGGGCCTGACGGCAGCGTGGGCTGCTGCCATGGGGCTGCCGGGAGGACCACAGTTGGCTTTGCCAAAGTTCAATGAATACCGTGATTGGGTCATGTCTGATACGGCACAAGCTGTGAAACAGCACCCCTCAGTTACCTTAGAGACAG
>NW_008237619.1:5725219-5736191 GCF_000691975.1 Corvus brachyrhynchos
CTGATAAAAATCTTCATTCTGAGAATCGGGATGATGCACCTCCCATACTCTAAAGGAATGAAATTAGGTAAGGGGCTACACCCAGCACTGCCTGAAACACTGCCACCAGTAGTTCACCACACTGTTTGGTGGGACTGTTTTGTTTTGGGTTTTTGGGGGGGGAGGAGGGGGGCTCCTTGCCTTTTGTTTCCTTTTTTTTGGGGGGGGGGTTGTTAGGCTTTTTTATTATTTTAATACAGTTAGATGAGTTTGGATCCATTTACAAGGCAGCAGGCTCAGAAGAGCCCAGCTGCAGGGTAGCACAGCAAAGGTTACTGGGTAACTACTCACATCTTCACCTTACGTCACCAGTGTTCTGCAGACTGCTCAGGTGCCAATTCCTGCTAAGCAAGCATGAGCTCCCTGGGAAAAAACTACACAAACTGGCATTTAAACCACTGACAGGCACACACATCTTGCTGTACTAAGCAGTTCAAGGTCTCAAAATACCTCCTGGAAGCACTTCAACATACCTAAATCACATAGTTTATCATGAGTTTCAGGATTCTTGAACATCCTTTGAAAAAAAAAGCCAAACCAACCAACAAAAAAAAAAATCACACCAAGAACAAACAAACAAACAAACAAAAAGGCTCTGCATGCAAAAACCATGACTACTCTAACCAGAGCCTACAGCTTCAAGTTAGTCCCAGCTAACATTTGCCATGATGCTATTGTTCAGGTCAGTCAGTTTGTCCTGCAAGCATCAGACATTAAACACCAGCAGACACCTCGGAGCAACAAAACCCAGCTTGTTTGGCACTCAGTCCTGAGGCCATCCTGATGGATTTCCTTCCATGAAGAAGGAAGAGAACACTTACATTGGGTGAGGCAGGATCACTGCTCACCTTCAGCTGAGATTTAGAAGTTTCTGCAGTCTCTCACAAGGTCTAGGACTATTTATTGACCGTGGAAGTAAGAAGATAAATGTAACTTTTCCTCTCTCAGTTGCATGGAAGGCATTCCATAGCATGTCTGCTCTTCTGCCTAGCAATTTCCTAAATGATTTTGAAGTACAAGGAAATTCTGGGTATGAATAGCTACTTGAGTCAAAGATGCAGAAGACAGTGGTGGTAGGTTAAGGTTAACTAAAACAAGGAATAAATTTCCAAGTCATTCTCTTATTTGAAGTTCTGTTTTTCTTTGTTCCTATACAAGTGACTAATATAGTATGAACCACCTACTGAGGAGCACGAGAAAATAGCTATTCAGTATGAATTATCACTATCTTAAAGGGATTTATTCAGACAAACATAACCACATGTGATGAAAATAAGTGAAAAGTGTCTTGCCTAGTTCCAGTAATGCCCAAATTGCTTTTGGAAGTCCTGAAAGTCAGTTTTGAACGTGTGTTTTGTTTTAAATAAACCAAATATTTCTGCTATGGAAAAAAAATAATGTATACATTTTTATGTTAAGTTTGTAACAAGGCTTTTAAAAGAAAACAGTTACAGGTATTCAACTGCATCAGACTTCAAAGAAAAAAGATTACACATACAATACAAAAATACAAAAAAATATTTTTAGAACTTACAAACTCAAAAGTCTAAGTGGTCAGAGCTTTCCTAAAATAATAATAATAATCATCATAATAATAATCATAATAATAAAAAAATACATTACAAGATGCACTTTCCTTTCTGTACTTGCAAGTTCAACTTTAGCAAGAAGACGCTTTTAGAGGCAGGATGAAAGCAATTAATGTATTGAATTCTACAACCAGTTCCCAGAAATTAATTTAGTGGTTGACACTATCAGGTATTTGAGTTTAAAAAGAACCTTATGTTTGTTTGGGGTAGGGGAGGTGTTGCTCTTGGGACAGGTGGTGGTGTTGCTGTTGATAATGTTCTATTTTACCTGTTCTGTTAGTAAAATGTTTTACAAATATGCAATCTAAATTAGAGTGAAATTTAGATGGTCACTACTAGCACTGAAATCCTACAGCACTGTTCTGCAGTATGAAAGCTAAGAAATAAACTGACCAGATTTATGTCACTGCTGAAAATCACTGCAAAAGGAAGACAGGCAGGAAAAGGTCAAGTTTCATTTCTGAAGCTGACACTTGTTAGAAACATCAGGACTGCAGATACAGCATTCTTTGACCTGATAGTGTCCACTGAGGTCACAGGTATCAAGGCATTTTGTCTTAAATGGCAAGACAGGGAAAGTGCATCTTAGATTTTTCATACTAAGCAGTGAGTTACCAATTTTTGGTGTGGCTTTTATTCCTTCTAGGCATCGTAAAGAAAAATATTCAACCAAAGGTGAAGCTTAATGTACATTAGCTTGTATTTTTGGTGGTGGCTTTTGTGTACCACTAGGAAATGCTAACAAGCACTACTCAAGGCTAATGATTTAAAAGGAGCACACTGAAAATACTGATTTACCTTTGTAGTGAATATTCTTTACAGACTGTATCTAATATACAGACAAGGCCCATTTCCTTAGGACAGAACAGGCCACTGAAGGTTACACATCCTACATGAAATTTTAAACAAAATCAGAGCTAAGTTACCAGAGCCACTCAGAGCAACGTAATTCCTAGTTTGCAGAGACTTAACAAAAGGTGACTGCAGGGAGAAAAAAATACAGGTTCTTATTTTTTCCTGTGTAAGATTATACTCAAATTAATAGTCCAGTAACCCCTCTAGCACAAGACAATGCTCACTCCTAGGAGTCAACTGCTTCTCCTGTTATGAAGAGGGAGCCAGAAGTGAGAACGCAAGAGCATTCAATTTTGACCTTATTAAAGAGACAGTAACCTTTTTCATCCACCTTATTTAATCACTGACAAAAAAAAATTATCTTAAAAAGGTACCACTCCAATTTCTTTATTATCTGTAACCTTTTGAAACTAATCACATGAACTACAAAATTAGCAAATGCCTTGAAATCTGTATACAAAACATAAATTACCTCTAATTTCAAACTCATTTATTAGTGTACCACTCAAAATCTTAAAAAAGTGGCTCCAAAGATAGTCTCATACCATTCTTAAAAAAGGAAACTGTTCCTTTAATGTTACACCCTCCCCTCCCCCCAAACACCCAACTTGTAATCCACATCATTTAGTTATTTTCTTGGTCATGGACGTTTCCAAGATGAGATTTTATATTTCGTTCCCATAGCTTCTGGTTGTCAGAAAATCCATGCTTTCCTTTATTGAAGGAATTTGGTCCTGCTGAGGTTGGTGTATCCCTGTGAGAAGTAAAACAAGAGCAGTTGAGAAAGTCAGCTCACCTACAGTAGTCCGTGCCATGTGACACTGAGAATGCCAATTACAAGCCAAATCTGCCCCAGAAACTACCACACATTTCCTTCTGTTACATCAGGAGCCCTCACTATTAGCAAATGTAAGCTGGCCACAGACCTGATCTCTCCACAGTACACCAAAACAGAGCTGGGGCAGGAGGGGAGGTGGCAGTGGCAGTAACTGCTGCCAGCTGCGAAGAATTTGTTGCAAGGATTAAGAAACTGAGGACCCAAATTTGCTACTGGAGAAAAAAGAAAAACCACCAAACTAGAGGACTTCCAGAGTGACTGACTTTAAAAGCAGTCTATCATAATAAACATTTCTAAAATACAAATTTTCAAAATTCATCCCCAGTTCAAGTGAAGCCTCCTCTGAAAAGGTCCCTACTTATTTTAGGACTGGTCTTCTACCCTCTCACATCTGTGGCAAGCAGAAGAATTACATAATTTATTATAAAATAAATAATTCTTTGTCTTTCTGAAAGATGATTCTCATCTTCCCCTTGCACATGAGTTTAAAAACGTGACCAGACTACCTACTTCAAGGCAATTTATAAAACTGAAAACTAGAAAAATACAAAGTAGAGACAAGCAGAATTCCTACCTATTACCTTTACAAGAAAAAAAAAAGAGCTTCTGTTTAATGCAGACTCAATTTCTTCCTCAAAAAAAGGCAAGCATGAGTCAAAGTTCAAATGCAAATGTACTACTTTTAACCTGTAGATGAAACATTTGAAAATCCTGTTTCTGGAGAAATGCTTCTTTAACCTCTTCTATTGATGCCTTAGGTTTTAACTTTTCGATTTTTCAAATCCTGTACTGCCTGGTGTGTAACTCTGAAGTTCCTTGTGGCCTGTTAGCTGCTGTTCTCTCATGCTGGTTGGACATAACAAGACTCTCTAGGTTTCCACCTCAAGGACACCAGGCCTTAAAATGTGTAAACTAAAAGCCTCTAAAGAGGGGAACCCACTTGGGGTAATTACATAATGAACTGAAGTTATAATTGGAGAATTAACCCTGATATGCAAATGGACCAAACTTATAAAAGTGTGAAGAACCCGTGACCCAGAGTCCATCTTGGGTGGAGTCTTTGGCCTGCCCAGGGTGTACCTTTGAAGGCCTTCAAATAAATACCTCCTTTTGTTCTCTTATTCTTGTCTAGCCTCTGTGTTTTAGGTGGCCACCCCAGGCATCACTTTCTCCTCGTATTCTTAAGCCATCTGCAAGACCTGCCCTGAGCTGGGGAGGTACTTCACACGCTCACCCTTCCCCAAAGCCCAGTTCAAAGCTGCCCTACCTTCCGATGTTCTTCATGCGCATCTTTGCTTCTGGGGGCATCTCCTCTGGTTCGCTCTGCAGGGACAAAGGAGGTCAGAGCAGGGCTGGGCACTAGCTTTTGAACACTTCAAAAGCCTGACAAGATAAAGGCCAGACTACAGCCCTACAGGACAGCAAAGTGACTTTGGACACAGTGGAGGTCCTACAAGGTTATAGAACAAAATACAAATTCCTTTGTTCGCCTCTATGTAAAAAGGAGCAGTAAAATGGTAACAAAATATTTAGCAAACCAGAAGCACAAGTTTCCTTTGCCTCCCCTTAATCAAGCCTAGAGAAAGCAACTACTAATTCAAATTATGCTGTGCATCTTATTTTCACGGAGAAGTTACCAACATTTTAATGATTTCTTGAACCAACACAAAGCTATGAAATTGTACATTCTTAATCAGAATCAAGAGATGCTTCTAGGTTGAAAATTCCTGACAGTTATGTAAAGAACCATAAATAACCCACTCTCTGCCTACCACACCAATGGTATTTTGTGTTTGTCACTGGTTTATTACTCACATCTTCATCTTCATTGAATGCTGCTGCTACAGAAAGGGTTTTTGGAGCCAGGGTTGGAACAGGCTCTTTAGGCTTCTGAAAAAGATAAAATGCACAAGTAAAGTAAGTCTGCTAACTCAAAAAAAACTACCCTTGGCTTTTTAAGCATTTTGGTAAAATTAAGTCAAGTCAAACATCTTCACTGAAATGGGCAAGCAGGGGGAAACATTTTGGTCTAAATCAAGCACATAAAGGATTCTCTAATGAAAAATGAAAATGACTGCTCATTTATGTGTGATCACTCTGAGCAGCAAGCTGAACCCTCTCATATTACAGCTCCCCACATGCAGGTCTTAACTTTCTAGCACACTGCAGGGGTACTCAGCCACTGGTGCATGACATGAACAATTAAAACAGAACCTGAATAACTTGCGGTAGCTCAAAATTTTACTGCGTCACTATTTCCATTATTCTTTTGGGATATTCTTATCCATCAATGTCAGAAAAAACGAATATATTTATTTTCTTCTATTTTAACAATGTGACAACTTTCTGGCTTAAAACAATTCAATGCTTTTAAACTACTACCAGTGTGTATCACACAGTCCAATTAATATAAAGTTCCTTTAAAGAGTATGTTTTTTATTTCCAATTTTTTATTCCTCTATCTAAAGTGTAGGAAGCTGTCAAACTCACAACTGTTCCATGTAATACAACAGTGGCACCAAAAGTTACTTCAACACCACTGAGAAAAAACAAGTTACTAGTAACAGTTTGCTACTATAGTACTAAATCAATCCTGTACAGTGCTTTCCCCATTTTGCCTTTACTGGCAATTCTTTAATACACACTCCCAGAAGCTGGTACTGCAGCAGAGCCCTTACGCAACTGCCTACAGCTGTTCTTCACCAATACTGTACAACACATAAATACCATTTCTAAAGCATCTGCACCCAAGGAATGGGTAACGTACTAGGGGAATAAAAATGACTGAAAAGAAACAGGGCAAGTTTCAGCACTGTCCCATCTGGTGCACTGTCAGTCACCCATTAAATTCAGTGAACCAGAAATCCTGAGCCAAATTTATTGCCACTTTGGACATGAGAAACTGAAGAATGCTAGAAGCTCAGAGACGTCAGCCTTGTCTATTTTTCCAAAGTCTGAGCTGCCCTGATTGCATTTATATCCTAGAATGCTGCCAGCCCACATCTCCCATCTTAAAATAAGAGAGATCTCTAAAATGCTGGCATTGCGGGTGCAAGGCTTTCACGATTAGAGTTTGAATTTAGTGCAGACAGCTATTCAGAATGTATCCATCACAGTGATACGTGGGAAATGTAAATGAACTGTATTAAATAGAGAGCCAGCCCCTGGCTTGCCCTTGGCCAAGCCAGCAGAGGACTCGGAGAGCCATCAGATTCACATGGAAACAAGCACAAGGATACCTTGTGCTGGACAATCAAGGAGATCAGAATTCTTAGAAACCTTTGTAACGAAGCCTCATCTCTTGCATGTAACACAAGTAAATCACAGTGACCTTGCAAAGAACAGGCAAAGACATGGAAATACACTGCAATTCCTCATGCTAAAATAAGATCTTTGGCATGGAAGACAACCTATTAAGCCATCTAGATGCTTTCTTCCAGCTTTAAGCTCCTATGCAATGAAGCTTCCAGCACTCATTTCAAAGTAGCCTGAATAGCTTAACAAGTCTGCTCATTTCCCTCAGGAAATTACTGCAGACTTACCAAATCTCATTACAAAATTATTCTGTATGTTTAAAGATCTACAGTTCATTTCAATCAAGTCTTATGCTTCTTGAGACTACTGACCTGTTATTAATCACCTTGAAGTACTTACACATGCATGACTAGCTGGCCCTGCAATGTCTGCTTAAACTTTACCCACGTTACCCTCATGGGATTCAAGGTTTCCTTCTGCAAGGAAGCCTCCCCAAAGTATTTCCCTTTTCCCTAAGATTCCCTAACATGAAAAGTCCGCAGTAAACTTACATTTGCTCCCAGTTTGATGGATATTGCAGATGCCTTCTTTGTTGTCTGACTGCCTATGGAAAATCCAAACTTGGACATTTTGGCAGGAGCAGGCTTTGTGGTGAAGTCTTCAGCTTCTTCATTAGCTGCCCGTTTCTCTGCGCTGCGACTCGAACTTTCTCCTCCATTACTGGAAGAAACAGTCTTAGTTTTCACAGGTTTTTCTGCCTCTTCTTCAGGTCCTGGTGAAGTCGAAACAACTTACCAAGATGAGCTACTTTTACTGAGCAGATTGATGGGAGCAGCAACCTCAAAAAGCATTATACTTTGGGTGCAATAGGTAAGATGTTTTTAGTGACAGCAGTTTCCACCAATGTATATTTAGTGGACAGCAAAACACAAAGAGGAGAAGAAACTGCAAGCACTCCACTACTTGTAAAGAACTTCTTGTATGAGCCAGGAAAACAATCTTGAAGCATCATCTCTTTATTTAGTATGGAAGTCAAAGTTCATGTAGTAAATTAAATGTAGATGACTAAATCTTTTTAAGTTTTTAAGTTGCCACAGATAAGCTTTCATAATTGGAATCCCAATTCCAAATCTAGAGTAGATAATCTAAGTTAAAATTAATTCTACTAAATTCCTACAAAATCATGTCCATGCCAGTCTCTAGGCTTGTCTGGCACAACTCTAAAATCATGGGAGTGACTACAGTGAGGCCAGCTGTCTCAATCATGCTTCAAGTCACTGCTTGTCCGCATCTCATCTGTAATAAATCTGCCAAGCTCTGCTTGAGGAAGGAATCAGCACTAAAAAAACATATATATAGATTTCATCTTTTCTGCTTTTGTATAGTCATGGAAAACAGAGCAGCTGAACAGTAATCCACAGAGAAAAAACATTCAAGTAACATTTTCATTCCTATAAAATCAGTTTCTTCAGCTACACCAAGAGACAAAGGTGTCCTTGGAAAACTCACACTGAACAGAGTAAATGCTTCAGCAAAAAGACGCTTCCCTGCTGCTGCAATAAGCAAACCACTGCAGTAGCAGAAGGGGGGAAAACCGACACATTAGGGAATGGACAGGGAAGTGCTCTCAGTAGCAGTTTAAAACAACTGGAGCTAGCACAAGTTCCTCATCACATCAAGTGGAGAACAGCACCTTCCATGCACAGCAAATTCAGACCATCAGGGAATAAAGTTCTTTGCACTGCTAGTGCAAAAAACTACTACGTAAGATGAAGTAATGGGAGAGAAGAAAGTCTGAACTGGGGGTCAACAAGATTGTAGCTCTGAGAAAAAAAAAAGAAGCAAACAATATCAGGAAATAAAAACTAGGGACTCAATCTGTATATATATATATGTTTGTCTGCTATTTCCCAAATCATAAGCAGCAGAATATACCACTTCTACCCCACTCTTCCAGGTATCAAGATAGTACGTGATTGAAACCAAAATGAATTTATCATTCACCTTCAGAAATATGGCAGATCACAAAAAAACCTGTCACTTTAATCAGTTTCATCATATTTAAAAAATGGTACTGCAAATTTGATCCAGAAAACATAGATATAAAAATGAAAAACAAAGGAGGAAAGAGAAACAATCAAAATTTACACAAGTGACCTTGGGTACTGGTAGTGGTCTTAGCACAGTTTACCAAAAAGCAATCTGCAGAGACTATGAGAACATCCTTACAGCTAGTCCATGAAATCACATTAAATAAAATATTCCAAGTCCAGCCTAGGTACACTAGAGACTGTGATTCAAGGGTAGGTAGAAGACTCACTGGTATTAAAAATGCTGGAACCATAGAGCTAAGTCTTCTTATTCATGACATACAAAACCCATAGCAGCCCAAAATTCAGGACACAAGGAACCAGTCTGGGTTCCTAAACTAGGGCTAGCTTGAAGGTTAGGACACTACAGCTTGCTTCTTTTAAGTGCAAATTCTCAAATACTGCTGAGCACAAGGTGAAGCCTAATACAATCTACCCATATCTGTTTTCTCACCAAATCTTAAAGAGCATCTCTCTCAGAATTAGTTCCTATCAGCACTGCATTCTGAGGGCTATTTCTACTGGGCTCGCCATGGGATGAACTCCAGACTGCTGAAAGAAACACTCTTACTTGATAAGAGAGCTGTAAGGGGCACTGGACAATTGGGGAAGGTGGGGAAGGAGCCATTGTGCTGTTTAATTTCTGCAAGAAACAAAAATGCAGACATTTTTATTAACTATTAAACAGGTCTCTACTATCTCCCATGCCAGTCCATAAATATATTCCAAGATATGAAGACTTCTTTATTATTTCCTGGTGGTCACACTTCACCTACAGAAAGCACCTATTTCCAAACTAGACTAGCTAGTGTCCTTTTCATGGATTACAGAAATAAAACGTTGTCCTACTTCACAGTGGCTTCACTCATGTGTATCAACAAACCACACGAGTGGACAACTTCCCCTGTCTAGGTGGCTGAAGTGACAAGACTGACAGTTCCAGCTGCACAGCATTTCAGGATCTGTTGTCCCTGGGAGTGTGACCACTGGGACATGTGGGAACAAACCAGTCACAACTAAGTTAATTTTAAGATAAACCCCACTATCTTGGCAAAAACTAAAGACTGCAAATTGCCTTCAAAAATCATCAGGGAACAACTATTCATCCTTAGGGCCAACCAACACTCCTTAACTCACTCAGATCATGTTTCAGCACACCAAAGAGTACACAAGGCAGTGTGAATTTCTGATGTACTGATGCTGTCCAGTTACTGTATAACCAATACAAAAAAACCCAATACCATCACCAAAAAATGAAAACCAAAACGCCACCAAAGCCCAACAGAGAACCAAGAGCCAAGGAACTACCTAAAATCAAGTAAAACTGTTCAAATGTCAGCAATTATCAGAAATAACATTCACTGTTGAGGCTATCCTGATTGGTTTCCTGATTTAATTTTTCAACAGATCTAAGAAGTGCCCTTTCCCTTACAGATACATCGAAACAAAAAAAAAAAACAAAAACAAAAACAAAAACAAACAAAAAAAAAAAAAAAAACAAAAACAAAAACAAAAACAAAAAAAAACCAAAAAAACCAAAAAAAAACCCAAAAAACAAAACAAAAAAAAACAACAACAAAAAAAAAACCACCACATCAAAACCTAACTAAAACAAAAAAAGAAACACACCAGGAAAGAAAAGCTTTATCTTTGAAAAGACACTGTCCTGTCCTTTCAAGTTTAAGTTAAGGGAAGAAAGAAGAAAAGAAACATCCAATTAAAATCTTCGAACCAAACAGTGCAGAAATGACAGGAATATCCAGTCATAATATAAATACTGTAAGACCAAACAGCAAACTTACAGATTGCTGCAAAGCAAAAAACCCCCAAATGCTTATAACAGCAATTAAAGAATATTCACTGTACCCATTTATAAATAACTTATACCGTAACTGTTGAAAGTTAATCTTTAAGGCTCTGTCTTCATCCTTGCAGACAGCAACAGTCATATTTCTCTCAAAGCACGGTGTAAGTATTCCGTGTACTTTTAAAGGAGAGAAATAGCGCATTTGCGCCAACAAGGAGAAGCTGGTGTAATTTTACAAAAGCGCCTGTAAAGCTGAGGACAGCAGGCCCAACTCGGCCTCTCCTCCAGCGCAGCCCCCTCAGGCCCGGGCCACCCCCTCTCCCCGCAGGGCCGGGCACCGCACGGCCCAGCCCGGGCAACTCACGGCCGGGTGAGGCACACCTGGACCCCCCCACCCCCGCTGGACCAGCCCGGACCCCGTTCCCACCCCACAGCTCCCCGGCGAGAGGCGCTACATGTTCCCCTCCTGCGGGCTGCGGCCGCTTCGCCTTCTCCCCCT
>NW_008237619.1:5736248-5741296 GCF_000691975.1 Corvus brachyrhynchos
AGTCACCCCCGCCATCGCACACTGAGCCGCTGCATCACGGGGCTGCGGAGGAACCACGTCCGCTGCCGCGCCCTCCTCAGGGCGCGTGGTTTAACGATTCCGTTTAACCTTCCGTGATTCACAAATAATCATTACCTCATTACCTCCTCGGTGTGTATAGATATCTAAAGTGTGTGGAGCGAGTGCGCCAAGAAGATGGATCCAGGTCCTTCTCCGTGGTGCCAAGCAATGGGACAAGAGGCGATGGGTAGAAACTGATGCACAGGAAGTTCCACCTGAACAGGAGGAAGAACTTTACTGTGCAGTGACCGAGCACTGGAACAGGGTGCCCAGAGAGGCTGTGGAGTCTCCCTCACTGGAGATATTCAAGAACCATCCGGATGCAATCCTGTGCCATGTGCTCTGGGATGACCCTGTTTTAGTCGGGAGGTGGGAGAGGTGACGCGCTGAGGTCCCTTCCAACCTCACCCAATCTGTGATTCTGTAACACGAGTTCAAGTGAGCAGTGACACCACCTTCCCCCGCCCCAGTGTGCAAGCCAGTCTGCAAATCAGAAGAGGCTGTTTGTATGGAGGAACAGCAAATGACAGAAGGGACATGGTACCCAGCCCATAGCAGATGGTTGGAACTAGATAAGACCCCTTCCAGCCCAACCCATTCCATGGTTCTATGACACTCAGCAGCATGTAGTTCCACTGTTGTCTCTTCCTCCCCTGAGGAAAAAGAGTCTGCCTGAGGTACACACACTCACACAGCCAGTCCTCGCACTTCAGGGCTTCCCAGGCAGCTCTCAAGCATCACCTGAAACACCACCCTAGGGTAAAGCTTTGTGTACTTCCCAACCACACACAACTGAGAGGAACCAGGTCTTTCCCTCTGCCAGAGGTTATCCATGCCTGGAGGCCCCTGCACCTCACAACAGACAGTGAAGAGCAGTACTGGGGTAGTGAATCTTCTGCCTTCCAACCCCCACCTTGCAACAGCATGTAGGAAGAGGTCACCAGGGAGTGGGTCACCACCAACTCCTGGTATACCTGTGTGAAATTATACTCCCTGCTCCTAGTCTTTGAATTTTCAGGACCCAACTCATCATCTGCCATCACTGACTTTAAGCATCACCCATAGGGAAAGCCCTCCTTGTCCTACAGACAAGACAGCAGAACTGTATTTAACAATACACCCATGGCAGCTCTGCAGCCTGAACACAGACTTTCAGAGACATCAATGTATTCTGAGTTGTGAGAAAAAAGGCTCTCTGCTCCTCTAAGTATTTACTAATAGGACTGTTTACCTTCTCAGAAGTTCCAGCACTTTGGGAAATCTACATTACATGGCCTGAAAACACAGGCACTCTGGGATAAAAGTCTTACACAAAAGTATGTAAGATTATTTTTTTAGCACAGTCAAGAAATTTGCCTTATTCCTTCCAAACAGGGACTTGATTTGTGCCAGACAGAACACCCAGAAATACATGGTGCAGCTCCCCAAACTCATGCAAGGTTTTAACCATTTGTTTTCAGTTCAGCTATCAAAGGTCAATTCGTCTGCACACGAAAGGATTCAGGAAGTAATGGGAGAGGTCTCTTCTACTTCATCTTAGCGATCTTTTAGAATAAAACTTAGACAGCCTCCAAAGCAGTGAGCTCTGAAGAACAACCTTTGCATTCAGTAATCATCACCCTTGTCCAGCACAGTTCAATTGAACACGCTGATATTCTTTGTGTAGAGTTATTTTTTTTAGAACAGATGATCTCATTTCTCTTACATAATTTCAACATGTGAATAAATTTTAACAGCTGGACTACTAAAGTAATTTTAAAAACCCAACTCTTAACAATGGTCATTTCAAATGTAAGCAACAAAACATGTTGTGAGATTAAGAGCTGAACAGAGTTCCAGATGTACAGAGAAGCCAGAGCATTAAAGGACACAGTTTGCATGTAAAAAATTCATTCTCCTCCCCATTACTCTACTTTTGCTTTAGTTTATACTTCTTGGGGTAGCTTTTGGCAAATTGCTTTTGTACTTCTTCCCGTCCCTTTCCATGTTTAAGTATGTTGATCAGGTCTAAGGTTTTCTTCAGTTCCTTTACAGGTTTGCTTACAAAGCCACAGTATTTCCTTTTTGGAACAAATTCCAGAGCCTTCTTCCAGTCAGCAGTATCTTTCAAGGTTAATAAAATATGCATCATTTGATCCAGTGTGAGGTTTTTGGCACCAGTACTCCAGAGCAAATACTTGTCCAGTGGAAGGGCTGCAGTCTCCAATCCTAATCGCTTTGCCCGTGCTAAAGAGACTCCTGTTTTTATGCTCTTGTCAACCATTGACCCAACAATATAGATCTTATCATGATCAAATGTTTTCATCACTTTGGGAGAATCAGCTGTCAGATAGATGAGCTTATCCTTTGGAAAGATTTCTGTGTAGCACTGGTCTGTCACGGTGATAAGCAGCTTGCCCCATGCCTCTCTATACTGCTTGATAAATTCCCTATGATAGAGGCTATCATCTTTGAAGTTACAGAAGTGGATGTGGAACGGGTCCACAGATCTCCGATTGCAGCTCTCACTCAGTACTATCTGTCTCACTGTATTTGTGACTTCTCGGACAGACATTTCTTTTTCATAAGACATGTCAAATACTAGAGGTTGGCCAAAGATCATGGACTGAGCAGCCCTCCAATTGTATGCTTTATCCATAGTGCTGGACCACATACATACAAATGAACTCTTTTTGGTCTCATCCGTTTTTGAAGCTTGATTTTGTGCTTCCAGCCTCCTTTCCCTTTTCTCATCCATCTTTCTTTTGTCATTTTTCTTTTGAAGTTCTTTGAGATGCAAATATTTTAAATACTTCTTTTTGGCTGACTTAGAAGGGCACTCCATGAAAGTCTTTAGCTCTTCTTCACTTTAAAGAAAAGTCTTTATCTCTTCTTCCCATTTTTTTTCGGGACCCGCTCTGCCAGCTAGCCTCCACATCTCCAAGGTCTCACGTGCAGCAGCCAAACTGGAAAGCTCCTTAGGCTCTGAGACCGTCTCACTGGCCTCTTCTTGCAACCCAGATTTCATTACCTTTTTCCACTCATCTAAATCTAATTTTTCTGAGGGTTCACATGACTTGTCCTGCTTCAGACAAAGTGATAAACTGAGAGCTCTACTGAGTGGAAACAAATCCTTTTGCATCCTATGTTGTGCAGCAAATGGAAGGACAGAACTTCTCACAGTTTTTCTCAGAAGCATGTTAGCAGATTGCATACTTAGAGACGTGCTGTGTTCCAATACTTATCTATAAAACACCAATAAGATGGGAAAAAAACTTGTCAGAAATCACAAAGAAAACACTTGCAGATTTTTATTCTTAGTAATGCTGACAGAAAATAGGTTACTTCTTGGAGGATGCTAGAAATTCCTCCTTCCACTATGAATTTTTCTGTTTCCTGAATGAAAACAGCTTAAACCAGCTATACTTACTGCAATTCAAAATGTAGGCAAACAACCTCCAAGAATTGTCCAAGATCTGTTTAAGTTATCTGTATCATATGACAAGCCTTCACAACCAAAGTCAGTGAAATGCTGCATGGAAACCAGAAGTATTTTTATGTAATTTATCTATCCTGTGAAAAAAGAAAGAAGAGATGGAAGAATAACAACTCGTCCAGAAAAAGACCAAAGACCATCTTTTTTTGTTTTTGCTAAATTGTCTGTGAAGTTGGCATTTGCACATAAATCTGAGGACCTAAACCCCCCCAGTCCCATTAATTTTATCCACATTTGTATTTAAATATGAAAGAAAAACACCCAAGAACATTTAGTATTTTCCTTGGCCTATGCACACTACTGAACTAAGCATCAGTGAAGCTTCAATGCTTGAGGAAACACGATTTGGACAAAACTAGAATTAGTTCCTAATTTTTAAATCAAAATTCACAATCTTCCTAATAAACTGAAAATAATGTGATATATAGAACCAGAAGTTAAATCTAAGGTTTGTAAATATGTACCTGCTCATACAGAGGCACAGAAGGAGCAGTGTATTATTTAGAAATGTTATATAACCTGGCATGTGTTTCACTATACAGTAATTGGTCAAATTGGTGGCTGACCTCTCATGTTCTACCGTTATTAAGATAAAAGTATCAAGACCAACCAAGCAACCCAACAATGCGAAAATTTGTAAGTGTTACAATAGAGGTATCCCTAATTTTACAATGAAGCGTTAAACCTACTGGCAAAAGTAATAATCAAAAAAATACATTGTCTAGCATGGAGAAATCAAGGGATCGGGTCCTCAATTAACTTACATTACTGAAGCTCCAATTAAGTCAATATTGAACACCAGATTTACAGCATCAGAATACTTGATGACAGCTTTTGATAGAACCAAATTACTTTCCAGTGTGTCATTCACACTAACACCACTACTGCACGAATTAGTCTCTGAAGAACCTAGATGCGTAGCACTGAAAGTATTTTTCTTGTTTTTTTTCTTTAGCATGACTTCACTGAAACTCATCTCAGTAACAGAAAGGCTCTTCACTGATACTTCAGAGACCGAACAACTTGCCTTACTTCCCCAGCACAGCTGCCCACTCAGAATCACGGAATCACATAATAAGTAAGGCTGGAAGAGCCCACAGTGGATCATGTGGTCCAACCTCCCTGCTCAGGCAGGGTCATCCCAGAGCACAGGGCACAGGATTGTATCCAGAGAGGTCTGGAATATCTCCAGTGAGGGAGACTCCACAGCCTCTCTGGGCAACCTGTTCAGTGCACGGTCATCTGCACAGTAAAGAAGTTCTTTCTCATGTTCAGGTGGAACTTCTGTGCAGCAGTTTCTGCCCGTTGCCTCTTGTCCTATGGCTTGGCACCACGGGGAAGAGACTGGATCCATCTTATTGGCACTCCCTTCAGACACCCTCACTGATGAGGCCGGCTGCAGGGGAGCGGCACTGCACATGCACGCTGCTTAACAACTTTTAAACCAGCCCACGAGTACCCGAGCCGCTGAGCGCCAGGTCACACCCGACACATCCGCGCCGTGCTCCACAGC
>NW_008237619.1:5741731-5749204 GCF_000691975.1 Corvus brachyrhynchos
CGCCGCCGCGCTGCGCTGGGGCGTGAGGCAATCGCTGGGGCTGAGGGTTTTGTCAGCCCGGCCTGGTGACCTGTGATGTCTCTCTCCCCGCTTCCCTTTCTGCCTCTCTTCCTCCCTCGCTCTCTTCTCCTCCCTCCGCCCCCGCCTTTTTCTTCCTTTTTAAAAAATTTAATAGCACAGAGAAGTTTCGCTTATTTTTGGCATGCTGGTTGTTGTTGTTTGATGGTGCGTTGTTTTGTTGGTTTTTTCCCTATCAGGTGGGGATTTTAGTGGAGACCGTGATCTGTCGCGATGAGTTTTCTGCTGCCCAAACTGACCTGTAAGAAGGAAGTGGATCAGGCAATAAAAAGCGTGGCTGAGAAGGTTTTGGTTCTCCGTTTTGGAAGAGATAATGATGCTGTTTGTCTGCAGCTCGATGATATTGTAAGACCAATTTTTTTTTTTTTTTTTTAAGAACTATACAAGTATACTTGTTGCATAAAAGAGAAGAGAATGTTGCTTTTGGCTAATATGGGGAGTCATGAAAAATTTGGTGACAGATATAGAATGAAGTGCTACTCTATTTATAAAAAGGTTTGAAAAGTAAGCATTGATGTTATTATTGTAGTGGCTGAGCAAAGTGCTTGAGGTAGACAAGAGGTGATATTCTAAGCCCTGCTTAAGCTGGTAACACATAAGAGAAACAGGCTTTATAAAGCTTGCCACCCTTTTTTCCTCATGTCTCAATCTAATTGTCATCCACCTTTCTCTCTCTTTCCAGCTTGCAAAAACAGCTCATGACCTAAGTAAAATGGCAGTCATTTACCTGGTGGATGTGAACAACGTCCCCGTGTACACCCAGTATTTTGACATCAGTTATATTCCCTCTACTGTATTTTTCTTCAATGGACAACACATGAAGGTTGATTATGGGTAAGTCATCCTACCATTGCCTATGATGTCTGTAAGAACTATCAGTCTTTCTCTATGTTACTGTGTCTGGGGAAGGTAACATTTGAAAACTATCATGTTGTTACCAGCATCTGCATTGAGAATTCTGTAGGAAGCCAGAAGGATGTAAATTAGAGAAGTATTTTGAAATATGCTCTGATGCAATAAGTAGGAGAAAGATGTCTGACTCTGCAAAAAACAGTAAGAAATCATTAAAGTCTTAGACATGACACTGCACCTGTTTGACCTTTGGAGGTCACAGCATATTCCTGACTTGGTTATGCCATTACAAAGTTAGTGCATTCTTTCAGAATGACCAGATCAGAACCCCTTATCTCATGTGCATCTTTTCATGTTTTTAGGTGTTTTTTCTCTGAATACTTTAATGTTACAATTCTACCTTTGTCTTATGCTTATATTTAGGTCTCCAGATCACACCAAATTTGTAGGAAGCTTCAAAACAAAGCAAGACTTTATAGATCTGATTGAAGTGATCTACCGCGGAGCAATGCGGGGAAAGCTCATTGTGAGAAGTCCCATTGATCCCAATAACATTCCTAAATATGACCTTCTCTACCAAGGAATTTAATGGGTTCACCGGAGATGATAAGAATTACACAAATGGACGACGTTCCAGATCCCTTTTCCTTTGAGCACTTTTCCTCCTCTGACACTGTGGGGCAGTTTGAGCATTTATCCTGAAGGATCATATTGGTCTCCTTCTGAAGACAGACATTCTGTCACCTCATGCTTTGCTCATAAATAAAGCTACATGTTCATGCACAAGTGACTGTTCTTTGAGTTGTGTGCTGACCCCTACAAAACAGGCAGGCTGCGGGCATCCTCAGCTATGGCATCTCCAGTGCAACCTTCTTCATGGAACCAAGGCACTCTGTTATTTGTCTATTTAGTACCACTTTCATTCAGATTTAAGAACAGTAAACCTGACATAAATAAAAAAAACTATGCTTGCTCTCACGAGCATTCAACTGAATGTGCCTTTCCAATAGAATTTTACACTTTTACCCATTGCTGATTAATAGGAAAGAAGTTTCTTCTGAGGGAGTGATAACTGAAATCTGAAATGGATATAAACACAAAGTTGATGCTCTCATCTCTCTGATACCCATTATTACTGTTAATGGCTTTTTTGACTGAGAGTGGAATGTTCTACACTTGTAGGAGAAGGTTTCGTCAGCCTTCTGAAGGATGCTTTTTTGCAGCCATTGAACACTTTTGATTCCCATGGGCTTGAACTGGAAATTAAGAATAATAACTCTTTTGTTTACATTCACTTTAAAGATCGTTTGAACTTCTGCTTGTACACATTGCATGCCTCGAGTATGTACATTTATAAATTGTGTTTCCCACCTCTGTCAAGCAGCTGAGAGGAAACAGCTATGTCATTCCTTTGCATCAGTTTGGTAACTGCAGGTTGCTAGACTATTGTATTTCTACAGCAGCACATGTCCAGTATTCTCATTGGCTTAGTTGGCCTTAAGATGGAAATCACTTTACCTTCATGTGTCATGTTTGGGGCACACCAACTCTGACTGGAGGGAAGGTAGTAGTATATACTTCCCTGATGCATTATTCGGCTTAACAGTAAATGTTTCAAGGAAGAAGGTGGATGTTCCAGCTCTTGAAAGACTTTAAACAATATACGGTACATAGAAAGGAGGAAACAGATTGTTTACATGCTTCTTCTATTCCAGATTTGGCTTCTAATGAAGCTAAGCACTTAAGCAAATGTTTTCCTGATAGTTTAGTCTGATTATAGAGCCATAACTATAGAATGTTTATTATAGAAAATGATACTGCTGAGAGTTGATGTACCTTAACATCTTTAATTCAACTTTAAATTTCACAGCTAGCAAAAGGATTGTGGCTTAAGGCTTTCAACAATACATTTCTTTCCTAATAGTTAAGTTTTGTGGTTTTTTCTCAAAACCAAACAAACTGGTTTCAAACCTAGAACTGTAAATTGCTCCGCAGTGAGATGAAGGTTCTTAGGTGATGGAAAGGTACAGAGGAAGTTACAAAAGGAAGAGACCACTATCAAGAACAAACCAGTTGTACCTTTATTTATTGCCTCTCTTCTTACTTGTTCTGCTTCTGGTTGCAACAGGTGAATTCCTAAAGGCTGTCGTGGTCTTGGCTCTCAGCATGCTCTTCAAGTACTTAAAGACGGCTTGTAAGCAGCAGGAGGGTGCTAAGCCATACTTTTCTGTTCGAGCAGAGAAAGTAGGACAACTTATTCTCATGAGAAAGCCCACAGTTTTATTTAGAGGTTTACTGTTTGACACCCATTCCCAGCAGTATTTGTGTATCCCTTCCTGTATTTCTGGATCGTGTCTGCTCTGGTGCTGCATGCTGTGCGTGGAGTCGATGAACGCCAGAGTACACTTTATTCATTCGTCACCTCATGTTTTCTCTGCACCAGCTGATCAGCAAACACCAACCCACCATAGCCATGGGCAATGAAGGTCACATTCCTGGCTGCACTCTTTGCAATGAAATGATCCCATACATACATGGTATGCTCCTCGGGGCTGCTGCTGCCCCTCTTGGGGATCCACCAGACAGGCTGCGTAAAAGGAAGTGCTTCTTCCCTGGCAGAAAATCTCTCCTTTTCAGTGTCCAGATCGGTGAAGTTGTCATTGGGGTTCAGTACAATCACTTCCCAGTGGCTTTGCAGGGCCATTTTGATGAATGGTATTTGTGTTCCATGTCTCAGGCCCTCACTGACAATTATCCTACACTCCCACTGTCCAGCACAGAAAACTCCATGGTCTTGAAGAAGGATAATTAGGCTAGAGGAACTTGTTAGTGCATTCTTGCTCATGAAAGAGAAACTTCTTGGTTCATCCTCTGTAGCGTCAGTAGGAATATATAAACCTTCTGCAGTATGCAGACTCTTTCCAGGAGCTCATAAACATACTGGGTAATAAAATGTCCCAGAACTTCATAGCGTTTATGACTCTACTCATGTCCATTCTTGTAATAACTGAAAACAAAGGACTCATTTGTATCCAGGTGCCTCAGTTCCCCTTTTACATTGAAGTCATATTTTAGTTCCTCTTCATACTCCGAACCCTCTGTTAGTTTCCTCAAACTGAGGTCACGCTGTATTTGTAACCATTACAAATTAAGAAGGCTATTATGTCAAAGTAGTGATAGACCTCCACACAACACCTGCCTACCCACACCCCCATTGCATTAGAATTTAGATTTAAAAGCTGTTACAGATGAAATACTTGTTGATCCAGAGTATTTAGTGGTGATGTATAGTAAACCAGCTGCTTCTAAAAAAGTCTCTTAGAGATTTCAGTTTCGAAGTTCCAACAGCAGTAACTCATCTGCCTTTATTATGCCTTATTTCAGTTTGATAGTTAAAAATTTGTATGCTATCATGTTTATTTAAAGATCTGTTTAAGGTAGTTTGAATTAAAGGCTTTAAGAAGGAGGCATATGTACATGGTTCATTGTTCACTTGAACAACTTTTGTTGTGCTGTCTCCTAGCCATTATCTTGAAACTCCACTGAGTTTCAAGGGTGCCTTTGAAATACAGGCTTTGGCAGCTGGAAATAGTCCATGTGTTATACTGGATCCTGAGTTTTTAAAGAAAATCAAGCTGCACTTACTAAGCACTTCAACCTTCCCGTAGCTTGTGTACCAGCATACTCTCCATGTTCTACCTTCAACTGCACTAGAACAGATAATACATGTATGTGTTTGCTTTCTACTAATCACTCCAGTTAGTCATTCATCCTTGAAAGCACTTGCCACATGGAAATACAGGAATGGATGACAGAATAAACTAGCCACTGTGATCCAGGAGTAGGAGAAAAGAAAGTCCATGCAGCAAACTATCATGAGGTTGGATTGAGGTCTCCAGTTTCAGATTATCTCTAATGACTGATATGAATTATACCAGGAAGAGATTTTTGTGCAGCTGAAAAATTAAGCTTAGCAGAACCTTCTGTTTTCCTAGTAACTCTTCAATCTACTACTGACTGTTACTGGCTGTAGAATGGCAAACAGGATATAACCTTTGGCGTGGTCAGAATCCTATCTTTACAGGAATTTAGTCCTAACACAGTCCTTATTTTTTTTCTGTAAATGGTCTGAATCAAGTTATATTTGGCAAGTTATACTATATACCTTTAAGTTTTTCTTGCTGGACTAAAATAAGTTTTTCAAAACACAGTAAATCACATTCTATGTTAAAAGTCACTATACCATCTGATAAAGCCAATTACTAGGACAAAAAGTGATCTGAATATTTTCATGTAAGCAACTTGAGCTGGAACCCAACTCCTTCAAGGAATGCAAGTTTCCTTGAGGTAAGGTGCTCAGCAGATTAAAAATTATTTCTTACACTCCCAAATTAAAAAACCTCAAAACCCAAACAAACACATTTTTGCTTTTCAGCATAGCAACACCACATGTATTTTCCTTTTGAGTAATCTCCACTGGGCTAGTGTTATTAAGTCCTCTCTTCAGAGTCATTCCTGTCTTCTGATTAATAGAGAACAGGCTAGAAAATGTTACTTTCTCCTTTTTTATCTCATATAATCAGTACACATAGAAAAGGGGAAAAATCATATGCTATGATATATAATCCATTTACTGTCTTGCCAGTTTCTTGAAATGGAAACAGCACAAAGAAACTGCAAGGGCATCCATTCATCTACGATTTTTTCATTCTGCAGGAAGGCACAAAAGGCACAAAGGATATGGGAAAAGAGTCTGTTATACTACTGAAATACGGGCAATTAATGCAAAAGAGATAATATTTAGTAGGAAAGAAGCTACCCATATTCCTGTCATTGTTCCCATGAGATGAAGTGGGAGAAAAATGGACATATTTTAAGGAAAGATGTGTATGAAGAAAGGTGCAGCTTTCTGTAAGAATTAGGAATAGGTAGATGCAGTTTCCTCAGAGTGGTATGCTGTGGAGCACCTCTCAGTCCTTTTCTCTCCTCACCCCTAAAAGACTGGAGAGACTAATTTCCCAACATACTCTGAATCGGAAGTTACCATTCTCTTACTTCAGCTACTAAGAGCAACGTTGCTTCTTCAGTTCCAAAACACGGATATGTGATTCCAAATTAAACCCTGAACACCTACTTTACAAAGCATTGTGAAAGGTTTCTGAAGATTTCAGGAGGCAGAAACAAACAAACAAACACAGTTTTACGTGGGGTGCACGTATGACTTTCCTTCCTAAAATTGCCTTCAAGATGCGAAATGAAAAGTTTTGAGGCAATTTGTAATAGGTTATCACTTAAGAGTTCACTTAAATAGCAGCTTAGAATTATATACTTATTTGTCCAGAGGACTGATTTTATTGTTGTAACACAATCAATTATAGAATTAAAAAGTAGCAATTCTAGATTGTTCTAGATATAGCTGCATAATGCATGTATTTTTTTTGTGGTAAGTCTGCATTCTAAATCAGTGTTGATTGCTGTTTGTACTTCATTGTCTGTATGCAATGTTTAAGGTAGTATATGCTAGCAGCCTTTACAATTGCTACCTTAATTTTAAAAAATCGCCTTTGGGGCAAAATAATCCCTCCTTCCCTTCTTCCCACTTTTCTGTTCGGATTCTAAAATGTTTCAGGTGTAACTTCGGCTGGTGCTTTTTACAGCATTTGGCATATTCTAAACACTACTGCAGTATAAGTACTATATAAGATCCATAAAGATTACTTTGTTTTCCATTTAAAACCACCTTATTCTAGTAAAGCCCAATATTACCGTATGCTCTCCTGTAAAATCTGTAATCATCATAGACGGAAATCTTTTTCACTCTGGGAGTGTAGACAAGTCCTCTGCATGAAAAAAATAAACCCAACCATGGTTTCAGTTTTCATTACTTTACGTACTGGGGTGTATATTTATAAAACCTATCAGTAGCTGATAGTTGCGGCCATCTAAAGTGCTCCAGATAGTTCCAAGTTACAAACTAACCTCTCATGTTTTTAATTTACATCTCACAGTAGGTTTAAGCTAAACCTCGAGTATGAAACTAAGCATTTGTCCACACCAGTTTTAATTCCCACTAACAAGAAAAAAGTAAAACAGAAAGCTCCATACAAAACTTACAATTCTGAAGCCGCCCTGAAAAAATACACAAAGCAAAAAAACCCCAGCCAACAAATCTTCATCTCCCCCCGGCTGTAGAAGGATTTCTAAGGGCATCAGCTGCAAAACACAGCCAGCCTGGGTTATGAGGGCGCTGCCCGGCTGTGCATCCCCCTGTCAGGGGAATAACCTGGCGGGGTCTGGCTGTCAGCTGAGGGAAACGCCATTAGCAAGGTGCAACTTAAACCTGGGTCGGGTTGGGTTCACCACTGCTTCTTCAGAAGCAGTGCGGTTTCCTCGATTCTTTCCCCAAACGGGTCAGTACGGAGCTCTAGCCGAGCAAGTTAAAGCAGGGAAGGCCTGAGGGGCAGCGCCGCGGGCGGGCGCTGGCTCCGGCGGGGCGGGGCGGTGCCGTGCCCGGCCCGGAAGTACCCGGGGAAGCTGCGCGGG
>NW_008237619.1:5749449-5828999 GCF_000691975.1 Corvus brachyrhynchos
GGGGCTGCGGGGCTCGGGCAGCCTTGTGTCAGGGCTGGGCTCATGCGGTGACAGCTCGGGCGCTGCCGCCCCTGGGTGGTGCGTGTTCTCCCCGAGCTGTCAGGCGGCCCCGTTTGTCGGCTTTTCCTCGTCACAGGCGTCGGAACTGGCAGTATTTTGGCTTTTCTTTATCGGTCTGTAGCTGTTGCTGTTGCCCACACCGGGGGACTATGGCTCTACGTTAAAAAAGCGCCGAGATAAGTAAAAGTCCCCGAACTTGGCTTCTTGAGAGACTCCAAACCAGCTGTAAACTTTGAAGGTCTTATGCCAGAATCATATAGAATATGTATAAAGAGAACACCTATAAATGCTGGAAGCTCTGAGGCTGTGTTCTTCCAGTGATGAAGTTTATGGATTTAACAGGAATCTTTGAATATTATTTAATCTTGGAGCCCTTGCAGTGGTCCTTTGTAACTCCTTTTCCCTCTATAGTCCAAGTGTGAACTGCTCATTAGTTGTGTGATTGCAGTGAGGAGTTAATCAGTAAATGTCTTAGCTGAGGATAAATTCTAGGACAGTTTCATTAACAATTCTGTCTATGCTGACAATCTAGAGCCTTTCGCGAGTGTGTGGCTGTCAATTGCTTTTTACCAAGGCCTATAGTGACAGGACAAGAGAAAATGGCCATAAATTGAAAGAGGGTCAGTGTAGATTGGACATGAGGAAGAAATATTTTTTACAATAAGGATGGTGAGACTGGAACAGATTGCACAGAGAAGCAGTGGATGCCCCATCCCTGGGAGCGTTCAAGGTCAGGCTGAATAGGCTTTGAGCAACCTGATCAAGTGAAAGGTGTCCCTGCCCATGGCAGGAGGGCTGGAATATAAGATCTTTTAAAATCCGTATCCAACCCAAGCCATTTTATGAATGTGTTTTCTTTGTTCTAGTTTGCTCAAAAATTATCTTCTTCTTTCGTAGTACCTGCTACTGTGGTCCTGCTTCCCTCTTAATCAATAAACCAGAAATTGTTAAGTTTGTTTCTTTTTTTGTTGTTGTTTTTTTCCAGTAGAGAAAACCATGTCAGGAAGAACATCATCTTCAAGTCATGTCAGTGTAAGTGTTCCCAAAATTTCCAACAATTTCTTTTGAGGCTGTGGGTGTCCTAGACTGTTCTGATGTGTTTGTACAACCAAATTCATTCTTCACTGATCTAACTTTTGCTTTCTTGGGAAACTGTTTATTATGGTAGCAGTCAATACTAATGTCTATTGTTGAACATCTATTGATACATGATAGCATTTGATTACACATAAACAGGGTGTTTTCCAAGTTATTTTAAGACCTAGACTAACCTCTAAAATTTTAGAGTAAGTTGAAGTAAGTAGAACAGCTGCAAAACTGTGTAAAACTTGGTATCTGCAGAGATGTACTCAGAGGCTTCTTATGCTGTGTATATTTTTTCCTGAAATATCCCTATTAGCAGTAGTTTCTAGCAGTGGGAGTACTGGTGAGAACAAATGGTAGACACGGCAATCACTGGTGTGATTGGGTAAGGTCTAGGAGGTCTAGTGGTTTAGAAATAAGCTGTTCCCAGCACTGAGTTTATGCACTTTCTCTGGCCCTTCCTCCTACAGGTGGAAACCTTCAGGAAAGTATTGCTGGTTTAGATGAGGAGTCTGCTGAGTGCGTATGCACACGTATGTGTAGAGTTAGTCACTTTTTGTTTGGGAAAAGCTGAGACAGCTGCATACCTTGTGTTTAGCATAGATTCAGACCTGTCTTTCCTCTTGACTTTGTGCTTGTTCTCTAAGTTAATAGTGGACACTGTAAACCAACATCTTCTTAATGAGTGCAAGCATTGGGAAGATGCTGTATGGTGAGCTGGAAGTGTTGCTGGTTAATGTATCTTGTGCTTTTTATCTCTTTCTGTCAGTTGTCTCTTCTTGTTTACTGTGTCTGACTTTATGTGTACTTTAATGTTGTCTGTTATGTCATTACAGAGGTTACCAGAATCTCTTTAATTTTAAATGTATGTTAAAATTCTAGATAACTATGTGTTCTTAGGAATCTCATAGCAGAAGCTGCTAGTCTGGCAGCAGGTGGAGGTCTGAAGTAAGAAATCTGTTCCTAGCCATTACAGCGCAGATCATTAAACATGCATTCTGACTGATAAACGTGTTTATAGGCCACCTCTAATACAAAACCAAACAAATTTGGAGCAACCTACTTGTAGAAGTTCCCGAATAAGAAAATATCTTGTTTCAATCCTTACATGTTGATTGAAAAAGAAGGGAGGTACTTGTATGGGAAGTTGTTGCCTCTGTGTAACATTTGCTTCCTTTAGACTTTGAGAAATCTGTTATTAAAGGCATATTTGTTACAATGTTTTACCAGAAAAAGCAACTTGAGGTGCTGTATAGAAATTCAGGTCTAATTACAAAAAACTTTAATCTTACTTTCACAGAAGTGTAGAGAAGGAGTTAGAGCACTCATGATTCAGACTGAAGGATTGAAATATTATCTCCTTATGGTGCAGCATGCTTCGTTGTGGTCTGTCTGAAGGACTACCTGCTGAGCTAATTAATGCAGTTGTGGTGTTAGTAATTAAGTTGTTAGCGTCACTGTTCTGGAATCCCTGCTTGTAATTTCACGTTACAATGCAAGGCATCCGGTGGCTTGCAAATCAAGTTCATAGGATACTTTACAGTGTCCATTGATGCCTTAGGTTTTAACTGTTGTATTTTTCAGATCCTGTATGTAACTCTGTATGTATGTAACATACAGGGTATGTATGTAACTCTGACACTTCATTTAGCCTGTTAGCTACTGTTCCTTCATACTGGTTGGACATAACAAACCATCTCTTGTCCTTGCATCTCAAGGACACCTTGTTGTCCCAGGCCCCAAAATATGTAAACTAAAGCCTCTGAACAGGGGGGAGCAAACTTGGGGTAATTACTTCATTGCCTGAGATTGTAATTGGAGAATTAACCCTGATATGCAAATGGACCAAACTTATAAAAAGTGTGAAAAAAGTGTGACCCAGGGTCCATCTTGGGTGTAGCCTCTTGACTGCCCAAGGTGTACCTTTGAAGGCCCTTCAAATAAATACCTGCTTTTATTCTCTTAATCTTGTGTAGCCTCTGTTTTCAGGTAGCCACCTCAATCATATGGAGTGACTTCAGCTTTTTCCTGGCTGATCTAGATTCAGTTTGTCTGAAAGATGTAAATGTTGCATTGCCTCTCTGATACATTCTCATCTAGTTGTATCTGCAATGTCAGGTTTTGCTTCTCAGGATGCCTGGAGCAATAGCAATGCTTGCACTTTTATTCTTTCAGTTGATAATATTTTAACTGGTTTAATTAACTGATAGGAAGTATGAGCCTGTTTCCTTGTCTTGATGAACTAGTACAAATTTAGTTTGATCATTTTTGGTTTGATTTTCAATGAACAAACCTTTTTTCCTATATATTTTTTTCTGAATTGGTGAATTTCTGTGAATTACTGCTTTCTCTTTCAATAATTACTATCAAAATGCTGGTTCCATTTCTGTGAGAGTTGGCAAGGACAATAGCTGATACCATTTTGAGTACATGAAAATCTGTTTGATGCTAAGTTATCATACCAAAATACTTGTACTATTATAAGATGTAATTGTTCTTCATCCTGAATTTTTTCTTTTGAGAAAGCAAACCTGGTCCATGACATTCAGCTATTTTGTTTTCTCTTTATCATTCTCTAAGCTGAGACAGAGTGTAAACAAATCGGATTGAAATAAGAAAACTGTGCCAGTAGATTGGCTGTCACTTTTTTGTCACGTCTGAAGATGTAAAGTTAATGAAATAGAGCTTTTTAGATGGTTCATGTGTTAAAACTAGCTCATCATATGGTATGACACATGATTTGGGATCATGCATTAATGAGGAATGCATTTAAAGTAAAGGCACAGGTCAGGGCTTCCCTTACAACTTTATTTTGTCCAGTTAAAAAAACTTTGTACATGGCTGTATGTCAGCTCGTAGCAACAGTGGGTAATTTAGTTTTACCATGTGTAACATCATCTATTTTCAGTTTCATATACCAAAGAAGAAAACAAATGCCAAGTCAGAGGATGTCCAAGTTCAGTCCCCTTTGGCAAGGCTCCCAGGTTCCCACCATTGTGACTACCCTTTAAAAGAGGTAAAGAGTTCTTCAGAGTGTAAAGTGTGTAGGAGAATGTTACATGAGGCTTTGTTTTGGAGGCTGGGTTTTTTCAACACCAAGTGCTGCCTTGTGATAAGAACTAATCCAGGTTGTCTTGAGAGAGACAAGTGTGTAGGTCTGAAATCTGCTTGCAAGCATACATTTACAGAATTGGGAGTCTTAGTGCCATGCTTCCAGCCTAAATCATTGAAAATAAGAGTTTGTCCTCAGGTGTAGTTTGAAACTATCTTGAAAATCATTAATTTCAAGGTAAATATTATACTATTTTTTTAGTTGATTGTCTTCTGACTCCTGAACTTTTAGGTTGTATTTGAATCACTTACCAAACTTCTTGTTATGATATGGACATAACTTTTACATTGAGTTTTCAGTTATCCAAGAGCTTAAACTTTTAAGAGAATATATGAAGTACTGTATGACTCTTGACAGAATTTTAGGTGCTCATACAGAAATAACTGTATTAAGACCAAAGACTGTAAGAGTCTTATGGCATCTATTGTGAGTGAGTGTCTGGATCATCTCAGTCACATATAGAGGCAAATATTTGCCTCTATAAATCTGTTTCAAATTTAGTAAGCATTTCAAATGTCAAGTGTTAGAAACATGTTTTGCTATGCTTTTTTCCTTCAGCTCAGCATCCAGAGTTTGTTGCTGGCTTTAGTGCTTTCAGAATCATGGGCCTGGACAAACAGGCTCCCCCTCAGAGGAGGTTTAAAGATGTAGTGAGGGAAAGTAGGAGTTTTTTTTGACTTACAGTAGTGGTGGTAATGTGACCCAGGTCTCTTGGTAGGCCAGGTCATTTGAGAATGCTGCAGCAGAGGCTCACTGTGGGGTTGTGTTCTATACTGGTAATGCTTTCAGTGAGCAGAGCATCCAGTTGCAGTCCGGTTTTGAAATGGGAGGTAATGTCTCCTATGGCTACAAGCAGCAACCTCTCAGGCAGATCCAGACAGCACTTGAATGGAATTCTTCCTATATTTCTCTCTGCCTCTATAAAAATCATGATTAGACTGGGTGAATTGAAAAATACTTTATTTCCTTGTTATTTCCTGGATGTTGTCTCATTTTCCATTTCTTATTTTTCCTACCTATGTCTATATATTTCGAACTTTTCCATGTAGTGGGGGATTTCATATGCTTTAAACACTGACTAGTTTTTATGTTCCACTTAAAAAAAAAACTTGCCTGTGAGTTGTCAGAGCTTGCACCATGTTGTTTGAGAAACTTTGTGCAGTTTTTAGTGATTTGGATGTATAGGTCTTTCCTGTGCTTGAACACCAGTGGTACAAGGTGAACTGGGTGTTGTTTGAAGGCAGCAAGAGGGGAGAGCACCTTCAAGGCAATTTCTTGCTGCTAACTTTAACAATGGGGGTATTTTCCATTGGAGTTAGTCCCCATGGTAGGGAAAAGTTTGATTTGGGAATGCCCTTTCAGACTTCACTAAAGCTTGTAAAATACATGTGGGTGTGAACTTTTCAAATGCCTTTTCAAACCACACTTAGAAATGAAGATAAGTTTGTCTGCTTTCAGCCTGAGTGGCATAATTTTCAAGCATCTCTTGTGTTTATTATATTTTGAATTTTAAGAAATGAGGATTAGGAGGAGGTAATGGCAGAGGGCAGGAGGTTTCTGGAATTGCAGGAATAACTGTGTTTTGGTAGGGCTTCATTTATTTAATTTGAAAATATAAATACTTTCTGGTAAGAGAATTTGGAAAAAACGAAGTCTTGCTGTTTTGGAGTTTCCCACCTAAGTGCCAAACCTTCAAATTGCGTTTCCTTCTCAGGATTTTATATCTTTTATATCCATATTGTAACCTGTATAGTTTGCCTAAATGCATGGAGTTAGCCTCTACTTTCTGCATCCTGCATCCTGTGTATTTGTGGTTATGTGGAGCAGGCCTAATATTTAAGTCCGTGTTTGGTATAGTCCCCCTTGAAATAGGGAAACAATGGAATTGTCCTGTATTTACATATTTCTTCAGGAGAAAAACATTCTATTCAAAGATCAGGTGGTATGTGGCCACTTTAAACCACGCAAATTAATTCTTTGCAAAATTGCTGTATATGCTCTGCATGGCTTTGATATAATTGGTCAGTTGCATTGTTTCAGTGTCTGGCATTGTCTCATTTTTCCAGTGCATTATCCATTATGACATATTCATGTCTTTTGAAATCTGCCAATTTGATTTGTTTTGTTTCAGTGGAGGTTAAGTGCCAACAACAGAAAGCCTTCAACAAAAGGAAAACGGCAAAAGGAGTGCAACAGACACAGCTCTAATGATGAAGAATCAATTGGGTAAGAAGTCATCTCAAAATTAGTTTATCTCTGTATATTCAGAGTTTCACAGTCTTTCTTGAAGATGGGTGTCTCTGGTCTCTAGCTAATTATTTGTGTCATGCAGAGATGGTTTTCAAGCTCACCTTGAGAGAATCATGCTTCAGTGGTCTAATGGCAACTGTAACCCTTCCTTTGGATAATCCCAACACAAGACATTAGAATGAGAGTGCAGCACTTACTAGAGGAATTACTGCTTGTTAACCTGCTTGGAGTCCTAAAAGGTGTTCATTACTTTCTAAGTGTAAATTGTCCTTCTAGTCCTAGGTATTTTTAGATATTTAAGAAGCTTCCCAGAATTCTTTTTCTTATCCCTTTTTGTTCTGTAGTCCACACTCATTAACCTAAGCTTTATCAACTCTTACAAACAGTTAAAAAACCCCTTAAGCAATATGGTGATTAGTAGTGGAAGGAAGTAAAAAAATGAGACCTTTTTCACCTCTGTGTTTGTCAAGGCACTTAAGTAATTAAGACTGCTGATGTGCCACTTGTTTATTTTCTGTTGCCAAGAGCAAATACATTGGTTTCTTTGAGATTATGGCACATTATTTTATATGATAAAATCATCTTCTGCAGAGTTGTCAGCTAGGTAATTGTTTTATCCAAGAAAATTTTGAAGCTGTAATTCCTGTAGTTGACAAATGGA
This sequence comes from Corvus brachyrhynchos, assembly GCF_000691975.1. Taxonomy (NCBI): domain Eukaryota; kingdom Metazoa; phylum Chordata; class Aves; order Passeriformes; family Corvidae; genus Corvus; species Corvus brachyrhynchos. The sequence continues at coordinate 5,756,616 of NW_008237619.1, forward strand.
AACAAAAATGTAGAACTAGATTTATTAGCAGCAGCTAGGAAACATAATGGCTTTGTGACAAAATGAATATGTTTGTCTTAATGAAACAGTTGTTATTTCCCAAATCACTTAATTCTAAATAAATGAAAAAGCATTCTCTGCCCTATTTTCTGACTGCAACTAAACTTGCCCATAAGTGGTTTCTTATCAGAAGAGGCTGTTAAAAATAAAGTGCACAGGTAATGAAAATGAAGGTGATTTTGACACTGCTGAGTTCTGTGGGTTTGAGATATATGAATAGTCATTGTTTAGCCTGGTCTGTATATTCAGAATGCTTCAAAGTGTTGCAGGGAAGAGCTGAAATTATAAAAGATGCTGTATTTATTTTTCATACCTCCTCAGAGGCATAGCTGTCAGTTTACATGTACTTAGCTCAAAAAGCTTCTGTCAGTAACTTTTAACTGAGGAAGCAGCTCACAGGGTCAGCCTTACAGAATTTAATTGCAGTTTTCTGAATTTTATTTGTGTTGTGACATAGTTGATATTTGATATCAATCTCTAAAGGTCTTTCAGTAAACTTTGAACTGATTTTTGACATTGAGGAGTTTGGTTTCTTTAAAGCTAACTTTAGATCTGGTGTGTATTAATTTTCTGTTATATATGTTTTTTTCAATATGTGAATAGCATTTATAGGTGTTCCATAATTTTTACCCAAATTGTTATCAGCCCAATTTTCTCATGATAGTGAGAAATTATTTAGACTACAAAGACGGCAAATATTCAGATATTAAACATGTGCATTTTTCAGTTCCTTGAAAAAAGATGTGCGTCTAGAGAGTAGCTGGAGGCTCTCTGTAAAATAAATTTACTCTCCTATCTGCAACGGAGGTTGTACTAAGTGTTCCATTTGGATACTCAGTGCTTCTCAGAAAGTCAAAATCAACAAGGTGACCTCATTGCATAAGTGGAAAGAGCACACATGTTCTAAAGGGGTGGTTTTTGTTGAGCAAGAGTCTGAGAACTGACAAAATTCAGAAGAGGAAACAGTGAGGTTGTGTGCTGCAAGTCTTTCTGTTGCAATAGTTTTTATTCCCAGTGAGGATTTTTTTTATTTGCATTGCAAAGCAGGAAATAAGTCTTAATGACAAACTCCTATTAGCTTCTAGTATTTTAAAAACAGTTTACTTTATTGATAGGAGCCAATCTCAGATGTTTAGGGAGGCATGTTTCATCTAAAGTGTTGCTTCAGGATTGTTATTGCCACTTAATTTTAGTCAGAAAGGACAAAGTAGATATATTAGCACAAATCTACCTTCACATGGGTGGGGGTTTTTTAACTTAAATTCTGGATTCCAAAATTTGGTAGTTGGTTGTGCTGTGATGTGAGACCAGGGGGGTTTGTAGCAGCAACTGCAGCTGCTCTCACTTGTACAGGTCTGCTCCTGGGCTTGTGAAAGGTGACTGTCAGGGGATTTGTCTGTGATCCCAGAGACGGCTCCTAGGGCAGGTTAGTTCCCTAGTTAGGGGGGAGGGTGGAAGGAGTACTTAAACAAGATGTGTGCAATTCTTTCAGGTCAGCAATTTAAATGTTCAGTGAAATACATGTCACAGCTGAATCAAGCACTGGCCCCATAGCAGTCAGGTTTTTGTTTATATAGCAGTCAGGCAATCATTTACATACTGGTCCCCCTTGCTCTGACAAGTGCATTTGGTCAGTAATAACCACCTAGTCCAGCAAAGCAAGGAGGTTCATAGGGATGTTGATGCTTGCTGTTTGTTGGTCACTGACTTCTCATCAGCTGCTGGAAGGTCAGGACCTTGAATCTGGGACAATCAGAAGCTTTCCTCACAACCGGGTGTAGCCAGTAAATGTATCAATCAGAGTTTCCCATTAATGATAGTGTATCACATTGTTCTTTTGGGCTTTGAAAGGTCAAGGAGCTCCTGGGCTGTGCATCTGCTGCAGAAGCTCAGATAGCTGAATACACATCAAGTCTATCAGTGGCTTTATTCTGTAAACACAGGACAGATCCTCAGCTTGTGTGAGAGCTGAGGGAACAACCCTCAAATGGTATGTGACATCCCACTGCCAAAATATTTATTTCCCAAAACTTGGGTTTACTAGTAAAAGAATATAGGCATGAAGATGGTGGTGTATACAGTTAATAGTAATTTAGTCCCAAATGAGTCAGTAGCCTCCTGGTCTTATTTTGATCACTTTCTAATACAAATTTGAATGAATTGGAGACAGCAGGTACAGCACTGATGAGTATATGTGTGTACGCAATATGATCATTGAGTAAGGAACCATATCAAGCAGCTGTGACTATTGTGTGAAATAGAGGTCAGACATTTTCCCCAAAGAGATATAAACAACTAATAGCTTTTGTTCCTGTGGTTTATAAGGTAGGATAATTCCTTTTTTGCCTGTGAAAAGCAATATGAGACTTGCTGGGAGAAGCTAACAGCATTTTTCATAATATGTTTTTTGCTTATTCCATCATTACATGCATAAGTATGTTTTCATTACCTTTGCTTTTGTATTTTTTTCAGTTTTGGGGAGGTAAATGAGAGACTATGGTAGGTACTTGTAGAAACAGAAATAATTGCCTTTGGTTTTCTTTCACCAAGATGCCTCCAGTTTTACTGTTGTACAAATTACTTGCTGGGTCTGCTGGTGGGACTTGCTTTTAGTGTATACTTTGCTTTTTTCTGCTTGGCACTTACTTTAGTCTTTTGAAGTGTCTTTTGCTTGAGTTGCTCACTTTATTCTGGGGACAATTTCAACAGATAATTTAGGGATCTGTGTCCCAACCATTGTTTACAGATGTACAGGCTGGCTTAAGTTTAGGTGTTTCCCTGAATCTTTATACTTCCAGTCTTAATGACATGATTTTCAAGAAACACTGCCAGAGGCCATTCCCCTTTCAGAAAGGGAAGCCATTGAAAGCTCTTATGCTACTCTTCTGCTCTGAAGGTTAGGTCATAACCAGTTCAAGAACTTCAGTCCAAACCTGGCGCCAGATAAGAAGTGATGCCTTGGCCTGGCACTGATCAATGTATACTATTGACTTCCTTGTTTGTTGAAGGTTCCTCTCCTTTGCATAGATTTCCAGAGCCAAACTTGCTTCAGGGTATGTGTGTGCGCTTGAAATTATAAGATCATTTTTGCAAAAGTACTTGCCTGAAATCTGTAAACCCCATTTAAATTAAGGGAACGCAAAACATTACAAATTCAGTGCCAAATAACAATCAGTAAACCAAATTACAGAGGAGCCTGGAGCCTGTTAAGGTCTAGCCTGATGTGAGTGTGAGCAAAGGATGTCAGACCTGAATTTTCAAGGTGGCCAACAAAATATAGGTAGTGAAATTACCTCCTACTGTGGACTTTTTTGTCATTATGTTGTTTAAACACTCAGTGTTGGAATATTTTCTGTTACATTTACAAGTCTTGATCATACATGGTCACAGAGTCTTTCTTTATTTTAATTGTGTATTCCCACTGGACTAATTACCTTGCTGTTTGAGCCTAAATTTAGTAAAATTTCATTATGATAGCATGTGTTTGAGAAATAAAAAGAAAAATATCTGGCATTTCTGTGAGGTGGAACAATGAAGACTGAAAGAATTGAGATCTGGGAAATTGATAGGCTTGGCTTGTTTTTAGTCAGGACAGCTGAAGTGTTCCATGGAAAACAGCACATTTATGTTGTCTCATGATCCCCTGCAATAATGATTTTAAAGCATTTGTTTTTAAGAAGCAGCAATTTTCTGGATCACATCCATAGTGCTAGGGCCTACTTCTACAACTTTTTTCTATTTGGAGGAAAAAACACCATTTAGTTACTTCAAGATTTGATTTTTAATTTTTAGTCCTGTTAGAAGAGGAGGAGGGGAAATATCTGGCTTAATCTGGATTAATCTTTCATTACATCATCTCTTCTGGCATCCCAAGAGCTGAAGTGACTTCAGTTCTTTAGTCTTCAGTAACTGGCCATCAAAAGTAGTTTGGGTGTTTCTTGTCTCTTAAGGAGGAAATTTAAAGTGCAAGAGTGAATTTCCAGTTTTATAAGATAACTTATCCAAATTTACTTGATGACTTTTGCCTTGAAATTTTCTTTAACTGCTTCAGTAGTTGTGAATTTTCTTAACAGTCCAATAGATTCTTGTGAAGCTGAATTTTTAATTGGTCACATTTCTTAAATATATATATTCTCTATTTCCTTAGGTATTGCTTATTTATTTCTTATTTCTAATATACATTACAGTGGACAAACAATAAATGATGTAGAAGTCTGGTTGCTATAAGCTCTTCTTAATGGTGATCTTACAGATGTATTAAACTGTGGCTCACATGTGAGCTCAGTGTATGAGAAGTCCAGAGGAAAGCCAGAACTTCTGATTCAGTGGGGACTTCTATAGGAAAATAAGTCTCTTGCTTCCTGTACTGAATCAAGAACTTGCCAGACTTGGGATGTGCTCACTTAAGCTGCTACTGTTGAGCTCCACTATTTAAGACATTAATGTTAATAGACTGACTCTCAGGACCTGTGTTCACTTTCTAAGCTTTTCAGTAATTAAAGCATATCTTGAGATGAATTCCGATCTCTGGATCCTCAGAGTGTTGCAGAAGCCTCTATTACATCTACAATATTTGAGGCACATACTCGGAACACTTTTTTGCATTAACATTCATACGCTATATACAGAACTAGTGAAAGAACAAATGTCCACCTGCCTTTTCCAGACTGCATAAAACATTCTGGAGCGCTACTGTGCTTTAGGTTGGTCTTCAAATGAGACTGTTTTTGCCCATGTGACTTTTTATTCCCTCCACAGAGCCAGTGTCTCAATTGAGAAACCCTGGATTGTTTTTCCAATAGCTAATTAGAACCAATCTGTTACATAACACTTTGTCTTGGGTCCGTGTCCTTGGCATCAGAGTGCCTTAAGTGGGTTTTGGGGTTCTTTTTTATTGGTGCCCTTTTTTTTGTCTTTTGAGATGAAACTTTAGCTCTTTACGACCAGTTTTCCTTTGGGAAACTTCTAAGAGAAGTTCAGAGAGTGAAGGAAACTGCCTTCACTTGAGCTTAAGTTACTTAGTTTTGAAAGGGAGCCATTTAGATTTATTGTGCATTGTCTAGACAGACAACCACAAAGTGTACACAGCACAAAGTGTGGTGTGTACAAGACAGTTCACTGGAGTACAGGAAGGAAGTCTTGTTGTATAATTACTAAATATTTATATTGTCTTTCTTGTATTCCTTTTAAACTTACTATTTGTGTGTTTTATAGTCATAGAATTGAGGTTGGAAAAGACCTTTAAGATCAACCTGTCACTAGTACATCTCTGTAGATTTTAATTAAATCAACTTTGTAGAAGGTACATGCTCAAACTACTTACTGCTGATAGGGCTGTGTGATTAAAACATTTTGGAGACCTCTGGTCTGGGAAAGGCGTAGCAGAGCTCTAGGAGAAAGCGGCTCATGGCATACACATTATGGCGTTCAGGGGTGCAGAGATCTCATCAGGCTGACTGCCATTCCCAGCCTATAGGCAGCTTGTCCAAGCTGTGTGTAGGAACATTTGTCTTTTCAGGTTCAGTGAGGGGTTATGTATCTTGTCAATATGGTAAGTAACTAGGGAGAGAAGTCTCAAAGTGAAGTAACGATTGAAAGAGCAAAATAAAAGGCTTATATAAAACATCTGCCCCAAGTTTGTTGTGTTTCACTAGCATGGCAGTTCCAGATCTTTTTTTAGGTTCAAGCATGTCTGTCCTTCAGCCACAAAAGTTTTCATGCCCTACCTGTGTTTATTTGCCACTCGGTACTATGTAACCAGGCTGCTGAGCTGAATGCAGCATGTCAGTGGGACAATTATAATTGCTGGCAGAGTTGTAAACCCACTGAGGAATGGCAGCCCTTTGCTTAAGAAATGTTACTGTAGCATGTGTGTAACAGCTAGTAAGTTTTTTTTCCTAGCTATTAAAAGGATACTTGCTCTACAGCGAGAACAATTTTTTTTGTTGTTATTCAAGACGTGCAGTAGAAAAAAAAACCAATTCTCACCTCGGTAATCTTTTAAAACCAACATATTAGCCTGAACTGCAGTGTCTTTGTAGGACCAGCCCTTGGAAAACAAGTCCAGTTCTCAGAGGTTTGAAAATAAAGTAAATCCTGACAAATTATCTATGATTTATGCTGCTTATCAGCTTATATATTCAATAAGCTGAAGTTGGGTCCTGCCATTGGGTCACAACCACCTTATGCAGCACTACAGGCTAGGGGAAGAGTGGCTGGGGGGGCGGGGTGGAAAAATTGGTTGTGCTGGTCAACAGCAGGTGAACATGAGCCAAAGTGTACCCAGTGGCACCTGGCCTGTGTCAGCAGTAGTGTGGCCAGCAGGATCAGGGCAGTGATTGTCCCCCTGTACTCAGCACTGGTGAAGCCACACCTCGAGTGCTGTGTCCAGTTCTGGGCCTCTCATTATAAGAAGCCTTTGAAGTGTTGGAGCGTGTCTGGAGAAGGCAATGGAGCTGGTGAAAGATCTGGAGCATAATTCCTGTGAGGAGTAGCTGGTCTTGTTCAATCTGGAGAAAAGAAGGCTGAAGGAAGACCTTATCACTCTCTAAAACTACCTGAAAAGAGGTTGTGGCAAGGTAGGAGCTGGTCTCTTCTCTCAGACAACCAGTGACAGGACAAGGGGACATGTACTTGAGTTGTGCTGGGGGAGGTTCAGGTTGGATATTAGGAAAAATTTATTCACTGAAAGAGTGGTTAAGCAATGGAATAACCTGCCCAGGGAGGTGGTGGAGTTACCATCCCTGAAAGTGTTCAAAAACAAGTAGACATGGCAGTTTGCAATATCATTTAGTGGCATGGTGCTATTCAGTTGAGGGCTTGTTGATCTTTGAGATCTTTTCCAACCCTTACATTTCTGTAAGAAAACTGTTTAAATTTCTGGCCATATTGCAGAATTAATTCTTCATGTGAAGACTCAGTACCAATCTAGCAGAATTACCAAAGTATAGATACTTCTTTAAAGAACTTTAGTAGGGCATTTTTACTGACTTTGTAATTCATAATTCTAAGTAATCTGTTTTAGTGAAAATGAATAGAAATAGTTGGAGCTTCAGAACTGGGAGATTTGTACTAACTTCTTGACCTTTTTCCCCCCAGCAAGATCATGATTAATCTGCTATATGGGAACACATAATATTCATGGTTTTGAAATAAGGTGCCATGAAATGAGTACTTGTTTTCATATCCTGCAAATGGTCAAGTGTACACTTTCAGAATAGCTTGTAAGGCCATAGTAACACCACTTCCAACATTTTGTGATAACAAGATGCACCAAAATTTCCATTTCAGTGCTTTTTGCACTGAAAGTTTACCTTTTCAGAATTGCATATTGATATGTTAGTCATTCATGCCAGAAGAAGAAACCTTGAAAGGTTGTCCTGATGAAAAGATGAGTTTGTGGTTGCTCTTCTCCAAAGAGAACTACTTAGTAAATTGTCAGGGCAGTGACCTTAATTCTAGAAGATATGATGCAGAGACAGTGAACTCATGGAATATCTTTATTGAATTCATGTGACTTAAAAAGTTCTCAGCACCCTATTATTAATGTATTGTTATATGTATGGCAGGCAACCCAAAGTTATCTTGACGAATGTCCTGAGGACGAAAATAGGAAGAAAATATTCGCAGGCGCAACCTAAAACTGGTGTTAATTTTTCTGATGCTGGCAAGCTGCAGTCAGATCAAGCACCCTCATCATCTGCTGCCAGCGTAAAGATATGGCAGATTTTAAACCCTACTCTCCAAAGTCTTTTTCTGTCTAAAAGGTATGTTGTCTTTGCCTCATGTCACTAAACAAAGTAATTTTCCTTGCAGTTATTTCTTCATGAGAAAGTGTTCTTTATTGTACCACCCTGTTAATGAACTGTATTTTATCTCACTTCACTGAGTTCACTTGTACCTGGTTCCTTTAGATAATCATTGAGAGAGATGCTGCCAGGCATGCAGTAGTGTTTTTTTCTGACCAAGTGGCTTCTAGATGGTCCTGTACTGTCAAGACCAATTAATTCTAATTTAGCCATTGGTTTCTCAAAATGTTTTTGGTTTTTGTGTTTTTTTTTGGTTTTTTTTTTTTTTTTTATTTTAATGAAAAGAATACACTTGAATTTAACTGCATCCGTTTTCTCAGAGAAGATATTGAGGTGTATTTTCACTGTTAGTGCTTTAGACTACTCATGAAAATGGGAAAACTGGCATAAATGGTCAGAATAAAAGCATATCAAGTCTAGTGTCTTCTTTGCACCCCTGCAAGCAATGGTGAATTGTAGATATTGAGGGAAAAGTATGGCTAGAGTGAATGCTTTATTCTCTGGGTTTTCTCTCTGAGCTTCTGATGACCGACAGTTTAGGGGTTTCCTTTATTGGAGGTTACATCCAGTCTACATGTTTTTCAGTATTAAACTTTTCCTCTTTAAGTTGTATCTCTTTGATGTTTGTCCCCTGTGGATCTCTACAATCTTACCTGGAAGGTGGTCTCCTGATTAAAAGCAAATTTATTTACATCTTGGTGCAAGAGGAGATCTGAGTGCTCTCCAGGCATCATGTAGTCTGTGCTGGAGTGTGCTCTGTGGATGAATACAGACAACAGGAGAATTATGCAGTCAATACCTAAAAGGCAGTGTTGTTCAAAACAGATTTTAAAAGGCCATAGCCTTACAACCTAATCCAAAATAAATTGCAATGGAAGTGGTAAAATTAAAATCCCAGTGTGAGAAAGGAAGTGGATAAATCATGGTCTATACAACAGGCTGGCTGCAGTGGCATTGTTTGAAGCAAGTTGCATTGCTCTTACGCATCGTATGTGTTCAAGTGGGAATTGCATCTTCATATTTCTGCTTGGCTTATTTTTGATGCTTGTCTGTTTTAACACCCAGGGGTATTTTTCTGAGCCTTGCTATACTGTAGAGTGCCACCTCATAGTCGAGAAGTGAAATAAAATCTAATGCTACCTTTTGTGTACGTGCTACTTTTCTACCTGTTCACTAAATGCTTTAGAAAATTTACTCTGTTTTACTGGAGGCTTCTTGTTCACAGGAAAATCAAGATTGTTTGTTCCAGAGTTCTGAGAAATGTGTACAGATACTGCGTGAAAGCTTTTTAGAGATAAATATTTACCAGTTTTTAAAAAATACTACATGATACGTTAGAGGCAATGCAGTGTGCGTTGTATCTGGCTAAGGTAAAATCACGTGGCTAGTTTTTCTTACCCTGGTCGTCTTTTGTGTTTATCTGCTTTCCCTGTATTTTAAGTTTCTTAATGAGATTTTGGTTTTGTTTTTTTTTTTTTGGCTATATGGGACTAAAAATACTGATGTTCGATTATCAAGACCCTAGGATACATGAATTTAACAAGAAGTTTGTTCCTCTAGAGTTCAGTGCAGTACTTATGATTTACTGTTATATGTATGGCAGGCAACCCAAAGTTATCTTGACGAACGTCCTGAGTACGAAAATTGGAAGAAAGTACATAGACAGCCACGTAATAATTGATGCAAATTTACCAGCTGCTGACAAATTGCAATCGGGCCAACTACCCTCATCAGCTGTTGCCAGCCTACAGACATGTCAAATATTAAGTTCTCCTCATGAAAGTTCTTTTCCTTCTGAAAGGTATGTTACTGCTGATTTTGCCAGTCTTCCTGAAATGACATAACTTCACAATGGAAAAGAATTTCCCTGAAACAACTTTTGTTCTACTCTTTCCTTGAATCAAGGGGTCAGTTTCCTGAGTGCAAACTAACATGCTTCTCCAATGGGCCATTTTAACATTACATTTGTTCTGGTTTGCTGGACCTGGTGTTAAAGGGCTACTTTCCTTTCTTAGAAGGAATTTCTGTTTGCAATAGATCGCTGTTTTGATTTGGGAAGATGCACAAGTAATTCAAACACATCTAAGTTGGTTCTGTGTCCAGAACCAAAATCTTGCTTTTCTGTGGGTGTTAGTATGTTCTAGCATGATTTCAAATAACTACTTTTGCAAAGTATCTTCAAATTCCTCTCTGTGATAATAAATTTCTTTTCACATTAACCCACTGGTGGTCTCAGTATTCCTAACAGGGTGGCTTTGGTTAAGGGCTATGTGTGTCCTCTTACCACTTAATATCTACTTTTCATCTTTTCTTCCTATATTTAGGTTGACTGAGCATCACAGTAATATTTGGCATATAAAACTAGCAGAAATCAGATATTAAAATTAAATAACATCTGTTTTGGTCTAAGATGGAAGTTGCATTCGAAGTAAGCTGTCTCCTTTTGTCTGTCATGGCTACATCTTTGCTCAACAGCAAATTTTCCACAGGAGAAAATAGCAGGAAATTCTGAGGAAGACAATGGAAAGATGAAGAAGAGAAGAATGATGTGGGGTTTTTTTTAAGGCAGGAATAATTAACAATTCCCAGGTTAAAGTTGAGAAAAGTCAGTCATATTCCTTATTCTGATACATCAGCAGCTTAGAGAACTGAAATTAATAGCAATTCCTTTTTTTTTTTTTTTTCCCCATTGGGTTACCCATTGCTGCTTAAATTAACCTGACGAAGTTGCAATTTAAATGAGATATTTAGAGAGAACAGTTTAATAGGCTGTCTCATTTTAAAGCATCATATATGTTGCTAATTGTTTTCTGTAACTTAAGGCATACTAAAGTTTGGGGTGTTTGTTTGGATTGTTGTGAGTTTAGGGGTTTTGGTGGTTTTTTGGTTTTGTTTTTGTTTTATTGCAAAATCTTTAAGATCGATTTTCTAGTATCTGATTTTTTCACTTTGTAAAGTTTTGGATGATGGGGGTAGTGGATTTATAGAGAGGAAAGCATGATTTCTTGTATTTAGCTCTCTAAATCTGAGGGTGCATCTTGTGTATTGTTTCCAGCTCATATCTGGAGCACAGTATCATATATTAAGCACAAGAATGGTTTGAGCTAGTAATTTTTTTTAGTAGTTGTGAACTCAACTTGCTTTAGATTTGGAGTGGTTCATTGTTTGAGTGATTAATATTCTGTTCCTGTTACATGGTTTTCTAACGCATTGTGTAAAAGGCGTGTTATCAGGAACCAACATTAGGATGATTTTTCACCCTTCCCTAGTGACCAGCACTTTAGTGCAATTTGTAATAGATACCATATGGGAAATGGAGAATTTAGGAATGATTTCAACAAAGTCATGGCTTGATCCTGGTCACCTCACTGTAAGTAAAGTCACTGTATTACACACACTTGGCACTGATTTTTTTGGGGTCTCTTCTTTGGAGGAGACTAATAAAAGCTCCCCCCTTGTAAGTGTTATGCATCTATATGCACACGGTCATACAGAGAGTCTTTTGTACCATCAGAGTAGCTAGAATGCATGCTTTGTATTGCTGAAAATTGTGCTACTTTTGTACTGTGGAAATTTCAGATCAAGTCAGAATTGTGTGTCCTCAGAACAGGGTGGTAATAAGTCAACTTATCTCTACCAGCTAGATCTTACTGCCAGCTCCCTCTCCATTCTTGCTCTTGGTATTACAGAATTGGTGGATTTTTGTTGCTTTTCTGCAACCCAGTGTGAAATGCATTTATTTAACTGAGCACTGGCCTGTCGGTATAACTAATGAATTTGAGGTGGGTTTTAAAGTGTTTAAAGTACTTGTTTCTCATGGTTGCTAAGAACACTTTACAAAATACATTGTAAATATATACCTATACCTTCATAGGTGATGCATATATTGGTTAATGGGTGCATTTAAAACTGAATTATCAGCAAAGCTGGAATGAATTGAAAATAAAATGTGCAGAATTTATGTACAAAGCAAATATGTTTAGGAAAATCTATTGGCTGAAACAACCCTATTCAGGTGCTTTCTATTGTTAAAATGCCCAAAAGTTGAGAGAGGTGTGGGTTCCAAAATAAAGTTTTCTGGAGTCAGCTGCCCAGTGTATGGAAGACTCTTGTTCCATATACAGAATTAGCAATAGCACTTACTGAAAACTAGTACTATATGTGGTAAAATTCATTATTCTTTGTGAATGGAAAGATAATCAGTAATTTTTTCACAGCATTCATCACTGTAGTATCAGAGCCCTCTGGAAATCTTTGTCTTTACAGAATTCCCAAAGAGCACTGATACTGCAATCTACAGATACATCACTAAAGATCAGGCATCTGTTCAGAAAGCGTCCAACAGTTTTGGTCTAGTTAGAGATGTCAAGAATGTTTTTTTGATGTGGCGGGTGATGACTTTTATGAGTTGAAGCTTGGCTGTCAGTGATGTCAGACACTGTGATGATCACTTAGCTCTTTGAAAATTTGAGACTGAAACATTCTGAGTTAACCACATTATAAAACTATGAACACAAAATCTATTTGGATTAAGTACTGTAATCCTTTTCTGTTTCTTTTTTTCTTTCTTTCTTTCTATGTCCCATCCCTCTCCACCTCCTTTAAAGTTACTGTTTCAGGCCCTTTTGAGCAGGAATTTCTATTTCAAATAATTTCGCATTGCAGGATCTTACTCAATGGATTCTACTAGCAGTTCTGAATCTAAATTAAAAATATACTACATTCCCACCATATTCATTACAAAGGCAAGGATAGTTAACTGACTGTTCTTTTTTTTTTTTTAATGTGTTCTTGTTGCTTTTTTACAGCAAAATAATGTTTCAGTGTCTGATCTCAAGCATGTCAGATTCTCATACTGTGCTTTTTAGAAGTGTCTGTTTAATTAATAATATTGGAGTCTCTGTGTAGTTCCACAACTGGACTGAATTAATTTGTGTTTCATTTGCCAAGGTCCACATGTTTATGGGAGAGGCAGAAGTTTGTAGTCTGACCGGCTCTTGTTTCTGTTGGGATTTTTATTCAGTATTTTTACAAAATTAAAGATAAGTCATAGTTAATATTATTTACAGGTCTGAACGTTGCCTGAGAAAGACAGATGATGACCTGTGTAAATTGACCAAGACTTCTAAGGAACCAGAAAAAACTAATGCTGTCACTTTTAGAAGACGAGAACTGCAGAGGAAAGGTTTGTAGTGAGCAGTCATCTGGCAGTTTTTGGAGAGTGTTGGGACATACTCTACTATTATGAGAAGAGCACAGAAATAAATTAGGTTGTTGCTCACAGCGTATGTGTTTCTTCAAAATGCAGTTTTTTACAGGTACAGTAATAATATATCAAATGCCCGGTTTTAAACAGGGATAAAGCTATGGTGAACCAAATCTGTGGAAGAAAAATGAAACTGAGTGCAGCCTCACTGCACTGTTATAATCTTGATTTTTCTAAAAAGTCTTATAATAAAGGATGTAATCTGTTAAGAATGCTCAAATGGTTTGTGAACCCTGCTAAAATGTTCATGCTAGACAATATTTGATTTCACTGCTGAAGAATTATGACCCCTACGCTCAGTCTTCAGGCATAATGTGCTGTCTTTTTATACTGGTTACTAATATTTGCAGATTAGAACAGGAAATTGAGAATATTGCATTTGGCAGAAGATTGAAGAAAGACTGTGGAGTATAAAGTGCTAATTCTTGCTTGGAAGGGAGCTATGAATTTGGTTATACCCTTAACTAATTATGCAAAAATAACAGTAATTTTAGGGAATATGTTTTGGCAGCCACATACAATTAAAAAAGGAAAGAACTTACTGTGGAGGATACTTGCTTCCATGCATTTTATATAAGACATAAATGATATGAAGAAATGTATAGGTTTTTAAGGACAATACATTACTTTTTTTTTTTTCTTTACACAGAAAACAAGCACTGTGGTGAACTGGAGAAGAGGAGCAGACACATGAATAGCACTACTCTGAGTCAGAAGGAATCAGGCTCTTTTGATTCTGAGAAAAGGAAAAGAAGATATAGTGGCCATATTTCTGATGATTGTAATGCACACATTCCAGAAAAGTCACTTGTACTCTCTGTAAGTTGCACTTAATTTTAAAGTATGTGTTTGTGTGCACACCTTCACATACACTTCAGTAGCAGCAGTAGCAACATCCCAAATAAAAGGATTATGCTAATAAACAGGGTTTATTATACAGGTATATTAGCAGGTATTGCCTGTTGAGGGAGAGTAGTTCAGTGATGCACCACAAAAAGTGAGTAAATATGCTTCTGTCTCCATCATCACAATATGCTTATTGTAGCAGAAAGGTTGTGAAAGATGAATGACAGTGTTTCCTTCAGACAGGAGCATGGATTAAAACAATTTTGAAAATAAGGCATTTAGCTACGTAAGTGAAGCTTCTTTCACAGATGTTCTAGAATTAGGGACTTTAATAGCAAAACTGCAAAGTATACCTGAGATTATTGAAATCTTGCAGATGTCATCTTTTTCATTCCTCCTTAGTCTATTGTACTTTTCCCTAAAGTTTTCTTCTTATCCATCATTAGTATTTGAAAAAAACCCCAACACATAAAAGACTGAGGGAATCAGTCAAGTACAAAGTGTGATTTATATTCAAGCATTTGAATACAGTAAAGGCATCTCTGTAACCTTCTGATTTAAACCCTACAGAGACAGGCAGTTACTGAACCTGCTAAACTTAGCTGACCAAGCCACACTTCTGTAAAGTAAAGAAGAGAACACTGATTACTGGTCTCTCCATGTCTGACACTGACAGAGCTGCTAAAAATCAGAAATAGTTCCTTATTCAATTTGAATGGGGGTCATTCTAGCCTTTTAAAGGTTGTCCCTCGTGCCTTTATGTAATAATAATGTTTGGAATATGAGGAGGGAGAAATTATCCTGAATTGAGCATTAAATGTCACTGTGTTAAGCTATAATTATTTTTTCTAGCACGCACCTAGATATCAGTGATCACTGATCTGAACCATCTGGAAGTGTCAAGAAATAAACTTATATCCTGTCTCTGATTCCTGTTTCTAGGAAGAACAAAATTTGGGTTCAACTCAGTCTCCTGGCAGCAGAATACCCTGTGAGGATGGACAAGATCACAGATCTAATACTATTCTGGTGCCAGATTGTCCAGCAGAGAGAGACTCTAAAGATACTTCCACCCACAACCACTTAAGGGCTGCTCACAGCTGCACAGAGGAATCTGGCTCTGAGTCTCCTCTGAGAAATTTGTCAAAGAAGCAGCTTTCTGCCACCAGTGAGGATGTGATTTCAGCACAAATTAGTACGATCAGGAAATTAAAGATGGACAAATCTGAGTACCTGAGCAAGCTGCGGAACAGAATCTGCAGGGGTAATCAGCAACTTGTTTCCATTGACCCAAGTATGTACTATGTCTGTGCTGATGACAATTACTGGTGGTACACTTAGGCACTAGGAGAACTCGACTGTAACTGGCTAGTTGAGACAAATGCAACAAAAGATTGAAGACTGGCATCATGTTGCTTCTAATGCATTGTACAGGTTAGAGAACAGTGGCTGCTGTCAGGGTCTTGTACCTGGGAAACAGGATAGACAGCAAGATTCTCAAAATTCAATCCTCTTTTTTCAGCTGATTTTGTGGCTATGGAAAAACTGAGCTTTTACTTTTTAATGATGCTAAAACTGAGAAAAATTATTCTCTTCTTTGAAGCAGCTGTGCTGTGTCCTGTTTCATTTAGTAGCCAAATAATTTTGAGGATCTGGGATAAAAGGGGTTCATAAAGATGCAAAGCAGTGCTTGTTGCATACAATTCCATGGACGCAGATCTTGGCTGTTTTGAGCAGTGTACTTTAATATCACATACTGCAAGAGAGAATTCTTTACTTGTCTGAAATCCACAGGGAATGAAATACTCTCCTGTCTTTAATTTGTAGTATATGTCTCCTTGTTTTTTCCTTTTTAGTCGTCCTTTCCAGTGATGATGAAGATGGACCTCCTGAACCACAATGCACAGAGCTGATGCAGGATAATATCACTGAAAATAAAGAAACAGGCCAGCAGTCTGACTTCTGTTTCTCAGGCAAGCAATTAGAAGACAAGATGAAAAGTCACACAGAGCAGGTACTCCAGTTTTTGGCCTATGTATTGTTATGCCAAGCCTTTAATTTACTTCTGTAATGTGTGTTATAGAAAATGATTGTTTATTATGGTCCCAGCCACAAGCAGAAGTTGCAGTAATTTATTTCAGAGATAGAATTCTGGACATCTTCAGAGAATATCTGTGGTTGTGAAGCTTGGGTGTTTTTGCAACACACAGTGTATTTCCTATTTTAAAAATAAACTTTTGGAAGTGTTTAATATCAGAAAACAGGAAGGATCAAATAGTAATGTGAGCTAGAAACAGACATGATGAAGATACATCTGTGGAAAAATTTGTTTTCACACCATGTTTTACGTTGATCATAGGTTTTTTTGTCATCCAATCCTCTGTTGTAATTCAGTGCATATAGACGTTCAAGGATCTTTGTTGACTGCAGACAGAGATAGGGTAAAGCTCCCTTTCCTGTCTGGCTAGCTATAGAACTTGAATCTAAAAGTAGCCATAAAGGTCGTTGCCCCATTTTGGATTTGATTAGATTTTGGCTGCTTGCTTTGACCTGGATCTGGGTTATCTCTGTAATCCTGAAACAAGTCAGAAGAGCCATTGCTGCCTCTTCTCATAGGTGAATTAATTCAATCATAAGCATTGAATTGGATCCTGAAGCTTTGATATGAAAAGAAGGGTATTATTTCATTGCTCTGTTGTTTGAGTTTTTACTAATTTAGAACCAAGTCAAGAGCACAGATCATGTCTTGGTAATGGAGGTGTAGCAAGGTACTGTTAGACCCTTAAAGAAATTGTCAGTAATGGATGTAATAACACTTAGAGCTTTTCCATATGCATTCTTTATGTGGAAGCTGGCTTTGGGAGTCAGTTCTTACAAGCATGAAGAAAAATATTCCTGAGGTTACAGGAGGGGTGTATCTAACTAGTCCTGTAGCAAATACACTTTTTTTCCAGTTTTTAACAGAGTCAGTTGAAGATAAATGTCCTCTCAGCTTGCCTTCGGGAAGCACACCTAGAAAGCAGATGAACCTGGTGCTGGATGTTGAATTTGATAGACTACACATTGGGAAATTTAAGTGTTTATCAACAGGTCCTGCTAGGGTAAGTTGTTCTATTATGGTATTTTGTGAATATTTAAAAATTCTAGTTAAACAAAGTCAGTGGTACTTAGTGTGGAAGCACAGAGTTTTTATTATTGTTGCATTGAATTCCTTTGGCTAAACAATGGAGTGTGTGGTCCATTGCCTTGTACATTTGGATTGCTGTCAGTAGAAAAGCTAACTGTGATTTGCTGTGGCCTCAGTTTTCATGTGTAAAGGTTCTGCATAAATGCTGTACTGTAACACAAGTCATACTGAGAAAGTTTTTATTGAATTCTAACAGAAAAAAATGGCCATGTTAGTGGCCAATTAATTTCACTTAAAGACTAATTACTTTTCTCAGAAATAGTAACCATGTTCTAATAAAGTAGTCCATAATGACCAGAGTTAAGATATATACCATGCTCTTGCCTTTAAACAGAAAATTGCTTACTTTGTGGCTTCAAAGAGCATAAAAACAATACTAAAAGCATTAGTGTATAGACAATGTGCTCACAGGGTGTAGAAACATAAGTGAAGATGTGCTTTAAATGGAGCACCAGCTCCCAGGAGTTTCAACAGGTTTTTGACCAGGTTCATTCTCTATGTATTGCAACTGAAAAAGAAATGTTTGAACCTATCTTCTTTTGCCTTCAGCAAGACATTTTGAAGTCTTGGATTGTAATATCAATTTCAGCTTCTCACAAAACAGCAGTTCCAAAAACATTTCATGGAAATTTCCTAAATTAATAGGCAAAAATAATTTGAAAGATGAGTTGAAATAATTTTAGGATCAATGCTCTTAGGTGTAAAGTAGAAATTTTCCTTAGTGGTAACACAGGGGAAACCTCCTGTGTTAATGTATATAACCTTTTGTCAAAGTGACAATAAAGCTCTCTTTGTTTAGCAAAATCTCTTTAACATAGCAGCAGTGCAAGTGGAATCTTGAAAGGCTTTTAATTCGAAGGTTGATGTAAAGTAGCACCCCAGTGTTGAACCATTTCTATCATGTCCTGACTTCATGCAGTGCATCTGATGGCTTCTCAGAGGTTGCTTTAGCTCCTTCTGTCCTGAGTGCTCATCTTTTCTCTCCTTTTTAAGGAGCCTGTAGGCAGTTCTGCAGCTTTGTGCTTATTTCTCAGTACATTGCATCTCTGAAAGTTACTTGCTGTCCTTTAGGTTCTGCAATGTCTTTAGGAATGTTGTTTTAGGTGAAATAGGCAATATGAAGTCTCAAGCTAAGCATATTTGACTTGAGCTTAATGGTGTTCTCCAACCTGAATGATTCTACTATGTTATTTTCAGTTTATTTCACTATAAGGAAAGATGTGCAGATATTTAAAAATCCATATATTGTTTTACTCAATTTGTAAAATGCAAACTAATGTATATATTTTTTAATCTTATTTCAGTTTACAATGAAGAATATTGTGATCCCATTTCAGGGTAAGAGAATTTTCTTTTCTTTAGCCTTCTCTTAACTGTATCTGTAAAGTATGGCATTAGAATGCTAAGTATGTATTTCTGTTATGAATAATTTATAATCTTACTTTCACAAAGACATTAGATAGTTTTTAATTATTTATGTTTTTCAATAAATAAAAGTTCTAGTGTCTATAGTGTAAGCATTAATAACTTAGCAGCTTCTTGTACTTTTAACATGAATTGTCATTTTAATGGCTTGCCTCCCATGGTGTTGAACTGTAGTAGATATGACTATGCATGTTTTTGAGGTGAAATATTCAGCTTTTCAGATTAGGGTTTTAGATCCTTAGGTTTACAAAATGTATGAGTAGACTAAAGCTAAGAGGAATATAACTATAGATTTGCATTCAGTTGATTCCCAAAGATGATGTGTGGTAGGAAAGGGTTTGAGCAGTTCTGAGTTGAGTTGACTGAAAGCAAATAGGAATTAATGATTTGTAGTATTCTTTTTTCCATATTTGTAGGTACTAACTGTGGTTATTTTGAGGAAAAAACCCAACTTTTTTCAGGAGGAATCCTGCATGCAGGTGTTTAGATTTTTGTGTTACAATTTGGTGACTTTGTTTTACACAGTTTGATGTAACTGACTTTAATATTGAATTCTCAGTATTTTATGCAATGCAAGGAATAAAATCTATAAGTACTA
Source organism: Corvus brachyrhynchos (assembly GCF_000691975.1). Classification (NCBI taxonomy): domain Eukaryota; kingdom Metazoa; phylum Chordata; class Aves; order Passeriformes; family Corvidae; genus Corvus; species Corvus brachyrhynchos. The sequence continues at coordinate 5,775,806 of NW_008237619.1, forward strand.
TGTTAACACACTCTGTCATACCTCTCAGCATGTAATTACTGTAACATGTATGACTTTATCTATGGCTGTTAAGAGTATGGTTCTTTTGAATTCTGTTTTCTGTAGTGTCGCTTAAGAGCATTCAGCTGACAGTGAATACCCTAGATCTGAGAAGATTTGGCTGGTGGAAAACTGATGGTGGCTGTTCTTCAACGATTATTTTTCTTTGGTTGTCTGAGGATTATGTAGAAAAGATTGAAACCCAGTTGGGAAAATTAGTTATCAGCAAGCCATGTGAGTAATTGAGTGCAATGAAAAGATCTAATATATGGCATGTCAGTAAAGTGGTTGTTTTATGGCTGTGTTTTTTGAGCGCAGAGGAAAGCCTATAGCATTTTAAAGATCACAGAATCAGAAAATAAGCTGAGTTCGAAGGATCATCAAGTCCAACTCCCAGCCCTGCACAGCACCACCCCCAAGAATCACACCATATGCCTGACAGCATTGTCCAAATGCTCCTTGAACTCTTCCAGGCTTGGTGCTGTGACCACTTCCTGGGGAGCCTGTTCCAGTGCCCAACCACCCTCTGGGGGGGGAAGAACCTTTTCCTAATATCCAACCTAAATCTCCCCTGGCTCAGCTTCAGGCCATTCCCTCAGGTCCTGCCACTGGTCATGACAGAGGAAAGACCAATGCCTGCCCCTCTGCTTCCCCTCATGAGGAAGTTGTAGACTGCAATGAGTTCTCCCCTCAGTTTCCTCTTCTCCAGATGAAACAAGCCAAGTGACCTCAGCTGCTTCTTGTATGACTTCCCCTCAAGGCCCTTCACCATCTTTGTGGTCCTCCTCTGGATGCTCTCTAATAGCTTAATGTCTTTTTTATATTGTGGTGCCCAAAATTGCACACGTATACTCAAGGTGGGGCTATACCAGTGTAGATAAGTTGGTTACTTTTGCATTTCTAAAATGCCTCACTGTGCTTATATTTGGAAGAAAGAAACCTAATATGGTGTGATTCAAAACCACTGCTATTTGATAAAAACCCCTCAAAACACAATTTAATTGTAGTCTCTGTCAGAAGGCCTTCTGAAACTAGACTTGTGTACAAAGCATCTTTCCCTTTAACATATATGGATGTTGTAAATATCCTTACTCTTGAGCATGGTATATGCTTGGCAAGTAAAGATTGAGTTGACCTTTGACAAGACTGCAGTGGGCCACTGCGTTATTATTGAAGAAAATTTCCACTAAAGGCCAAATGGGCTATTTAGTCTTAGGGTATTATGGACTCACTGTATTTGATTTTCTAGCACGAAGCTCTGTAAAACAGAGCATAATTTTGGCTCATATATTCAGAGTGGCACAATCATACAAGGTTTTTAAATAAGCAAAATTGTTGCAAGTAGCATCTACTAAAAAGGTGATTGTCAGCATTGTCTGTGTGATGTTTAATAGTATCTATTCCCTGTACAGTCTCCACCTGTATGAAGAAAAATTATAAGTAATGGTACCTTTACATAAGGAGTACAAGTAGTTTGAAGCAAAATACTGAATGAAATTTTAGCAGAGAGCTACCTTTAGTTGATGCAAGTTATTGAAGTTACTGGTACCTTCTGTAGACATAGTTCCCAGTGAAACGAGTGGAATGAGTATGAAGATGCAAGGACTCTTTTAATCTTAGGTTTATTTGCCTTGGTTACATTCTCGTTGGAGAAACCTTTAGGAGTTTTTATTAAATTTCTATCTTTGACTGTTCTACACCTTTTAATTTTACCTAGTAATGTAAATGTTTTGACATGTTTTTAGAGACATTGAAAAAATCAGTGATGGTTTTGCAGATTGTGGAAATGGTTACTATGATTCTGCTCTGCTGCCTTGGTGTGTTAATATTAGAAGAAAATATATAATGATGGATCTGACAGCCTGAGAGGGGTCAGAGGAGTTCCTCAGTGGGGAGAGTTAGAAAGGACTTTAATAAGAAGACAGGATAGGCTGTGCTTGTACATGCTCATGGCATGGCCAGATAAGTGCATTGACCAGCAAGGTACTTAGATGTGACTGGTCCTTCTTATGCCCTTAGCCCTCTCTTTTTCCCACACTACTTCTTCCCTGAATTATCTGAATGTCTCTCTTTGCTGCCCTTAGGTCTTTTCCTTAAACAACCTCTATTAAGTCCTGTGTAATCCCAAAATACTCTTCCCCTGCATCCCATCATGTGTGCTGTACACCTCAAGTAAGACTCATCTTGCTGGGTTTTGGGTCTGGACCCTTGGGCTGAGACTCTCTTGGGACAGCCCTGGGAAGGGCCCAGATTGTGTGTCTCTTCCTCAGCCCTTAATTTGGGTTCCTACTTGCCATTTTGCTGTGCTCCTCTGTGAAAGTGGGTCTGTGAAAGTGGGACTTTTGTGGGCTGATGGCCCCAGTGATGAACCTGGCCAGGCATTGTTTGGGCTTCCCTTCATGCCACTGTCTCTCTAAGTTCCTTTTTGGGTGTTCAGACAAGTTTCTATCACATAATCTAATAGTTACTATTATCCATTCTTTCCTTTTTTCAGCCAAATCCAGTGAATTTGTATTTTTTGAGCTATCTCAACCACTCACAGAATGGGAAGAAGACAGACTGACTGAATTGATTACAGGTGTGAGCAAGAGGAACAGAGCACCAGATCTTGCTGAGTTTTTGTCTTTGAAACAAGCATTACCATTATTTAAGGATCTTTCTCCTGAAGAAAGCTCTTTCATAACTTACAATAAGGATCTACTAAAACAATACATGCCAAAAGAGAATACCTCAGATGCCTATGAGCCTGTAATTCAGGTCAGTGCGTAGCTGTTGCTTCATTCATCACCACTGGTTAGCATTCACACATTCTAGTAAATTTTAGGTCAACCTTCTTTCTTAACTCATACCTCAAAATTATCAGTCAAAAATTTGCAGTCAGCTAGATTATGTCCACAGAGGGATAGTTTGTAGACCTCATCAGTAAGTGACAAGTATCAATGCTTTAGATAAATTCATGGTTGTGTAAACTTAGAACCACAGGAGTGTTCTGCCCTTGTGGTGTCTCTAGGGCAGCAAGCAGGAAGTTCATCAAGTAATGAGCAACGGCACCATCTTTTGGATAGAGCTGGAAGTGCAGCAGAGGAGGAGCTGTGTAGGTGGCCCTCCGGACACCTCTTGCACCACCGTGTACTTGTGGGGTCTCCACAGCTTGAGAATGCTGAATTATTCCTCAGACTGCTGGGGAGATGAGTCTGCGCAAGTTAATGTGTTGTCTTGGTTTAATCTCTTGAGTAAATGTCTAAACCCAGCCCCACATCGTTGTCACTTCAGAAATTGCATCTTTGTTCCTACCAGTAAAAAGCCAAGAGACAGCAGATCAATCAGGCCCATGAAAGTGGGGACTTTAAAAGGAAGCCAGCCAGCTCAAATCTGTATTGTTTTTAGGCAAAGGACTAGATTTTCAAAGCTTCCAAGCATATACAGCTCCTGGTAAGACAGTCTGATACTTGTCTCCAGCCTTTCAGGTCATGTTTCTTCTCCAAAACCATTTCTAAGACACTTGGCTAAATAATGTTTGAACAGTTTTAGAGAGAGATCATGATCTGTCATCATTTTTTTAAAGATCCATAACTTTTTAGTTGTCTGAGCAATGACACGTTTGCCCAAATACCAAAGTTTCTACTTTGGATCTTCAGCAAGAATCCTCTTTAGTGATGCAGGGTACTCCTGTGGGCTTTAGGCATGGGTTTTGTGTGTTGTGCTTTCCCTATCAAGCTGTATAATGCTTTTTACTATTGTTTGTGTTTTTCTCTGGTAGGAGTCAAAGCTAAAAGTGATCAGGCCCAGTTATGCCCTTGCAAATAAGCAGAATAGTGGTTGCTATTCTATATCTTTGTCCTCTGCACTGAATGAAGAATGGAAAGAAGTAAGAGAAACAGGAGCAGTTAAGAAGTAAGTGTATTTCATATAGAGAAAGGGAAGATATAAGAAATTGAATAAATGAATTACTGGAATAAAAGCCCTCACTTAACTGCCATTCTCTAGTTGATTTGAAAGTGTTGTATGAAAGTCACTCTTCAAATCTAAAACATCAGCAAATATCAGTGTAGCTACCTGTTAAAAGACAAAATGGATGTGTTATAGAATGACAGTCTCACAGAAATTAGAGCACATCTGATCTGTGACTACAAGGTCATATCATGGGTGCATCAATGGGGAGGGTGGGGATCTCTTGGGTTCTGTGAGTATCCATTTAAGTCTATGTTAGCAAAACTTACTAACTTAAGCTGATTCTTTTATAAAATCTGAATAATGTTTTCTTTTACTGTTCTGTCACACTCAATCTTTTTATAACCATTTGTCGTCTCGTATTTCTGCACATTTTATATAGCCATTTGTCAAATACTTTGATCAAAAATAGAAAAACAAGATGAAGGTAAAAAATAATCTGCTTTTCAAAAGTTTTTATCAAAGTTTCAACGTGCATTGGGGTCTAACACCTAACTGTTGGAGGAGGAAATGGTAAAGTTTTGAGAACTATAGCTTTTCACAGGTTTTCTAGAAAATCTTCTACATATAAAACAGCCATACTCAGAACAATGTCATGTAAAACAGTTTGTCACTGCTACGACATGATTTCTGTTTTCTAGTTTAATTGTTTATCCACCCCCACCTGCAAAAGGAGGACTGGGAGTCACAAGAGAAGACCTAGAGTGCTTAGAATATGGAGAGTTTCTCAATGATGTCATAATTGATTTCTATCTTAAGTAAGTAATCTCAGCCCTTCTTGTACCCTTCACACTCTCTGGGGCGTGATGTGGACTTGAATGTTACTGAAAATGTTAATCACTAAATACAGTACAACAATTTTAGAAGTAACAATGGGATGCATTGGACTTTTTCTTAAAGGCTTTTTTAAAAGTTTCATGTTTTTAAAAAGTTTTTTTAGCAGTTTCATTTGTTTTAGTTTCATTGGTTTTGTCCCTCTAAAAGGGCTGTGATAAAATCTAGACAGAATAACTGGAGGAAAAAAGCTTCTTGGTGACCTTACAGAACAGAAAGTGTTAAGTAGGCAGTTGAAAAAAGTAGAGGATCTGTAGTAGTATTTTATTTACTAAGTTTGCCTGAAGTGGAGCATCCTCTGCTGTTCTGTGCAATTTCAGGTATTCTTCTGATGGAGATCTGCAGAAAGGAACACAGTTGATACATCTTGAGGAGGTTGTGCTTGGCTTAGCTACTCCAAGCCATCCTGCTAAAGTTGCTTGTGAAAGCAATTTTTCAAGAACTGGCTTTGTGGCCACCAGTCCCTAAAGTTGTGGTTTGTTTTCACTCTGCTGACTTAGACATAAGAAGAATTCCAGTTCTTTTGAAGCTAAGCAGGAATTGCATTTTATTTGGCATCTGGATGGATGCAGGAACTGTGAGCAATAGGAAGGCTTGTCTAGAAGATTGGAAAAGGAAACGTGTAACAGTGCTTCAATGGGTTTTTCCAGCGAAGCCTCTTGTATTTTGCTCTAAACTAGAACTAAATAATACATCATGGTCCCCTGAAGAGCTGTAGCTTCTCAACAGAGAAGGAAGATTTAAATAAAAGAATTTAATGCAGTTGTGGTAGAAATCCTTCTGCTTTTAAAGTTTGTTAGACTTCCCACATTCTCAGTTTTCATTCTGTTGCAAGCTGTATCATGTGTGACTGTGTTACCCAAGTCATCAGGTGAAGCTAGAAGCATGTTGTGTAGGATAACTGCAATTGTGAGTGCTTTGGGCTTCTAGAATGACAGCATAAATACTGAAGCTGATTTTATAATAAAATTATCAGCAGTGAAATAATAAGTACTTAGCTCTCACATGGATAACATGTAAAAGTGAAATGGTCAGTTTAACTGACCTGTTCCATGCTTTTTGATTATGCACAAGTATAGCATTCCATAGGTTTATACTTGGTTAAGTTTTCAAGTCTCTCTTAATTGTAAGGGTAATTGTAGGTACCTAACTTTCAAAATAGATTCAGAAGCTTGAATACTGGAGAACAAATCAGGGACAAAAAATAACTGCATTCTTAGTAGCTGCTTGGCTGTTACATGCTCTGATGATGTGCACCCATGTGAATAGTTAAAATAGAGAGAAAATTTTGGCGTGATTAGTGTCTGTGAAAGCAACTGATACTAAGCATAACCCAAATATGATAAGTCATTAAAATAACTGCCTTTTTTTTTAGCAGTAATGGTACTTTCTAGAACAAGAATTTAATAATTTTCTTGGTTTTTTCTTTGGTAGGTATCTATTATTGGAGAAGGCACCAAAACATGTTGCTGACCGTACGCACATTTTTAGCAGCTTCTTCTACAAGTGCCTGACAAGGACAGAAAAAAACCCTGAGGGGGATGTCAAAGTTTCGTAAGTTCATTTTAGATGCCATTATGACCAGAAACTATCTATCTATCTATTGATGCCACTTGGAAGTTCTGGAGATCATCTACTAATCAGCATGTAAAATAGTTTTTGGTGTTTTCCAAAGGGTTAGTGATTAAATGTTGTTACTCACAATTTAAACATACTGGTGTTTTTCCTTAAAATCAATGTGATTCATACTGAATAAGAATGAAAATGTTACCACCTTTTTCCAACTTTACCTGGGTATTTACTTCAGACAATTATTTATTTGATATTTTTATCATAAATGCACGGTTTTGCAAGATATGCATAATTTTAAGAGGTTATGCTACCAATAATATTTTTATATTTACTGCATATTTCATTTTACATATTGATAATAAATTATTGACCAAAGTTTTAGTAAGAAAATTTAGTTGTACACCAAGCTTACGCATTTGGTTTGTAACACATGCGCTCACTGAATTGGAGAGTTTCCCAAAAAGACATCATTAGCAGCCCAGGAATCCTGTATCACATTGTGTTTCCTGCTAACTGGCTAAAGGGTAGAAGCATTCTTAGCTCACTTTCAGTTTCTTCTCAACACCAATGTTTGAGAGCAAAGCCACCAACATTCATTCTGTTTTCAAAGAGTCACAGAATCTGTTAGGTTGGAAAAGACCTCTAAGATCATCAAGTCCAACCATTACTACCCAGCACTACCAAGTCCATCACTAAACCATGACCCCAAGTGCCACATCTACACATCTTTAAGATATCCCCAGGCCTGGTGACTCAAACACTTCCATGGGTGGCCTGTCCCGGTGCTTGGAAAACCTTCTGGTGAAGGAATTTTCATAATAGCCAATCTAAACCTCCCCTGGCACAACTTGAGGCTACTGCCTCTTGTCCTGTCGCTTGTTACGTGGGAGAAGAGACCAACACCCTCCTCACTAACACCTTTCAGGTTGTTACAGAGAGAAGTAAGCGTATCCTCAATGAGCATCATCATTCAGCTTATTGAAGGCTTTTTTGTTTCTCTCTGAAGTGATTTTTTTTTTCTTCTGTTATCCATGAAATCCCCAGATTTTTCATTCTACTGGCAAATGAGGCCACCTGCACAGAGAGGTGTGTGTCTTCCATCCTTTTTAGGTGACAGTCACTGCTGGGTAAGAGCTGTGTTGAAGGGAAGAAAAATGAGTTTTCTGTAATATTCTCAAAGATGTCTTGAAAATTCATGTAACTGTGTTCGAAAGAACGTCTTCCTTGATTTTACTGTCTTCTGACTTGGAATGTTCTGCAGTGAAGACAAAATTATTCGTGATAAGAATGCTGTTATGCTTTGATCCAATTCCTTTTACAAGGCTGGACTGTCCATAATCTTCTTGAGGAACAAGAATGACACCCTCAATTTACCATGTTTCAAGGACTGTAGCTTTTCTGGATTAGGAGATAGTTTTGGAAATTCTAGTTTTGTGTTTGGGCCTAGATACTCACCTGGTGACTACAGATGGTTTGGGTTGTTTGTTTCAGTGGGGTTTTTTGGATAAATGGCTAGTGAAAAACCTGGCTCTGTACTGTTGTAAATGAAATTAATCTCAACAGATGTAGCTACTTGAAGACTCTTTGCTTTACTTCGTTCACACAGCTCGGGCACTGGATTGAGAAAGTTGCTTTTTTAGGTGCTTTCCCAGATTGTAAACAGGCCTTCCCCTTTGAAGTTCCCAGTGCTTCTACAGTCATGTAGCAGAGGAAGTTTGCAGCAAGTCTTCACTTAGTGGTGGCCCATGCAGAGTCCTATACCCGCCTGGTTTTCCACTCCTCACTCATTTTTTCCAGTTCCTACTACAATGAAGTTTTGTTTCGTAATCAGAGATGAGGATGGGATCACAATGGTAATAGGGATGCCTGCTGAGTAGAGTGAATTTTGCTTTCAGATCATATTGGACCAAAGTTCTGTGAAATGTTGGTTTCTATTTCAACTTGTGCAGACTAAGCTGAAACTCTAAACTTAAATATCTTCTCAGATTTTTCTTGTTCTCGTAGTATTGTGTCCTCATGCTTTGTCTGTAGAGCTGTAAATGAAACGTGGTCCAGCATTTAAATCTCAGGACTGGAGGGCATATGTTTGCACAAGACCCTGTGCAAAGCATTTAGCTTTTTCCCTTCAAAAGATAAGGTTGTTCAGATAGGTCTTCAAAAGTGGTATTGTGAAGCTTAATTCATGGATGTTTTTAAATTATTATAGACTTGTATTTACACTGACTAGTGTTTAGATGGTTTGCATTTAGTGTAGTAAACAATAATTGCAAGAAATCCATTCAAATCTATGAATGATTGTGGGTTTTTTCGAGAAGAGCTTAAGGTAGTTCAGAAATGGCTCATTAGTTACTTGGGCTCAATGGTGCTGATTTATTTTTAATCTGTCTAGAGTAAATGAAAAACCCATTGAAGCGCTGGGGAGATGTAGGAGTACTAATCCCTATGCCTTTTTATAACTAAAAGGAACAAAACCAAACAATTGTCACTTGTTTTTTTTCAGAGCGGCACAGAGAAGACACAGAAGAGTAAGAACATGGACTCGCCATATAAATATCTTCAATAAAGATTATATCTTTGTGCCTGTGAATGAGGAGTAAGTCTGTGTTTTCAACACCTTTTCTGATATTTAAAGATTCTAATATTTGAACATTAAGGTGGTAAAAATTTATGCCTGTAAGGGTGGATCATTGCACATGATAGATTAGATTTTGAAGTAGTAACATATGTGGAATGAGTAATTTTGGAGTCTGTTCAGAAGATAAAATGGTTATTCAGTTGTCATCTGTCAACTTTGTACCTTTGGTTTTTCTTTTACCGAAAATTGCTGTTAGGTAATTTTCAGAATAATTTGTGTGTCGTTATGATGATTCCTGTGCACTTCAGTAATGTTTCTATAAAGAAATCACAGCAACTCATAGTGTCAATAGATAAAAGTAGAACTTCCACAATCTGTGCCTTGGCCTGGTTGAATAACTGACCTGTACATGGAAATTCCTGTAAAACTGAATAGTCATCGAAAGGTACGTAATGTAAAACAGCTGTGGAAAGGTGCCACACCTTCAGCTATATTCAAAACTGGGATCACCATCACAGATATTAGTATTTTTTTTATTTTAGATTTTAGTTGGAATGTGGAATGGGTGCTCAAACACTGATAAATTGCTGTGGTGGGTTTCTTGGGGTTTTTAAAGGAATTGATACTTATTTTTGCTATTGTGCCACAATGCAAAGTAAAAAGTGAGTGAGAGGATTAGTATGAGATGCCATGAAAGAATATGCAACGATGGCTGTGTGTCACAGAACAGTTGTCCATGAGCTCTTAATATTATAAAAGCTTTTCATAACCTTTTCAGAACTCAATGTTAGAGTTTTGATGTGTTTTTCTCCTTCTCCCCACTGCTGGGCAGGTCACATTGGTACATTGCAGTTATCTGTTTTCCGTGGTTAGAAAAAGCTGTGTATGAGGAGTGTCCCCATCAGAATTCATTATCTCACTGGCCTCAGCAGTCTCCACTTGAGCCAGAGAGTGAGAACACTAGAACTGGTTCACTGTTCCTCAAGGATGAAGAAGAGATGGATGGTAACAGAAGTTCATTTTCTAAAGGTATGTAATCTTAGGAGAAAATTATGTCAAGCCATGAACAATTCTAACAGTATCTTAATCCTTGAAGGAGGGAAATTATGTGAAAGATAATTTCTAAGACTTCAAGACTGATTTAGTATGTTCTTATATTATCATGCATAGCAAGGACTGCAAGTTGTTTGGAATTCTGGAAAATACTGGAAGAGATATGTAAAATCAGTGATGATTGGAAAGTTATTTGGTTTCAATAAGAATTTTATCAGGAGGAAAGACCTTTGGTAACTGCTATTTCAACATTCAGAAGGGAAGGTTAAAAACTGGTTTATAAATTACTTCTTCACTTTCATATCTTGAATACTAATAATCATGAAGTTGAAAATAAAAATACTTCGCTTAGGAATTATTTTCTTAACATTTTTAAATTTGTTCTTTTGTACTAGATGGCAATGAAATTGCTGCTTCTGCTTCAGTTCTATATTCAGCTATTTCTAAAGTAAGTGCCTTTTTGTATTGACAGTGAAAACATGTTACTCAATTTCTGAAGGCTGCGAGACTTGACCAAGTGATTTTACATCATCTTTTTTTGCCGTAGTTATTGATGCCTGCATGGCCTGCAGCATGTGCAAGGCATTTTGAATTAGGATTGTCCTCCTATTTTCTCTGCTATGATTTCACCTGTGTTTAAAATCAATTTATCAGTCTACATTTCTGAAATGAGAGCTTCTCTAACTACCTTTAAATTTATGAAGATCTTTGAGTTTATAATGGTTGTTTTTTAAGATTTATTTTTATTTTTTCTTTTGTCTCAGATCTCCCTAAGTAATTCCAAAAAGCAGATTTGTAAAAGGTATGTTTCTGTTTTCTTTCTGATATTGTAACATTAAATTATGAAATTCTGTAGTAATTCAGTTATTGTCATAAAACCACAGCTGTAGGTACTTGTCTATTTTTACCACATTTTTTTAAGATATTGGTACTCTTGGGTGGGCTGTATGCAAACAAAATACTTCCTTCACTAGTGTTGGTAATGAAAGACTGCAATAACTTGTTTTTGTTTTTGTTGTATACAGGCCTTGTATAGGCTTCTTGGATTCCTTGAAAGCATGTTCTGTGCAGAAAACAGCTCAGGTTTTGAGAGAGTAAGTAACTACAGTTTCTACCTTTTAGCAGTAGGTGCTGCTGGTCATATTTCCATATTCAAAATACTTTTCTCTGTAAAGGTGTATATTTCTAATGGTAAAGGAAAATCCATGAAGAGTCATGACTAATGAAATTGCAATTATAATGCAGAGGCTTCCATGAAAAGCCTATCTGTGTTCTGCAACCCACATATAATGCAAAAACACTTAAAGTGGAGAGTGGAGAAAAAAGAAAAATAGAGCGGTTTTTTTCTGGTATTGTTTTTGTGGGGAGAGGATTTATCCCATCCAGTCTAGTAACTTAAGGTATTTTTAAGGGTAGAAAAACACTTTAAATGAATATTTTGAAATTTGAATGATAGTTTTCTAAGGGGCTGATGTTCATTTTTTTGATGGTGCTTACAGAATTAGCATTAAATCCACTCTTATGTGCAAAAATGTAGAAACTTGACTGAAGCTGTCTAAAAGCTTGATGTGTCAGTAGAGTTGTAGTGGAATGGTATTTATTTTGAAAAGTGAGCGTAAAAACATATTCAATTTTGTATGTGATAAGTATATAAGTATTGGAAGAACGTCCTAAAAACTTTCAGTACTTTTACACACTCCTAATGACTTTAATGTCTATCAACAACTTTTAAAAAAATTGTTAAATATCTGAAGCTAAATGCAATTTTTCTTTCTCTGTGGTATTCATTTCACTGAAAGGAACACAGATCTGCAATCCAAATACCACCACCTTCTTGTAAAAGTAAATTCTTCAAAATGCTATGTAAGGGTTATATGAGATTCAGAAATTTTTCTGAAACCATCTTTTCCCTTAATAGAGATTCCTCCCTGCCATGTATGTCTTGTGAGGAAGAATGAAATAGCAACTTCTATTTATTTATTTATTTATTAAAATCTCTATGGGATGTATTATTTTTGTGCACTGTGCCTTGAGCTATTCCTGAGGTTGAAATTCCAGAGTGTGGTTTCATGGAGTTTAGAGAGATGTCACAAAAAGTCAGAAAACCAGTGGAGAGCTATGGAGTTGTGAGATAAGGGGAGTTTGGGAAGCAAACCTCTTATTCCTTCAATTTCCAGTTACACCCTGAAAGCAGAAGTTTAAGGAAACTGGTGCAGGGATTCTGTGACATTTTCTTTTCCTTGAGTTGATTTTTGCTGTGTTTTGGGCAGTGGTCAGGCTCAAACAAATGAATGACAAAGTCTACAGTCATAGGTTATTGTGGATGCTCAAAAGCAGGAGCAGAGGAATTTTCCAGCTGCCTTTGCATTTTATGAAGTTTCTTTCTCATACAGCTAGCTGAGAAAACCAGCTGCTGAAGCACTTTGTGAAGTTTTTCTTTCTTATGCTTCAGCTGAGAAACAGTGAAAGATGGTTTTGTAAACTAATTCTGTTTCTTGTACCTGGGTTTGTTTTCCGGCCTTGTTTCGGTACTCTGGAAAAAATATTTTGAATGGGCGTTAGAGAACCTCAGCCAATCCCTCTAGGGGGTGGCTGGTCAAGGGACCAATCCATATCATGCTCTCTCACGTACCAAGATATATAACCTAGCATGTAAATAATAAAATAATTCCCTTTTCTCCTTGGATTTGGATTGTGTCATTTCTCGCCGGTCCTTGGTAAAACAGCGACAGGTTCTTGCAGTTCCTAGGAAGTGTGCTTCACTGAAATGTCTTAATCTTTGAATTGTTTCATGTTTGATGCCTTTCCATAGTTGCCATTTCCCCCAAAAGCTGTTTTAAGTGTTCTATATGTATTTTTATTCTCATGCCTGTAAGGACTTGGGGCTTTTAGAAACCAACCACAAGGTCTGACTTAATGCATATATATTTTATTCTCTTAAGTCAGACCTTATGTTTGATTAGCAGAAGCCCTGAGCCTTTGCAAGTCTGGCTAAAGCCAGGAGAAAAATATAGGCAACTATTGCCTTTGAAAAGGAAACCCTTAGGTTTTCAATCCCATTTCTGAAATCAGCAGCCAGCCCTGAACGTGGGGTCAGTGAGTTGCTACTGAAGCACAAGAACAACAGAAAAGCCTAATAACAAATAAATCCTAATCACTATATAAGAGCTTTGTTAAGGTTTTCAACAAGTCTTTAAATACCTTGGGCACTATTAGATTGCAAGGGTTATATTGGTGCAGTTGTAACTGAAGTTTTTTGTAAGGTGAGTTTTAAGGGGGGTTTAATGGTTTGCTTAGGTTGAGAAAACGCTGCTGGCCTCTTAGAATGAAGCCAGGAGAAATATGTGATGGCCAAGAAAATTATTCCTTTAGTTAAGGTATAAAAATATATTGGTATCCTAATAGCTTGTAGAAACTCTGCACAAGTAGCTGATTTTAAATGACATGTATATTTGTTTTGTATGTTGCTTGTTGTGTGGTAGAAACGCCTCTGAGTGCAACAGAATATTGGAGAGTGGAAATAGTATATGAGTTTCTTTCACAAATTCTGTGAAATAATTTGGCTAAAGCTATTTTAGCTTTTTAGCCAACTTGGAACAATATTGACTAGTGTCCCAAAAGGCATTGAGCTTGGGAGTTATTTCTCAAGTATTTCAGCTGTTTGCTTTCTTCTGTAGGTACCTTGAAGTGGAATGGGAAGCTAAACGAAAAACACACCGGGAATTCAGTAAATCCACAATGATTGACCTGTGTCCCAGAGTGCCTAAACAAGATAACAGCAGTGATTGTGGGGTCTATTTGCTGCAGTATGTGGAAAGCTTTTTCCAGGTACAAATGCAAACTACCTTCTCCTTTCCCCCAAAATTACCTTAAACCACAAACCCTATTTCTGAGCAAAATAGCCAGATGCAAAAAGGCTGTGATGCAGTGTCAAAAGTGTCAAAGCCATTTGAGAAAGAGATGAAACCCATTCTTAAGTAATGGCAGGGATCCTTCTGTCTGGTTTCTCATGTGTGTCTATCCTCAAATATTTCTGACCTCATAGTTTAATGTTGCTTTGACATTGACACATGCTGACTATTTGGGTGTATTTGCAGCCTTTTTAGTGTCTGCACTCCTGCCCTACAGATGTTACAAAAGTATCTTTGCATCTCTTCTTGCAGTATCTAAAACTTTGTCATTGGTCTTTGAGTGGGTCTGCAGGCAGCAGCTTCTGCAGAGAGAGGGAGAGGGGGAATTTTTAAAAGGGAATGTGAAGAGCTAAGGGAGCCTCTTTTTCAGCACATACCTTTAAATATCTGCAGATCCTGGGCTTCAGGCACTGTCTTCTAGGGTGTCCCCAAGTCTTCCTGCCCCTGATCAGCACACTGCCCTTTGCTCTGTTGTGTGAATGGCTCTCCTAGTTTGATGCTTGCGTGTGTGGCTTGAATTCTCTGAGATTCCTGTGCATGCAAAGCCTTGTGTGAGGCCTTGGGCAGTGAACAGGTTTTTCTGCTGTAGAACAGTTTGCCATTCCAAAGCACCTGTACACAGGTACACCCAGTGTGGGGGTAGATTGGAGATCTGTGTGCATTTTCAGGGCTGTGATCTTTTCGCGGTCATGGGGATGTTGTGGGATGCATCATGTATCTGGCAGGAGGCTACAGTGGATAGATACAGGCTCTTTGGAAAGTACAGGCACAGAACCGAGGAGGTAGAGCTGTCCTTGATGTGAGTCAGCTGGAAAGCATGGATCTATGCCTAGGGTTGGGTGAGGAGCCATCTGAGAGGTTATGGGTAGTGACTAAAGAGCAGAGTACCATGGGTAGCTGTGGGCATCTGCTGTCAGCCACCTGATCAAGAGGAACAAGTGCACGAGGCCCTCTTTGGACAGGTAAAAGCAGCCTCACATTCACAGACCCTGGACCCTTTGGGTGACTTTAACTTGACAACTTCCTGGAGAGTTCCTGACCTGAGTGACAGGTGACCTCGTGAGGAGAGGTGCTGTGCTGGAAGCCAGGAAGGTCTGGTTGGGGGCATAAAGCTCCAGAAGTTCCTTAAATCCCCAGCCATTCTGTGGTTCTGTAATAGATGGGTTGAGCTCTTGTGTAGGTGGAAAATTAAATTACTTACCAAAGCTTTTGAACTGCCCATTCTCTAACAATGAGGACTTGCTCCTCTTGAAAAAGCAAAGCTTGGGACAAAGTGGTTGTAACTTGTCGTGAGCATGCCTGCACTCATAGACTGCAAATCATGATGTGTTCTTTGCTTTACTGTTTCAATTTATCGTATATTACTTTATTCAAAGGAAGGAGAAGATGAAATATAAGCATGGCAAAAGAATGAGGAGGGAAAAAAGAAACAAAATTGGTTTTGGCAAATCAGATGTGTTGTTGTGATCTTAACTGCCAAAGTTGCCAGCACCTCTCAACTGTTTCGTTTTGCTATCCTCTTTCATTCCAAATTTTCCCCTTCTCATGTCCTGAAAGTGTTATCAGTATTCTTACTTTTTGTTGTCTTCTTTCAGAGAGACTAGCTCACAACAGAAAAACCACATGCCTGAGACAACTAAATCTCAGCATGCCTTAACTACTGTATGCTTGATTCTTTGCTATAGTGTGATTGTAATTATGTGTTTTGTGACTAACAAGGGACAGATGCATTTTAGATATCAAAAGTATGTCTACTTTGTCAAAATACATGAAGTCTGCCTTTAATATGGGTTAATACTGATGTATCTTTAAGAGAAGTGATGATAACCTGTTTGGTGTTTACCATGGGTACCTTTTGGTAAGGGCACATATATGTCATTGTGACGAAGGAACTGGAATTTGACTTCAAAGGCTGTCATTCTTGTATGGAAACTTGTTTGTACCTCCTTGATCTCAGCAGCAGTGGAAGGGTTTGAAATTCTTTCTGAAAGTTGTGTTAGAAAATTCATGCCATAAATATTCCTTTTTCTCTTACCAGAATCCCATCGTTAATTTTGAACAACCGCTGCATCTGGAGAATTGGTTCCCTCGTCAGCTGATCAGAAGCAAAAGAGAAGAAATTCGAGACCTGATCTTGCAACTGCACTTCCAACAGCAGAGTGGCAGCAGCAGCTAATGAATCCAATAAATGGCAGTCGTGGCAAAGGACATTGCTGTATAAAATAACTAACTGGAACTCTGCTTAGTGGTGTTTGGTCTCTTCCTGCCTTGCAAGGAAGACAAAAAAAAAAAGGCACAAGGAGTACTTTTTGTTCAGCATGTATTTATTTAAAGATTTTTTTTTTTCACTGGTGTTGTGTGGTCTGATATGCTGGGATGGGGAAGGGAGGAGGTTGTAGATAAGAGTGTAAATATGTAAGTTAAAGCTAATGCCATATGGATTGCTAGTTGATTCTTTACTTGGAATATGAAAGCTGCTTACAGGTATATGCCACAAGGATGTAAAAATACTTTCATCTTTTGGAGCCTGTTCTCTATAATTCCATATAAACATGGATCATCATGTAGCGGTCAGGCCTGAAGACAGGATTTGGATCCTGTATTGTCTCTTGATTTTGCAGCTGATACAGATAGAATGAATACTATGTATTGTTTTACTTTAAGGATTTAATATTGACTCTCTTCAGAGATGTATTTTTTGTTTTGTTTCTGATTATATACAGAAGTAATCTGCATGTGTCAGAAAATTCTGCCAAGATTTGAGCCTGATGAGTTTTGATTATTTTTTTCTAAATTATTTTCCCCTTTCCTAGCATTTTCATAAAAGTGTATTTCCATGAGTGGAAGATATTTGCTCGAGAGTGACTGCTGATGTACTTTAAAGTCTGGAGTGTATTTTTTTAAGTTTTTTTTTTTTTTCTTATCAGATTTGAGAAGCAAACTTGCTCTCAAAGTACATACCAATACAGTATGGGTAGGCAGTAGATTTTTAACTCTGCTCACCTGATTTTGGGGAATAATTCCTACAAATCTTAAGGCATCACTGCATTAGCAAGGCAAGCAGGCTGTTGCTTAACGATCTCAAAAGTCTGAGGTGTTCTACTGAAAAATAAGGTCATTAAGATATATGATTTACATATAAGGCAAACAGGATTTGTACCTTGCTTAGGAGAATTGAGTAAAGATGCCTGAATACTGAGTGTTTGAACTCAGACTTGCTTTGATAAACTAGCACAAGTTTATCATTGTCTTAATTTGTATTTATGCAGTTTTTCCTTGAACAGTGATCACATTTTGATGTGTGCACTTTTTTCTGTACTCACTGCACGATAGAAGGTGACTGTTTTAAAAGGATGCTTTGTCCTGTTCCCTGTTACTTAAGTGTCATGTCACCCTTCAGAAGGACTGTGTCAGATAACCACCAAAACCACATGTGTCATAAAACAGTCTACAAAACCAGAGCTCTTAAAGCTGGAAGTACAATAGAGAGTTAAAATAAAAATTGAGGGCAACCCAAAGATATGAACATTTTTATGTCATTGCAGAATTCTCAGGGCCCCTTCCCTCAAGACTACTCTGAAACCTGGCATTTGGCAAATCCAGTTATTATTTCAGGTTTGTACAGTCATCCAACACTCCTCCATCCCCCTCTCTTATTGTTTCTCAAACTGGGAAGCATTCTTTCTGGGGGAGAGAGACAATTCTAAAACAATTTGCTGAGCACAGTTACCTTCTGTATAGCTGTGAGCAGCCTTGTGCAATGACTGTATGTTTTTTGGTTTTGTTTCTACTTTAATTCTGTAGTTTGTCACTACCCCTTCTTCCCCTGCCCCCCAGCATCTTCCCCTCTCATCCCAGAGTTTGTGTCTTTCAGCACCTAAATCACAACACCAGCATTACTTACAAGAATAATCTGTGTATTTATTGTAAAACAAAAGATAAAATGCAGAAATATGTTCCCTTTCTCTACACCTTTCTTAATTGAATAATATTTTCAGTGTTCCCTTATGAAAAACAGTTTGGGCTTTTTCTTATGGTGTAGAGTTAGGTTTTATCACCAAGTGATTTGTTCTTTTTTAGATACTTAAAAAGCAAAATAATGTATGCAATTTTCTAAATTGATTTTATAACACAAAAGGATTGCCTTTTTAGATTTCTTACATATGTGCTATGAGAATGCCAATGCATTTGATATTAAAATTATCTTCAGAAGCTGCTGAATATGGTTGTTACCATTCTTTTCCCAGCTGCTGCAAGTAACCCACGAGTTCAGTTTAAGACAGGCCATCTTACTGCTTTTAGGGTATATACACAGCATGTGTCTCTTCACCTACGTCTCACCCAGTGATTATGGGACCATCAGCCACAACCCACCCCATTCCAGCTATTTGCATTTATCAGGTATGTGGTAAGTGCTAGGAAGTGTCTGTGGAAGAAGCTACATTCCAGGTATCTTCATGTTTCCTTCTTATTTGCTAGAACTCCCTAAAGTTAACAATTTAACCAGACGGACTCATGGACCTTTTTGCACAGCTCCTGCATTTCCATTTCCTGTATTAAGCCCTGTCTAACTGAAATAGTGGAGTGACGTGATATTTCAAAGCAAACCAATCTCTGTAAGGCTCTTTACCCTAAGCTGTGTCATTTTTGTTTCAAGGCAAACAGTTGTACCCGAGGTGTTAAATGTGCCTGTCAGTTTCTTTAAAAGAAACTGCTGCATTCTGTCTGTGTGGGACATTGAGTCACGGAGATCTGCTTGAGGTGCTGCTGGCAAGCACAACACAAGAAGCAAGGCATAAGAGAAGTAACTTGTAGGAAGTAAATCTGCCAGGAAAAAATCTAAAAAAAGTCACCTAGTTCTCATCAAGAGCTGGAGAAGTGAATCTGCAAGTGTGATTTTTGGTTCTTTTGTTCATTTTTTATAAGTAAAAGGGGCCTGGTGTGTTTTAGCAATGGAATTGCAGGCATAGATTAATTGCAGTCCATCACGGCTTTTGTGGTACTTGCCTCCTGGAACTTGACCCTGAGATGAGCTTGCAGTGCTCAGTAAGTACTACACCTTAGAAAATAATAAAAACTGGAAAGCCACAGTAGTAACACTTTTGCCTTGGTTAGGACCGAGAAGCAGAGTATTGCTTCTGGCACCTATCCCTCCACCCCCCCAGAAAAGAAACCCAAACAAACAAAAAAAAAAGGTAACTGTTTTCCAGATGGAAAAGCAGGAATTGTAGAATGAGACTTGAAAAGTGCCAGGATTGAAAATGTGTTGAATAAAACCAATACTAATAGTAATAATTCTGCCCAATTAAATTGAAGTTGGAGTTTGAAGTTCAAATAGAAGCACAGACACTGGGATCATCTTTGACTGTTGAACAAGGTAAGAGATTTCTGGTCAACAGTTCAGAAAAGGAGGAATGCTGGGAGTAAGTTTACATTACATGGACAGAGTTGATAAGTGTGAGATTAATTTGGTTGACCTAACTTCCTAATTTTTCTGCTCAAAATACTTTACAATACTTTATGATGGAAGAGGTGGCAGTACAACAGGCTATGGTCGGCTGAATTTGGTCAGCTGGAAGTTTAAACAGCCTCAGAACTTGTTTATTTTTGGGAGGTGTTCACCAGAGAGCTCTTCAGGAGCACAAGCAAGAAGTGCTTGGCACTTTTCGCATGACAGTGAATGCTTGGCAACAGCAACCACAGAAACTGAACAAGGGAAAAGGCTTTGTCTAACCTAATTGTCTCTGCTAAACTGATTGGGAATTTTGTTGGTGAGTCCTGTCAAATGCCATAAAATCGGCTTCTGTGTCGTCACAGGAGACAAGTTAGATTAGATTCTGGATATTAAACCATGTGAGCTTGGAGATAGTGGGTATCTGCCATGATGTGGCTCTTTACTAGAGGGATGTTCATTAAAGTATTCCTTTATTTGGCATTCTTTTAGTTACACCTGGATTCAGCTTTTTGAATAAACTGCATTTGAAAAACAGGGACATTATTTAGAATGACATGTATGCTGCAGCAGTATTTCAGGGAGTGTTACCCTCTAAAGAGCTGTAATTCAGATAATCCCATTTGCTATATGAAAATACATGTAATTTCTTCTCAGAAATGCAAACTGTCAGAAAACTGTCTTTATTTTTGGAGGTACTGGGGTGACCTTGGTGTGTTGTGTCACTAGAATTACACTTTCCTTGTTTTCTCATTAAGCAAGAATGTTTTTCATTAATAGTTTTGAACAGATACAACTCGGCTGCTCAAAATGAAGTATTACACATTTTCTGATACAAAGTGTTACTTTAAAGGCTTTCATCAAATCAAGGAAAGAGTTAATTTTCCACAATTATTTTGAAAATCTATTGCAAGAGTTGTTTTGCTTGTTTTAAGAAACTTTAAATGATTGTGCTTTTAGTTATGCCTTGCTATTATAAATGTAGGAGATTTTCAGCTGTTACAAGTCTACATTTCAGTGCTGAAATCATTGAATATGAAATTGACAGCAAACTAACACGAATAAAACTGAATTTACACTTTTAAAATATTTTATCATACAGAAGCTGACATAGCCATACCATAGAAAACGAATTTTGACAGAGATGGTTTTAATACTATTCCCATTCTGAGTGCCTTTGAGTACTTCATTGGCGAAAGAAACAATACTGTAAATCTAAAAAACTGTCCAGGAAAACTTTTAACTTGGTTTCATACTTTTACTGAAGTATGTGTTCTAGCTTTTGCCTTTATAAGCATGTGTAGTGTTTCTAATCTTGATCCAATTGCATTTTTGCAGGACAATGCAAGCAAAAGCATTCATAACATTGAAAGTATGAGTCTCTGCAGAGGATCACAAAATAAAGGCTGGTCTGTGTTGAGTCCAGGATCATAGTAAAGGTTCCCAAGCTAGCTCAGAAGTTGTTCTCTCTACCCAGAGCTGCTAAATAGGACTTTGAAACAGTTTCTGGGCACCAGTGCAGTCCTGTCCCTGTGCTGTTCCGTGTATAGCTCCAGCGTGGTGCTGCCAGCATCATGGTTATCTTGGCAGAGCCTGACTAGGTCAGCAGTGATGGTTTGATAGATCCAAAATGTCTGATTGTAAGAAAACTGGGGGTGTTCAAGCAGCTCAGTGGTTAAACTTTAGGTGTAATTTAATAATTTTAGGGTGGAGAAGGGAGAACCAAAGAAAATATGTTGCTGTTTTGAAAAATATCAGCTGGAGTCTGTTAGATGTCAGAAGACAGAGCATAGAAACAAAGGTCATCTTATTTGATTCCTGTGAGTGTTGTATGTGTAGTACTGCTGATAATTCCTGATATGTGAATTGCTGACAGCTAGGAGAGAAAAGTGAGCACTGCGCTGCCTAAGGAGCTCTGTGTTAAAGCTCTGCAGACAGACACCTGGGAATCCAGCTTTGAAATACTTACACAAAACCACTACCAAAAATAGTCACTTCAGCCAAACCAGTGGTTTGTTTAGAATGATCTGAACACAGTAACCAGCAAGTCCTGAGTAACACCATGCAGAAGACAGCCCTGAAGGAGATTTCCTAGTGGTCTGAATGCAGTCTGCCATTGCAGGACAGCTTCCATACACATTTCCACAGTGAGCTGACCCTGGACAGGATGGGAACTGAGAGTGCTGCTGCTTTCCTCTACTCTGCCCTTTCTGCCATTTCCTTAGCTGATCATCTCTTCAGGTATCTTCAGGTAACGTCCTGCTGCTGCTCATGTCAGGTAATACCTGAACACAGAGGAAAGAATCACTACTTGCCCTGGCTTTATCTTTGGAGGAAGCACTGCTTTTGGGATGCAGGGGATAGTGGTGTAACAGCACAAGACTTCCTCCTTCAGCACAGACTCGGCAGCAGCCTTGTAACCAGAAGAATCAGTCCCACAGAGAGGTTGCTTCAGTGTTTATGTATGCCACTGTGTTTAAGCCAGTCATACATTTATATATGTGTGTATATTTGTACAAGCAGAAGACAAAACACACTGAGACTTTTTACTGGAGATTAGTGTGCTCCCCCTGATGTTCTGTGGTCAGTAGGATTTTTAAAAAGAGCAGAAATTGAAAGGCCAATGAAAAGTGTTGTTAATTAAACGTGGAAGGTGCTGTCCTTGTTTGGACTGTCTGTTAATGGTATGAAAGCCCTGGTAAAGAGCTTAGCTGGCCAGATTAAAATTAAAAAATTGTGTCAGTCCATCTGCTAGCTCCAAGGAGTCTACTTCGATCACCTTTTCTTGTTTCTTCACTAAAGCAGAATACTGTCTTTGAAAAGAACAGTGCCAGGATGTCTTGGTTGACTTTTTTTACCTAATGCTTTCTCCAAAGATAATGTGTGACGTCAAGACATTTCCAAGAAGGGCAATGCTCTTGGTTGGTTCAAGGCTACTGTAAAGACAACAGCTCTCTTGCTAAAAGGGATTGGGGGGTTTTGCTTTTATAATTTTTTTTTTATTACACAAATAAGTATGTTTGGCTTCATTTGGAAAATCTTTCTTTGCCTTCCGGGAATGATTAACACAGATCTTCAAATAGTTGCAGGTAATGCAGACATCTTTCTTACGTTCTCGTTTACAAATTTAACTATAGCAGTGTGTAGAATTAAAAATATCTCTCTGATTTAATTGTAACAAAGGGGGCTAATACAGAGAAATGTTTGTTCAAATCTGTGCTGTGATAGCAGTGTAAATATGGAATACTTTGAGTGATGGCCAGGTGGTATAACTGCACAATTGTCTTGTTTTGAGTATAGAAGTAGCTATAGGAGGCAATTTTTTTTCAACTTTGAGATGTTAAATACTGGTAATTTTTTTTCAATTTTTATTTTCTTTATTAATTTTGTATTAAATCTTAAAAAGTAAGGTTCCATCTTCTGCTTTTGGGCACTGAACATGTGTCAGTTTAGGTAGAGATTGGGGGTTTACCTTAGTGACATTTTTAGATGTTCTTTTCTGCCTCTGATAGACCGTCTGGTGATTTTCTGCAACAGTGCTCATTATTAATATACTATCAAATAGCCATGCCTTTCACCTTTCATAAAAGTCAAAGGTCTACTGACTTTGAAGTTCCAGAATAAACTCATAATCTGTGGGATGAGAAATGCCATAGAGTTATTACTATTCTTTCTCTAATAAATGGTTGGTTGTGATTGTTTTTCAGGCACAGTTTCCAAGGAAAAGGGAGAAAAAGTGAAAGAAGTTGAGCTAAATAGTTTTAGATCAGCTAACTGTGAAGGATAGAAAATTAGACTGTCAGACTAAATCTCAATATACATGTTCTTACCTCAGCTGTTTCCTCAAGTTTCTTCTGGAATGATGTGGAACAACTAATATAAGAGGAAATTACAAAAAAACAAAACCAAAAAAGCCCCACAAAACAACAAAAAAACAGATACAACAACAAAAAAAAACACCCAACGTAAAGCTGATGAGCCTTTTTATTCCTCTTTTTTTTTCCCCTGCTCTAGAAGAGTAGGGACCTGCCTCAGTGATGAAAGGTTAACTGTCCTTTCAAACAACTTTCTTTTTACAAGCTATAGAGATGGTTCTTGGGGAAAGAAAGTATGGAGTAGGATTATTTCTCTGTTTTACTTCTGGCCCTGAAAGCTTCTAAATACATGTTTATTTACAAATATAGTCCCATTGACCTCAGCCTAATGACAGAAGGGAAGTTAAACACAAAGCAGTAGAATTCAAAGGGTTAGAGCCTTACGCTATGTTACCATTTGATGGGATACTGTAAAGAGCTTAAGGTTGTTGATAACATCGCAGTCAGAGACAGGTTCTGTTAACAGAAAAAAGCACAGCAATGTCCTTCAGAGACTACAGAAGTGGAATGAAGATACTAATGATTGCATCATTATCTCATCAGAGAAATTTGTGTGGTTTTAATTTCACAGCAGAAGCTTATTCAGCTGCAGAAGGAGGACAGGCTGAAGAAGTTTCACCAGCCCCTCAGCTCAGTGACTGGCAGCTGGCAAACCCTTCTCTGCCTCCTGGGTTGAAAAAGCCTAACAGCATCATGGATGCTGAGCAGTTCCACAGGCATTTGCAGTTACGAAGGAAGCGGTCCATTCTGTTCCCCAGTGGAGTTAAGATCTGCCCTGATGAATCTGTTGAGCAGGCTATTGCCAACCATCTGAAGTATTTCAGGCTCAGAGGTAAGTACATCTCGTGGGTAATTGATAAGGAACATTCACTTATAAAAAAGTTTAATTAAACTTTTAAACATAGTAAATATCAGGCTGTAGGAAATACATTATTACTGGAAGAAACTTTTCTGTGATAATCTTGCTTATGAAGAGCTGGTCTGGGATAAAACCCACTGTCTGTCTACACTCATATAAGAACTCTTGGTCCCTGAAACCACATTGTTTACTAAAATAATCCTTTCTCAGAACAGTTTGAATGCTGAGAAAAACAGGTGCTATGTACAGAGTAACTAAATAGCAGAGTCTGTTGGGTTTATTTAGTGTTCTTAAAGTGCCAGTAGAATTCACTGAGGCATCAGTCAGAAGAGTCAAGTCACCTCAGCCACGTGACTTTTGGCTCTGGCTGGTTGTGTGAAATGCAGTGTGTTTTGTGTAGGAAGCCAATCTCTGTGTGTTGGGCTGTAGTATAATAGACAGGAAGCCTTTCTTTTAAAATGTGGAAGTTGGTGTGACAGAGCTTTCTCTGAAGAGCTGCAGTATTCCCACTGACATCTTTCACCAGATGAAATATTACAGTAACATGATGTATTTCGAACCCTTCTGTCTGACAGCATTGGAATGGGGCATCACAGTCACACAGCACTTTCTGCTCTGTGTGTCTGTACTGCAGCATTCAAACAATCTGTCATTATCTTAATATGTTTGTACAAAACTGGCAAAATTACAAAGAGCTGCTGTCAGAGGAGAAGGAAGGGTGTTCAGAGACTCATGTTTGATGAGATTTGATTACCTATAGAGAAACTCTCACTGGTGACAGTTTATTTACTTAGACAAGTGAAAAACAATAGCAACCAGGAGTTGCTTAGTGTTTACATAAAAGTAAACATAAACAATGTATTTGGAGAACAAAGTGGAATTATATGGGGTTTTAGAGCATCATTCAAATATTAATTGGGCCCAGCTTGCAAGGGATGTTGACACTGATGATGATGCTGATGGTTTGACAGGCTTTGCCAGTTTCTTATTTCCACCCAATAGGACTCAACTGTTCTCTGTTTGCTCCAAATGAATCCACATATACCATGGGCTTTAACTTCAGTCACCCCTCACTTACCTGTGGTAGGGGTAGATTAGGGCAACACCAACTAAGCAAAAGTGTGAGTGATAATAAAGAAGAAAGAAATCTGTAAATTAGGTTGCAAAAGTATATTTAGGTCTTAATAATCCTAGGCTGAACCAAAAATCCACCTAGTCCATCTGTTTCCTTACTGGATTTAACAGCTTCCACAATCCACAAGGTTTCCTTGAGCAGAGAGGCTGTGACTACCCTTAGTGCTTTTAAGTCAAAACTTTTGAAAAAGATCTCTGAAAGGAGAAGAGGTGACTTTAATTAACAGCAAGGCATGCAAGGTCTGGTTCAAGCAATTTGTCATCTTCATTCTGTCAGCAGAAACTGCTGTTCCAGGAGTGTTGGGTGGTGTCTAATGATGTCTCGAGTAGGCACCTGAGGTGATGTAAGTTAGCGAAGAACTGTTTCCCATGGGAGAGACCTCACACTGGAGCAGGGGAAGAGTGTGAGGAGTCCTCCCCCTGAGGGGGAAGTAGTGGCAGAAACAGGCCCACTCCCCCATCCCCCTGCACCACTGCAGGTGAGGAGTTAGAGGAAACCAGGAGTGAAGTTAAGCCTGGGAAGAAGGGAGGTGAGGAGAAGGTGTTTCATGATTTGGTTTTATTTCTCGTTGTCCTGCTCAGATTTGATTGGTAATAAATTCAAGGAATATCCCCAAGTTGAGTCTGTCTTGACAGAATTTGGTGTGTGATCTCTCTCTGTCCTTACCTCAACCCAAGAGCCTTTTGTTACATTTTCTCTCCTTTGTCCAGCTGAAGAGTGGAGTGATAGAGCAGGATTGGTGGGTACTTGGTATCTGAATTCAGTGTTACTGAGTTACATGCAAAGCTTCTAGTAGCCATCCAAATTGCCACAGTCCTCTGTCAACAAAATAATCCTAGGAAAAGGTGGGGTCACTGTTTAACACTCAGAGACCAGCCACTATGAGTGACTAGGAAAACAACTGACCCCAGAAGGGAATAAATATAAATGTACACAGAATCTGCTGATTTTTCAACCTCAGTGTGTATTTTTTAGAATCTTTTTTTAATTCTGTATATGTTGAAGTAAGAAATTACTTCAATATCAATATATACTTTCTCTGGAAAGGATGGTTTTAATATAGTCTATTCTTTCCTTGGTTTTGCCTTACTGCCAGCAGTGCAATGCCACTACCTTGGAAGGAAAGGTTGATTGCTATTTTGATCTAAAAGCTTGTTAGAAAATCAGAAAAGGTTTGCATGTGCTGCTTATCCAGGCTGTTTGTTCTATCTGTGTCAACCTCAGAAGCAAACAGGTGGGAATATAATTACCTGTCTGTAGCTCCTAGCTTTGTTTACTTTTGCTAGCTTGCAAAATCCTCTCTAAGTGTTAAGAATGACAGATGAACATTCCTGTCATAGGCTTTAAGGAAGTGCTTATGTCATATTGCTGCAGGCTTAACAGTGTACAGCTTTTTGTTTTCTGACTACAACATCTGGATTGTTTGAGCCTTAAAAAGATACAAGATGAAGAATACAATAAATATAAGCCATTAAAAAATCAAAGTGGAACAAAATGTGGGGATCTGGAGAAAAATCAGTGTTTTCTAAAACAGCAGTATCACCCTTCAACATATGGAAGTCCAATTAATGGTATGATTATTCACTGGTGGTTTTATTACTGTGGTATTCAGAAGCATCAGCCTAGAACAGGGGTGGAGTTGTACTTGTTTTTCTACACCTGAAATCTAAAAGAAAAATTTCTGAAGTGCTGCTTTATTCTTACAGTCAATCACATGCAGAACAGAGTTTTGCAGTAGCAGATGATACTATTTTCACTCTTTTGAGACAAATCCTGGATTATGATTGTCTCTGTACTGCCCAGTCTCTGTATCTCTTGTAGCTGTATTTGGAGGTTACTGTTGTCTGATTTTCTATTTCATTTTTTTCAATATGGGGATGGAAATCAGTCATAGATGTTTACAGATTTGGTACTGTAGGCCTATGGGTTGGGTCTTAGGGTGTTTTTAACTGATGTCCTTTTAAATGGTGTAGTGTTATGGTTGCTGATGGAAGAGTCTTATAAGTGTAATGGTGATTCATGGCTAGACTGCTGTGACAAACACAAAGGGTGTCCAATGGGCAGCTGGAGATTCCACAAAAATTGTTGTGGAAATCTAATAGTGGGATTTCAGACAGTGAGTGGTCTAGACATGATAATGTCTGTTATGATTTTCTTTGCTGCTGACAGGGAAATGGTAGCCCAAGCCACAGGTAAATTAAATTTATTATGTGAAAAATAGCCATGCCCACTCAGACCAAGTCTGTTGTGACCAGTCACTCTATGCAGACAATTCAGTGAAGCTCTCCATTCTCTGTTGTGAAAATTGTTGGTAGAGGATTGTAGTAGACTTAGAATTTGAATTAGCATGTAAAACAGAAACAATATAAGGATTACAAGATAGCATGGCTTGTACTGTTCACCTGTCTCATGCCTGTTAATTGGGTAAAACAAATGCTGCTGGATTTTGTCACCATGGCTCAGGGTAATATGCTTCTTTGCCACCTCTGAGATGTAATTACTCTGGTGGCTACCTTTCCTAGCCTCTTTGCAATTTTTCCTACTGTGACCCTCTTTCTTAAACTATTCAGTGTATGCTCATGAGTACTTTTTGGTTTTGTGAGCACTGATCCTCTTTTCACATGAGTAGACCAGATAGTCTCTCTGCCAGAACTGTTCTTGTCAGCCAGAGCTTCAGATAAGCTAAACATCTAAGGACAGCTTTTACAGATACTGACCAAACAACGAAACAGATGGTATTGCAGTGGGCTGTACCTGATGAGACACATGGGCATTTCTGAACTTTGGAAAGAATTCCTGTTTCTCAGGAATTAAATTCTATGCATGACTGTAGTCCTTAGACTGGGCATAGCACTATGCTTGCTCATTTTCCCCTTTCTTCAGTCCCTTCAAATCTGTTTACTGAAACATTAGAAATAATGATGTTATTTTCTGCCTATGAACATAGTTAAGAGTAAAGTTTCAATTTGATACAGAAATCATAAATGTTACAAGTTATTCAGATCTTGCTAATGACGAAGGCAAAGAGCCAAAAGTCATAAAAACTACCTGGCTAAATAGAATACATTAAATAATGAATCTAGCTGGGTGAGCCTTTTTTCCCTGTTTCTGCCCCATCCCTGGCACATATTACTTATAGCTCATACTCAGCAATTAGTTTCTGAAGTTTATTTGTAGAAGGTCTGTCTCCCTCTATGTTTGAATTTTTAGATGCCAGCATATGCTTCTGAGAAACTTGACTTTTTCCATGAAGCACACTTGTTTGCACTGAAATATTATTGGTGAGAATAATTTATTTGCTAGATTTTAGTATGGTAATGTTCAAATCAAAAATCTTTCATGTGAATTAGCTAATTCACATTCAAGCCTTTTTCGTTTAAACCCTTTGTTTCTTTAATGTATCTTTTAAGGGTTGCTTTAAGGGTGTTATAGGCCATAGACAGTAGCATTGCAGCAATAGATGAGTGATTTCTTTGCATGTGTGTATTAATTTAACAAAACCTTTGCAGCAACGACCTCATAGGAGGTATCTGTCAGTGTGACTGTAGTCTTCATCAAACCCCTCTGCCATTAAGCTGTTCAGTTGTGCAGAAATTATTAGAGAGGAGGAGGAGTTGGTCTCATGTTGCCTCAAAATAGAATATTCAGCCTGATTCAGTGCTCCTAGTCACCATACACGGTTCAACTCTTAAGAAGCACTAATGAGATTTAATTGGGATTAAACTCCAGCACTGCCCACTTACACAAATGGCCAGAAAGCCACCCTACCCCCTACAGGGTGCTCAGTGCTGTCATGTGGTGCCTCTTCTGTTAACCTCAGAAATCCCTGAGCACACACTGAGTGTAATAGGCTAATTGTCTCCCGTTTGAGAGATCAATGCATCCCCAGTGGTACAGCTTGAGCCACAAGGATGCAGTATCCAGGATGCTCCAGGTGTGTGAGGGGTAGCCAGGCTGGAGAATTTCAGAGCAAGAGAAAAGTCATTTAATTACATCACAGATCTTAGCTGGAGGTTTTGAAAACAGTGACGATGTCTTTAGGAAAAGATGCTTCAAATCAATTTTTTTTCACTCCTTCCTGCAGATTAGTAGGACTGAAAAGAGCTTGTGTCTGCCTATGAGGAATTTTTTGGGTTGAAACACAATTATCTTAAGCTTTTCAGGATATTGTCTATTATTTTTGAGTATTGCTTGAGCATAGACACTGCATTTGACGTAGATAAGCTCCCAAGGGCTGGGTGTTTCTGCTTTTGAAGCAGATATGCTGACAGACAATTCCCATTGGAACTGTCTTATGACATGTCTGGCTTTCTGAAGCAGCCTTTGAAACCCGCCTTGGCCTTTAAAGGTTAAAACATTGCTTACTTCAAGTGCCTGTGACACCTGGCTCAAGTAGAAGCTTGCACAAGGGCATGGACCAAATGTGCTGATCTTTTAATTTTATCCTACCTCCTCTTTCACCTGAAGATGATTATTTCAGTGATGAGTTAAGTGACTTCTAATTTGTGAAGCTTTTCAGGATGGGGAGTACATGGAAAATGTAGTATATGCATGCAAAATATACTTTGGAGACAAAATGCAGAACAAGCCATGTGATTTGCATTCTTGGTTTGAATTCTGGTTTATTGTGCCAGTCGGTTACATTTCTTCAGCATACCTGTTCTTTTTCCTGTAGTCAGCTGGACCTGATCATATCTCTTGTAGCAGGGAGCTTCTCTTTATCTCATAAACCTTCTTTTTTTTTTTTTTTTTTTTAAACACTTGAATTCTTTGGTGGAAAATTGCAATGTAGCCGAGGGATCAACTAACATTAAAATACAAGTTAGTTATTACTGCAGCCATGGGATGAAGGAAGCAATTTTCCAGAGGAGCTTACCTTCCCACTCACATGTAGCTTCAAGACTCTTAGCTCACTGCCTTAAAAGATTGATCTCGATTTTATGATGCTTTTAATCAGTATTGTTTGCTGGGGATTAGAGGCCTCATCACAAATCCCGTCTCCTCCAGGGCCTGGTGTTGCTAATGCTGTCCCACACACCTGTGCGCTGTATCAGGCTAGTGAAAGTTTGGTGTGAGATCCAGACATGAAGAGCAGCTCTTTGCATGTGGCCCAAGGGCAGAGATGCTCTTCAGGTGGCAGTGGCAGTGCTGCTGGGTCTGCTCAGCAGTTCTTCCTCATGCTGGCAGGCCTGTCTGCTTGGTCGGTTTTTTAAGAATTTTGTAGCTAGTCTTAGAAAACTAAATCCTGGAAAGATCATAATGCAAAATGCAGCAGCTTCAATCATAATTCTGAATTATTGGGCTCCTGGCAATTTATTATAAGCTCTTATGCAGCAATTTTTTTTCCATTCTCTATCTCCTTTAAATGTTGTATATTTAAAAGTCAGAGTTGCATTTCTGCTTGAAAAGTTCAGTGGTCAACTGTTTGGTCCCCCCTGACTCTCATTTTGTTTCAATTTCTGTTTAGGTTTCAAGGAGTTGCTATTTTAAATCTTAGTCAAATTTGCTTAATTTATTGTCAGCATATCTGTATAATGTATTTGACACAGACACTGGCAAGTTTCTGGAAGGACAGAAAGGAAAGATAGTAAATTATTTTAAAAAGTAAGTTATAGTTATTTCCTGAATCTTCCAGTTAAGTCCTGTTTAACTTCGGTTTTGTGCCTCCAACTTTTGTCTACAGAGTCTCAGAATGCTTAAAATCTAGTTAATGAAAAACATGTTTTTCTTTATGGGAGTTATCAAGAATTTGTTGTAAGAAACTCTGAAAAACCTCCCTCACCTACAGATAGCTGAAAACCCATCACAGGGTGTGCTTACCTTCAAGTTAAAAGAAGGGTGATCACACTTACTAGCCAACTTGAATGCACTGTGAGGGTGGTGTCTTTTCAGTTCCCTGGGTGGCCACATCAAGTCAAGGTAAGAATTGGCTCCCTTTTCGACTTTGCAGAAGGAGAGGTGGAAGATAAATTGTGCTTGTCTCTTTCTTTATATGTCTGTGATTTGAACCACACTGAATAAATTGTATTGTTCTGTCTCTATGCTCGGAATGGCAACTCTCTTCTAACTGTGAAACAATGAAAATATTTATGAGAAAGAAAGAAAGAAAAAGAACAATTTTGTTTCACTCTTTCTTTGCATTTACTCTTGAGCACCCTATAAGTAAGCACATCTGAGGCTGGTTCTTGTGATGAACACTTACAGCCTGGATTTTTTATCCTGCAGAGCAATCCCCTGCTTTACGAACTGGCCAGCTGGAATAAGCAAGACAGTGACAAGACAGACTGTGTGTCAACAAGGTTGCAGGGTGATTGTGTTGGCAAGCTGCTCACCATGGCTGAGGGTATGGTTTCCTGGACAGGGCTAACAGAAGTGTTCAAATGGCAGTTGTGGCAGATGTGTGCTTGGAGTTTTTTATCTGTCCTCGTGTGTCAGAACTAACACACTCTCAGACTCTGTGGAAGGAAGAGAATACAGAAGGAATTTGCACTATGTTATCCAACTTGTTGCTCATCTCAGTGGAAACAGCTAGATAGGAGAGGCTAGAGAGGACAAAATGTGACTGCTTATCCATATCTCATTTCTTCCTTTTGCAGAATACATGGCTGTGGTGACAGCTTAGATCTAATTAATGGGCTTGGAGCCCACAGATGTCACAAAGCCTTTGGGGCTGGAATTCAGTGGGGTGTCTAATTCCAAATGAAAGGACACACAGAAAATCCTTAATCTATTGGGAGCCGATTGGAACAACTGTTTGTATGGTAGCAGCTTGTATTCAGGCAAGACACTGTCTCATCACATTTATTTTAAACTTGTTTAAGAGCATTAAGGAAAACTGTATTCAATTACTTGCAACTGGGAAGCCAGTCCTTTGCCTGTTGGCATTTGAAAACCAAAGGATTAGACAGTGTCCCTGGAATGTATTTGCAAGCTATTGCTATAGCTTCAGTCGTTACTGAGAGTCTGCTGAGGACTTACCCCAGCCACAGGAAGTAATCTCATTGCAGGATCATTGCTGTACAACGCGGCACCTAGAGTGAAAGATCCAGAATGTAGGATATAAGTACCACCAAAAGAAATGTGAGCAAGGGATATTCCTTAGTGTAGGCTTCTGGATTTGAAACTAGACTTCAGTTTTTTACTGGGTGCCTAGCTCTTACAAGTGGGATGGTAGAGAGAATACTACAGATGTTATTTTGCTTCAGGAAGCTTATTAGTACTCCAGCAGGAACCAGAAATCCCGGAGCAGGATTATGGCTTCATTGCCTGAGGTCTGTGCAGAAGTCGGATGGAAATGTGGTCCCTGCCTCAAAGGGTTTGCAAGTGTAGCTTGAGGGGGGGATGTGAGATGGTGCATGGATGTTTGTCAATTTGTCTGTTTGTTTCTGTTTAATAGAGATGCGTAAGTGAAACTGATTGGAAACGTGGACAATACTTTCCAAAAGACTGTGTCTTACAGATAAAGTTAACTGCCTAGATGCTGGAGGGGTGCTAGAACAGTAACATCCTACTGACAGTTAATAATGAAGAGTTTGGGGACTTTATTTTTCTCTGGTCACACATACCGGATGAGCTACAATGCTAATCTCCATGTCATAAAGCTGTTGGGAGCGTGGCATGGACATGAGAAATGTCTTTGTATTTGCAGAGTTCCACAACAGAGAAATGGTCTCAACTGCTCTGATGAACTGAAATGCAGGGTGGAAAAAAAAACTTCTTCTGCATGGTGCCATCCAGTGTGCCAGAGTCAGCTAAGCTTTAAGGGTGCTGCTGCATAGGAAACAGTTCCTTAAGGCTGTTATTTGTAAAGCCTTTGCATTTAAGAAAAATGTCCATGTCTTGGTTGAATGAAAATATTTCCATATGTGATCTATGTGTTTTTTACATATGTACATTTAAACAACTTTGGAATTTGGAAAAAAAAGTATCAAGAAGAAATAACAGCAAGATACTGGGTTTGGCAGCCCAGAGCTAATTTTAAAGCTGATTGAAGAAAATGACTTCCTGAAGATAGATTTAGTCTCCTATAAGGGCTTGCTTGTGATGTCAGGACTTTCCTGGAATGCAAAGCATTCCTCTGCTGAACTGTCTGCATAAGTAGTGAAATCAGATTAAGGTCAAAAAGCAGGTTTGTCCACTACTACTTCAGGATGGCATTTGGTGTAAATTATTTTGAGAGTTTGCCTTTTAATGTTGCTGTCTTCCAGGACACAAGGGAAATCCTATAAATCTTTCTCTCTTTGAGTTATGCTGGGTCACAGAGTTGTCCTTGCTTGAGCATCATGTGACCAACTGCTCTGAGTGGCAAAAAGAGTTTGTGCAAGGTTGGGAGGTTAAAGAAGACAGTGTAGTGTATGATATTAAACCTTAATTCTCAGGCTGACTGTTCAGAGCTGTCCAGTTCTTTCTCAGTGAACACCTACAGTACAGTTAGAGCTGTTAGAGCAAAGGAATTGTAACTGACTGAGCCTACTAAACTTTGATCAGTGCCACTATCTTTCTTACAACTTAAGCTCCACCTCTACTTCCTGTTGAGGACATTTGCCATACTATTTTGGTTTTCTAGGTTTTCTAAAAATTTGATTCATTGATCAAAGGGCAGTTTCACTCACTGGAAATACTGTTCTTGATGATTGTTAAGAGACAAGTGCTTTCTCATGTTCTCTTATATTTTTCTTAAATTTTCTTTAATTATTTCTGTTTAAAAAGTCAGGGAGAGAGGTAGTATGAGTGTGGAAGATCCATTATGTCTTCATTTCAGTCCCTTCAATGCTTTCCACATTTCCATGTAGATGTCAGGTCGCTGTGTTCTATGTGTTAATGTGCTGATAAGCTTGCAAAATTGGGACAATAATATCCTGGCCACTCATGCCACAGAAGCACTCCTGTTGTACTAACACCAGACTTTTCTTGTGCCTTCAGTGTGCCAGGAAACAGTCTGGGAGGTCTTCAAGACATTCTGGGACAGACTGCCGGAGCGTGAAGAGTATAATGCCTGGATGAGCCTGTGTGAGGAAGGAATAATGAGCATCTTTGAAATGGGCACCAACTTCAGTCAGTCTGAGGAGCACCGGAGCCTGATCATGAAGGTGGGTGCAGCACCTGCTTGGAGTGTCCTCATGGGCAAGGGCATCATGTCCTACTGCAACATGCAACTTTGGCATATCACATTTGGCAGTAATGGACAGAGCCCTTAAAAGAGACAGGCGTGGGTATTCCAGCTCGAGGATCCGTAGTTCTGAGATCAGTTCCAAAACAATGCTGTGGGTGATCCAATGGAGGGAAAAGCAGCAGTGATGAAGAGAATGTTGTCTTCAGTAGATGTGCTCCTGACAGGTAGATGGTGTCCAGATCCATGATGTGAGTCAGGTTGTGGTGCATTTAGCAGCCTTCCTGCTCTGAGCTGCACACTGAGGTGCCTTCAGCCCAAATGGCACTCAGGAGCAGGAAGTTCCGAGCTGTAGTTCTGATGCTACCAAGCCCTGTGGCATAATTGCCTGTTTAATGTTCTACAGGTTTGTGATGTCTGTGTATTGATGCCTGACTGAAATGAGTGTAGTTGTAAATAAAAAAACTTCGGTGTCCTATGAAGGCAATAAATAACATTAGGTAACTCACCATGGGAAGTTGCAGGTTAAAATCAGTGTACAAGTGTAAAACAAGTCAATAAAAAAATGCTGAATATCTTAGTATCTTTTCTGTTGATTCAAGTTTATTTTAGCTTAAAGAAAACAAAAGAAATATGTCAAACTAAAAAAGCCTGTCTCAAATGAAATACAAAGATGTGTTTTCAGGAGTTTGTGAACTTTAAAATTAAGTGCTTAACTTTGTATTCATCTAAGATACAGTAGATATCTTAATTTCTCCGGATAAAAACCTTCTTAAAATGTATGGCGGCTTATGGATCTTCTTTATGATTACCTTTGCAAGCTAACGAATGGTAAGTCTTAAATGTGTAACCCCATAGAATCAGTAATGTTCAGTCAGTGTGGATGCGCTGACTTTTTCCTCTCCTCCTCTTTTATTGCACTTCTATGCTAGGAATGTGCACTAAGGAACGTGAATATGGAGACTGTTGTGGATCATGGAGACAAGTTTTTTTTCCTGAGCCTGCATGTTAGTCTTCCCAGGTGATGCTAGCCAAAGTTTGCTTCTGTGAAGTCTGATGATGCTGTTGCCCCTAGAAGACTTTGCAAAAGGATGGAGAGAAATAAAATTAATGTGATTTTTTTTTTTTTTTTAATGCACACAGCGCATGCAACTGTTTTATGTAAAATTTTGGCAATGAGATGATCTATAGTGGGAATTTATTAAAAGAAATCAAAATGACTCTTGGAAACGGGTTGATGCATCTAACTTCACACTGCTGCTCTCCTGTTTTGGGTATGGCTCTGCAGCATTACGGTGGAGTCAGCTAAAGTGCTCTGTGTTTGGCCTTTTCAGAAGGTTTATATATAATTTAGGTTTCCTTTCTCCTGTAGATGGATATATTCCCTTCAGCACTGCAATATTCTGGAAAAAGCACTTTTCATTCTTCTATTTTCTTTCAGCACAATTGGTAAAAGGTGATGGTTCTTGGGCTGATTTGATAATAGATTAGTCTGTGGTAAGAGGGACTGAATGCTGTCACCTCTGTACTCCACAAAATGTCACAAACCTGTCAGGTGACTTTTTTTTAAATAAAAAGCTGAACTCGGTTTAACTTTGAACCAAAGACTGAAGGCAAGAGCACTCTATTCTATCCCCCAATCAGTCACTGTCAAAAGATCCAATGACCTATTTTTAAATGAATAGGTCAGAGAGTGGATTTAATTGCTAGCTCTAGTACTGACTCACCTTTCTCATATGTTCTTGTGCACAAAATTCTTGTCAGAGTGTGAAACCTTTTTAAAGCAGCAGTGAGAATGTTAAGTCCAAACAGATGTAGTGGATACATCTCTGCTTTTAAGAACATCCTTCTTGCTGCTGGTTGCTTGCCCCAGTCTAATGTGGTGGTAAGAACTGGGGTTTAGCCTGTGGGACCAAACACCCTTCTAAAGCCCTGTGTCCTACCCTCTTGTTCTTTCCACTCTCACCAGCTAAGAGGACCAAGTTGCATGGTCAAGCCTTTCCATTACTTGTGGGATTTTGTTTCCCTCTCATTACGCCATGTTCATTCATTTGGTCACTGTCAGCTGTTGCTATTTTTTTCCCCATTCCTTAGGTTTGACCTCTAAAGCACTGAGCACTTCTCACCAAAGGGCTGCTGT
This sequence comes from Corvus brachyrhynchos, assembly GCF_000691975.1. NCBI lineage: Eukaryota > Metazoa > Chordata > Aves > Passeriformes > Corvidae > Corvus > Corvus brachyrhynchos. The sequence continues at coordinate 5,812,311 of NW_008237619.1, forward strand.
CGTTTCACTGCGTGCACAGCACTCTGTAGTGGCCAGGTGTGATACATCTAATAGGCCACACTCTTGCTTAAAAGGAAGATTCACTTTTCCAGTGGTTTTTTTTGTTTGACCATTACACTCCTCATTAAATACCACTTGTTTCTAATATCCCTCTGCTCTCCAATGTCTACAAATCATCTGTGGTTAATTTCAAGAGTTTAGTTTAGAGCCTTCAGTGATAAAAGTAATTCTGTTTTTCTTTTGGTATATATTGGCTGTTACTGCCATAGCATTGCTCTGCTGCCTCTTTTGTATGGGCATGTTGGCAGTTTCTGGCAGTCTTATTTCAAAGTGTCTTTTTGTATTGCTTTTTGGTAGATTGCAACATGAAATTTAATTTTTAGAAATGCTGCATGTCCTGAATTTTCCCCTTCTCTCTCAAAAGAAGTCCAGGCTATCTGAAAATTAGGCAAACTAAATCTGTGGGGTTTGCTTTCAATAAACAATAATTCAGCAAACTGATTGCTTTCATGCTGTTTATGTAGTAGTGGGGAGGAAGGTCTGTTATGAGCAGTGTAATTAAATGCAATCTTATTAGCCTTCCTCCTTGTTTTTTTCTTAACCTTTCCTCTAAACCCCAGTAATCACTGTCACACATCCACAGATGCTGCAATGTCTGCTCCAACCTAACTTAGTTCATGCAGATAAAAATTCTCTTTCTCTTACTTTTAACATACTTTCTTACTGGATATCAGCTGGAGCTTAGACCAGCTGATCTCAGCTTTCATGCTTCTTTTTTTTGTGTTGGAGATGTGAGGTGTGTCTCTGTGGGTTTCCCTGTAATATCTGTATATACATGCATGTGCATGTGCTAATACAGAATGTATATACTAAATTACCTGAGTTTCTTATAGCAGATCACCTGCCAGATTTTCAGGAGGAGCAGGTGGACATACTCGTGCCAAGCATAAAAATGGTTTTAAATATCCTTTTTTTTTCCCCCTTGAATTTTCCATTTTAATTTATGTTAACTGACAGTACTTTACATAGGAAGAACACTATCCGAACTAATTTCTTTGGATATTAAGTAGATTTACAAAGTGTGAGATTGTTAACCTCTCTTTTCAATTCCTGATGGAAATGCAAATGGAGAAGGTAATTCCAGTCCATAGGGTGGGTTTTTTTCAGTATAAATCTTCATGTAAACCTTCCTTCCTACAAATTAATTTGGTTTGTGTTCCTTACTGTGTAGCTGTATTTCAGTGGGGAGTAAAACCATGCTCCATAGAATGTCCTCATTCATCCCATTCTGCAATTTGAGACAAGTATGTTTGGAATTCCAGTATTGCCAAATTTGCCCTGACTCTGCCCTGTGATTTTGGCCATGTTCCCACTTGTGCTAGGCAATTTTTGGAAAATCCAAGTGAGGAGAAATGCAAACAAATTTAATACTGGTTTCCCAAGAACAATGGGTAACTTGCCATGAGATTGAAGCACTGCTGCCAAAGCACCACAACCTGTGTGTTCATAGGAGAATTTACAGCTGGCATATGGTATACTTTGTTAGATACCCACATAGCTGCTGGGCACACTTTTTGGCTTTATAAATTACTGAAATAATGCAGCAGTTTTGGAGCAGTTGGTTGAACTGTTTTGACACTGTTGTCCTGCAAGTAGCCTCTTGCACAAGTTGCATCAGAAGATGCCGCACTGAACATTTAAGTGTGGAGGAATAAAGCTAAAAGAACCACGGGTGTGAAAAATATGGAGTGGTAGTAAGAATAAAGATATCTTCAAGAGGTTTAAAAAAAGGAGATCTACAGTCAAGCACATCTTTGTGCAGTCTGTGGTACTTTAAAAAACCCAGAGCCATAAACCCACAACTTGCAGAATATACTGCAATCACTGAGCTTCTGTTGAAAGATACTGGCGAGTGTCTTTCACCCTGTAGCCACCTTGCCAATACCTTGATTGCTTACATTCTTTAATGGAAACTCAGGTGAATTCAAATTGACTAGAAGTATAAATGCTCACATAATTAAACCCAGTATCAGATCTTGTTATGAATAGAATCCATAAATGTATCGCAATTAGAAGAGGAGGGAAAAAATACCATTCCTTCCTATGGAATATATTAAAAAGAAACCCTGTTACTAAGTCATGTTTCAAATTTTTTTACTTTGAATTTTTTTCTTTAGCCTGACATAGTACAACAGAAAACAAGTAAATAGAACAGAAGTGCATGTTGAACTTCTCCTGGTTTGTAATGGAAACTTTATTATAGAATGTGGCTGTCACACAGGCTGACATTTTGCAGGTGGCCTTTGGCTGTGGGGAAAGAAACATCTCAGTGGTTTTCTTGGGTGATTACTAAGAGCAATTTTACAGCCTCTTGTTTAATACCCTTATCAAACAGAATATATTTTATTTAGCAAAGCAAGTAGAATGACTGCAGAACAAAAAAGTGACAGTCAAAATGTAGAATATATTTGGTATTTCTGTGCGGTTGTCAAGTTCCTGCTGGCACACAAGGATCTCTGAACTCCATGATTCTTCAGCCATTTGTTATTTGTGGCAGTCTCAGACCCCTTATTTCCAAATGGGAGAAAAGACCTTAGTAAACAGGGGAAATGTAGATCATGCTGAGGAGGAAGCTTCCTTCTGGAGCAGGAGACATGAGTCAGTGCCATGCCCGCTGCTTAACCCTGGTTTCTGTCTGCTGCTTCCCGTGTGAGGATGAAGTACAGCTCAGCAGTACCTGCCACTGGGAAGGCCTGCAGGATCTAGACTGTGTGAATTATCAGTTTGGTGGATATCTTGAAAGAGGTCTGATACTATTCCTTGATGGGTAGAGAGAACCTAAACTCCTGATGGTCCTACTTCCCTGTGTAATTGCCACACGTCTTGTTAAGTCATGGTGGGCTGAGATAATTGTTGTGAACTTTCTGTTCATCAAAGCAGTTAAAACAAGCAAAGATGCCTTCTGACTTGCATGACTTTGGCATTGTTCTTTTGGTCAGTTATATTGGGGCCATTTTTAATTCATAAAAATCCTGAAACTTCATGTTTTACCAATCCTGGAGAATTCAGGAAATTTAGGTTTGGCCAAGAGTCTCTAATTTGAATTTGAAGGTAGGTAGACCCTCATCTTTCTAGGCTGTATCTCCTTCCCAAGTCCATAGCAAAAAGCAGCTTAAAGCCTGATACTTCAGGGCTTTCAGTGTAAAGTTTTGTCTGCATCCTGCATTTCCAGTGTGGGCATGTAATGCATGTCACAATTTCTATTTCTCCAGATTTCAATCAAATTTCAGAAAATAAAGTTTTAAGGAGACATTGTTCCTTACAGGTCTGATGACAATCTACAATGCCAAGACGTTGGGAAAAGCTGTTATGAGAAATGAAGCATTAAAAGAACCCATGTAACTTAATCTGTTGAGCAGATACTCAGCCATACCTGCTGAGGGCTCCCATACAATCCCATGTCCATAACTAAGCATATCTGAGAGTGTTGGGCAGATGGGATGGGACAACAGGAATTAGGTTATGAATCCTTTCCAAAGGAAGCAGGTCTGTGGGATTTTTTTTGGTTGCTGGTCAGAGGGAAATTTGTGCCCTGCCCACTCTGGTGGGTCTGAGAGCCAAGAGTTAAGCTGAGACTTAGTGTGGAAAGGAGTCTGTAGCAGAGCTTTGCCTGAGAATCAAAAGGCAGACAATTTCCCCAGGAATCCCCAAGACTGTGATGGGAGGTGCTAACCTATCGAAAGGCAACTTGAAAAGTTCCTGGGACAAGATACAAACCCTTCAATGGTGTTGACTCCGCAGTACTTTTATAAAGTATTGACTTTCCAGCCCCTGAGCAGCTCTATTTGCTTCAGTGTGTTTGCAGCACGAACTGCTCAGTGAGAGATTAGTGTAAAAGGGCAGAAGGCAACCCTGCCCGAGGATGTCTGAATGGGTAGTGTAACAAAACACCTTCTTAGTACGCTGAAATGGGTACTTAGCAATGTACAATAAATGATTCTGCCTGAATTCTAAAAGCTGTGTTTGAAAGTGGGATGTAGCATCCCAATGATATGAATTACTTGGAACCACTTACTCCCAGTGCTGTAGTTTGAATACCTCACAGAAGCAGATTATTTTGTCTTCCTCAGGTTCCTGTGGAAGTCCTCTTCTGCTGTCTCTCCTCTTCCCCTTTTCTGTGACCTTCCTTGCTAACCATTGCCTTTCTCTGTTTACTTAAATGTCCTAACCACACTTTACATTTTTTTCTTTGCACAGAACACCTCCTTTTGTTTCTTCTCAATCTGGAAAAATCCAGATCACATCTGCTCTTTCACATCCCCCATCCCCTCGTATGGATGCAAAAAAACATTTTTCAATTGCCCTCCTTTGAGCCATGTCAGATTTCCTTCACCCTTTTTCTTATCCACGCACTTGCTGTTCTCCTATTGACTTTCATTCTTTGCATTACAAGTTTTAGCCTCCTCTAGCTTAAAAAGAAAACCCCTCCACCTTTGCCATATATATCTATATATATCTAGATATAGATATCTCTAGCCTTCATTTCAAGTTGCACCTAGTTGAAACAATATCAGTTCCACTAAGCTGCTCCTGCTATCTCTCCTCTTACTCACTGTAGACTGTATTTTTACCTTACCTGCCAGGGATGTGCCTCAAAGCACTGCTTCCTATTCTGGCCTTTCTCTATGGCTTCAATTCTGGACATTGCCATCCATTTCCTTGAATTGTGCCCAGTGCTGTGGCCTTGTCTTCAAGGGAGCTCTGCCACGCACCATGCTGGGGAGTCAGGATAGGCAGATAGAGAACCATTTCCAGTTGTATCACTTTCCTGTTGTAAATGATGTGTATAGGTGGGTTAAATCAAATATGCTTGGTACAGTATTACACAGATGGGATTAAATTAATATGGGATTATTTCAGAGCTCCTTGGCATCTCCTCTGTCTTTTTTCCCTGCCTGGGATTACCCTCAGGATGCTTTGTCTTCTATGCATAATGATAGTCTCTTAGGATCAGGCAAGAATGTCCTATAATTGCTTTTCTGCAAGCTCATGAGTTGACAGAAGCTCCTCTGGTTGGTAGCGTATGTGATTTGTGGTATTGCAGTAGCCTGTGTTTAACACATTTGTAGTAATGCACAATAACTTTGCATTATGTAAAAGTAACTGTTGAGAAAGGGGAGCACTACAGCAACTGACACAAAACTCAGCTCCCAGCACTAGAAGAATTGGTACAACAGTGATGTCAGGGAAGGTCTTGGTTCAAGTATTCAAAAGCTAAAGATGTTAAACAATCTTTGCAGGTCCATGTGCAGTAGGTAAATTTCTATCTCCATCTGAATGAAGGAACTGAGTCAGAGAGGTGAGGTGTTTTGGCAAAGGCTATTCTGTCCTAAGTGATTAAAGAAGCCAGTATTAGAACTCTAGAGCCCTTGGCTTCTAATTAGGGGGAAAAGTTGATGTTTGCCATGGAGTTCAAATATATCATCGCTTGCCCACCCCAGGCTGGAAAGCAAATTAAACATTTGAGAGAGAGGAAGACAGTCACGCTACAAACTATTGCAGACCATGCTAGTTTAGCAATAGGGGGTGCTAGTTTACTATGAAATTGGATGAGAACTTAGTAATTTGATGCCTTATTAAAAATGTGGGTGTGGAGATTGTGTAGGGTTTCTTATTCTAGGCTTTGGCCATTAAAATAATAATTTGACATTTCAGGTTTGGTTCTTATAAGTTCTCATTATAATTTGTTGAATAGATGACTTGGAAATAGCAAGGCATATTGGTTAATTCCAGGGACCCAGACTCAGGGAACTTGGGAGCCACCAGCTCCTCAGACTGCCCTGCAATAGAGTTTTGGCCCAGGCAACCCCCACTGGGGCGCCCCTATTCCTTTGCTCTAGGAAGTGGTCAGAGCTGAATATACAGGCACTGTACAGACCAGCATAATGACACCTTAAAAAAACTACCCAAAGTCCAACACAGCCTTAGTGGCCTCAAGTTAGTTTTCACTGTAGAGTACCTGGTTTCTTTGTCACTTAAAACTAGTCTTGCTGTGTCTTAGTTTTTCATACTAAAGGATCTCCAAATGCTTCATTAAATGGAGTTGTACAAGAAATGTTGGTCAAAGAACATGCTGAAAAGTAAACTGACTGAAATTAGTATTTTGGCAAGCCCTGCTCAGGCTGATATCCAAGCTGTCTGCCATTCTAGCTGTGACCGTAATGTCCATGTGTCCTACAAAGAAGAGAAGGGTAGTCACTGACATGGCCCAAATCAATAACAGCTGAGTTTCTACACTTTCCTAGAAACACAGGTGAAGAGAATGAGCAGGCCAACCTGCTCAAAAAGTCTCTTTTGCCTTTTCAACCCTCTTTCACAAGAAGCATCAGGATAGCTTAGAGTGACCATCCTTAGGTCACTGAATATAAATGGCTGTTCTTCAGAGGAGCTTGCAAAGTGGAAGTAGTATGTTTAAAGCTAATTGTAATTTAATTTCAAAGGTGATACCTGAGTTGATCCACTTTGTGTTGTTTTTACTGAAAAATATACCTGCATTGATTACATAAAGAAAGCCAGCCCAATAAGCAGTCCACCAAACCATCCCTTTTTGCCCCTCTAAAGCAGAGAAGCAGAAATTTTGTGGATGGACAATAATTTTCTGTAAGTATTTGATACTGTCTTTACATTGGTATAGCAGCAGGATACAGCATTATTTCTCAGCAGCTGTCATGCTGCAAACTGCTCAGGACCTCCTCCACTTCTTGTAGTATTCCTCACAGAGCCTTCTCTGACTCTCCTCAAGAACTAATGGCACTAATACCATGAGAACTTTGAGGAAAAAATGTGAACTGTGTGGCCCTTCTTAGTCTTTTTGAAAAAGAATTGCACATGAAAAAACATCATCCCTGCCACTTGTATAACCATAAACAAAGTCATCAGATTAATCATGCTATGGTACTTTAAGCTGTAACTTTACTTTCAAACAATGGTTTTAAATATATAGACAAGTAGCAGAAGTAATACTGAATTTCTGAAGACTGCTTCCTTAAAAGGTTTTTCTTGTTGGCCCCCTCTAAGGTGGGAGATTGTTGTACCTGCAGAACACTACAGGAAATGCAGAAATATAGAGCAACTCTAACAAACCTAATGCTCTTTACACTGTCTGACTTTGAGTTTCAGTTGTATTTTGACAATGTCAAATGTATTTCCTCTTCAGCAGGGACTTTGTTAATAAATTTTGAACTTAACAAATGACAGTACAGAGAATAGAATTATTTCAGCATACAGAAGGAAATAAAGTGATATAAACTGCATTTCAATTTCTTTCACCTTATATTACTCAAATATATTTTGGATTTGTTTGTTTGCTTTCCAGAAACTGTCCTATACAAAGGAAGCAATGGGGAGGTGAGTATCTGTATTCTCCTTGTGTTTTATTCTCTCTGGAGATAACAGGCCAAGACATTTTGTAACCTTTTCTCTCTTTTTCTTGTCAGTTCCTGCACTGATTGGTCATGTGGGTAAGTAATTTTCCCTTTCAAAAGGCTTCTGATAGGTAGATTCTCTGGTTCTTGCTGCTGCTGGCATTGATTTGTGCACTGAAGATGAACAAGATTCATCTTTGTTCAAAAGGACATACAGAAAAGTTTGGTGGAGAAATCCAGTGGTTCTTGCATGTGAACCTCTGTCCTGGCATGGTTGGCATGCTCAAAATATCTCAGCCAGTCTGAGGCTTGTACTTCTGCTTAAGTGTGTCATCACCTTCTTGGCTGTCAGGCTGCCAGGCACAGACACGGGCTATTTACCTGAAGAGGCTTTATGAGGGAAATCTGTTTTGGGAAAGAGATGTGTCCATAGTTACTTGTGTTAGTGTTCTGGTTGTCTTGAACACCTTTCCCAAAAGCTTTCAGGTAGTCCTGGTTATCATCACTAAAACAATAAGGAAATGGAATATTTTGAAATGCTGTTTTTAAAGAATTTCAAGAGAAACACAGTTACAAGGGAATTGGTTGCTTGGGCTCCTCATACTTTTAAAAAGGCAATAAAACTGAAAACTAGTCTGGTTTGTGGCTTCTTTGTACCAAAGCAAACCTGAACTTGACCTGTTATCTTCGTGTCTTTTATTGAACTGAAAAACAAGTTCAAATCATTATTATTATTATTATTTTATTGCTACTCAGAACTTCCTCTAAACTGTTATTTTTAGGGTAATTCAAACGCAAACAATCTGATGCTGAACTCCTGTGAAAAACTGACAGGTTCAATTCCCTGCTTTAAAGGCCACATAAAGCTATGATAAATACGAGTAATTAAAATTCTGGGAAGAGTAATCATTTAACAGACTTCTTAGGAAAGCCCCCAATGTCCCAAATTAGGTATCCTCATAGTGATCTCATAACCACAGCATTTATTAAAAGTAATAATGTGAACTGGTAATGGCAAAAATGATTCCTAAAAGGTTGCTTCCTCTCTGTCCTGTGGAGCTGAGTGCTCCTTTGACAAGAGCACTCCCTGAAGCTTCCAAGTCAGCTAGACAGTGTACATGTGTTCTGAAGAAGTTTGTTTGGAAACCTACTGCATCCCTCTGTGTGATCATTCAGGAAATCTAGTAAACGTAGAAATGCATGAGAGGCATTGGAGTCAACGCTAATGAACCTAGAGTCTGCATGCACTGGGCTGCTCTAAACTGTTATTTTTAGGGTAATTCAAACGCAAACAATCTGATGCTGAACTCCTGTGAAAAACTGACAGGTTCAATTCCCTGCTTTAAAGGCCACATAAAGCTATGATAAATACGAGTAATTAAAATTCTGGGAAGAGTAATCATTTAACAGACTTCTTAGGAAAGCCCCCAATGTCCCAAATTAGGTATCCTCATAGTGATCTCATAACCACAGCATTTATTAAAAGTAATAATGTGAACTGGTAATGGCAAAAATGATTCCTAAAAGGTTGCTTCCTCTCTGTCCTGTGGAGCTGAGTGCTCCTTTGACAAGAGCACTCCCTGAAGCTTCCAAGTCAGCTAGACAGTGTACATGTGTTCTGAAGAAGTTTGTTTGGAAACCTACTGCATCCCTCTGTGTGATCATTCAGGAAATCTAGTAAACGTAGAAATGCATGAGAGGCATTGGAGTCAACGCTAATGAACCTAGAGTCTGCATGCACTGGGCTGAGCAAAGGAACAGTGCAAAAAGCCCAACTGTTGCTCGAAAGCTGGATCAGAGTGATTAATGTTGTACTTGTCAAAAAACCATCTTATGAAGTGTTTTGTGGCAATATTAAAGGGGTTGCAGTAGACTACTGGGAAACTTTACCAAATTCAGTTCACTGTGGGGCTGTGCTGCATCTGTCTCAAAAATACACTGCTTTTATGTCAGTATTTATTGCTTCAGACTGTTTATAGCTTTAGGGTGGGATCTTTGTTATTGCCATCAGTTTAAACTTTAGGTTTACTGTATCTTTTCCTCTATAATTTGTTGTTTGTCTTGTGCTTGGAAATGGCAGTGTTTTATAATAAAGAGAGTGATACAGGACTGAAGCAGTGACAGAAACAGGTAGACTTATTCTGGGTAATAGAACATCAGGAAGAAATGAGTAGAAATAATTTTGCCATTATTATAAAATCCAAACTTACTCTAAGAGCCTTCTGGACATCTTAGAGCATTCATGGTTTAAGATGTGAAGTTTGTAAGCCAGAGTCCTACAAAAAGCAAAGCTGTGATTTTCTGTCATGGGTAGAAGATGTCTCATCTAACTCCAGATGTCTTCCCCCAAGAGGAGCAAGTCAGCCATCTCAGTACTGCCAACAGCCCGTGTTATTCCCTGAAAAAATAACCAGACCTCCCAGTAAAGATTAGAATAAATGTTCTTCTAAAAATATTCTGTAAGAAGTCAGCATAAGTACCCAACCCAGGACCACCATCAGCTCTAAGGCACAGGGTGGTAAATCCAGTGTCAAGTCCTTCCTGCAGAAAGGAGAAGTGAGTGCAGTTCTACCATCTCCTGGGCATTGCTGCCCTCACCTGCTGACCCACATGTGCAGAGAGAGGCTGGTCCAGTGCAGGGCAATGCTGGGATCTGAACACAGCTGACTTGTCACCCAGCTGTGCCATCTGTGTCAGAACGAACAACTGTTCTGGTCTTGAGGGATGGCAGGACTGTCCTAAATATCTAGATATCCAGGGTATCTAGATGAGATGTTCAGGTGAGATTCTGACACTGCCAGGGAAGGACAGGCTTCTCCAGGCGGTGCCTTGAAGTGAGGATCTAGCAGGAGTCTCTGACTTGTCCTGTGGTGAGATCCAATGCCTCTGATGACTGTGCAGAAGCAGCCATTTCACTTTGGAGGCCTGGCACTGGGCATATTTCTTGGTCTGTTTTCCCACTGATAAGAATAAGAAATTTTGCCATAGGTTCTAGAGCACAGCCCCCACACAAGAAACTCTCCCACAAGCTTTGACAAATCTCTTTCTTCTGTGAAAAAAAAAATTTCTATGAAATGAGCTCTTAATTTGAGGTTGATCTGGAATGGAAGACAATCCCTTGATATCTGTTCATCATTATAACTTTCTAAATCAAACCAAAATTGTGCTGAAAGCTATAAACCACTATAGAATTGAAGCTGTGACTTGAATAGTTTAATACAACTCATGTAATCCTGCCTAGATGCCAATATGGTGTCTCTCTCTAGCTGGAAAAAGCTGATTTCATCTAGTTAAATGCTGGGATAGTTTTAATGTAGCCTATTGAAAGGTGCCTTGTACTCCTGTAGTTCAGTTCCAGGAATAACTCCCAATCCGGCATTACTGGCAGTGATGTAACAGCAGGATGAGAGTTTGTTCCTGTAAGGTTTAGAGTGTGCATTCACGTAGGCTAAGTGCTACCCTGGCCTTTTAAGGAACTGAGGGATTAAACTAAGTACCACCAAGGAGAAAACCTCAAAAGGAAAAGAAATATATGGGACACAATCCAGTTGTGTACAGAGCAGCGCAGTGGAAATTGTAGAGCTTTTGCCCCAGTTGGAAGTGTCAGAGCACTACATCAGCTAAAGACTTTTACTGATTGCTTTATTCAGTAGGCCACTGGCACTTCACATAAAAATGTTCTGTCTCTTAATATTGGAATCTGTCTCTTTACAACAGGACAGTCCTTTGTCTAATTCCTGGGGGGTTAAAAGCCAGATCTTGAGAATCAGCTGAGAGCAAAGGAGGAGCACAAAATTGTTGAAGCAGAAAAACAGAGCTGTTAGGTCATAGCCTTGCTTGAATGCTGTATGCACAATAGCATACTGAGGAAAAGAAAGAGGACAGGAGGATAGTTGAAAAGGATGAGTATAACACACTACTTCTTCATTTCTTCAGAAGCATTTATTAATGTAAAATGAAATATGTAGAGGCATGTGTCCTTTCTGATGGTACTTGCTGATTCTGTACTCACCGAAATTAATTGTAGTAAATCATGTCCAGACTTCCTGTGTTCTGTCCATGTTCTCTGCCTTGAAATACATGGGCAAATCTAGAATCCATACTTTATCAGCAGTGGCAGCAATGGTTCGTGTATCAATTCAGGTTTTGTACTATTGATCTAAATGTGCTTCATGAAAGAATAAGAGTTTGTCTTCTGCACTGGGCTCATTTCACCAGCTCAGCAGTTCTGTCTGCAGTGACATAGAAATGTGCCTTAGATTCTTTATAGTTTGCTTGTGGACTTGGCAGTGATATTGCTCATTTCGTAAATTTTTTTATCATCTGCACAGCTTTACCAAATGTGAGGAGTTCCACACTGCTCCTTTTTCAGTTGTATATTTTCTTTTGTGCTCCCTACTGTCTGGTAGCAAATATGAAAGGATTGTCCTGCTCTAACTAGAAGCAAAAGAGATGAAAATTCAAGAACTGCCTAAATGAAAATTAAGATAAATGCATGTAAAATTTAAAAGGAAGAGAATCTGAATACGAAGCTTTGCCTTGCATTCTGAAATTGCATAAAAATGCTTCTTAAATTGTGTGCTTAGTTAGTTCAAGGCTGTGTGATTAAAATATTTAAAAATTATAAAATCAGATGATAAAATTTTCTCTCCTTTGTGAAATATGAGAATTGAAGTAATATTATTCAAGAAAAAGACATGCTTGACATAGCCAGTTAGACTTTAGAACATTCAAACTGACCAGTAATCTTATAAATATTAGATAAACTGGTGGATGTTCCGAACACGTACAAATCTGAAGATGTTACTTTCTTCAACCACATAGTTGGGTTTGTCTTAAACCTTGAGGAGAAATGTAGAGAAAAATCTAACTAACACCTTCATAGAATTTCATGGGGAGCTGTGAAATGGTATTACTGTGATGGCCCATTTGACAGGTCCAGGCTGTTGCTTCTCCTTAATAACACAGTATGGCTGCACATAAAGAACCAGTTTGGGCCTATGAGTCAGTGGAACTCTCTTTATGCTTTGGTGGACTGGAACCTGTCAAGCCTTCTCCTGACATGACAGATGTCACACAGAAGTACGTACCATGGGCCTTGAAAAAAAGGGGAATATGGGCTGTATTTGTGAGCTGTGATTGCTGTACTAATATGTATAGGCTGTCCATAAGCACTGTTTGCTTCAGATCAGCTTCCTAGGCCCTTATGGATCTTGTCTTACACCTGCCTAGATCCTGGTGTCTAACAGAGCTGTGTGATCTGAAACTGGTTGTTTCTGCCAAGGAAACACAAGTGCAGTGTTGTTCGTTCTGGTGCTTAGACATCTGCTTGTCTGTATTCCTTCCTGCCTTTCCATACATATGTGTATGTTTTTATGTTTTGCTTACTGCTCAGCCAAGATGATCCAGGGAATCACTCATGCAGGTAGGACATTAGAAATTACATTTCATATGTCTGTGTCTCAAATTCACACTAAAATCTTGTTGGAATACAGTCCCTCCACCTCAAGTGGTGTGCTTGTGCAGGTAGAGTTAAAAATCAAGTGTGGGTCCTGGATTAATCCTGGGGCAAAACCATAAAAAATCCCGTGTATTTTAAGTGGTGCAAGTAAACAGGAATTTGATTCTGTGTTTACATTGAAAAGTGATGTGTTCAGATAATTCAGTATATGCATTGCCATGTGCATTTTGAGTAACTTCCTTAGAGGTGTCCAGTACAATTGCTGCTTTTTTAGGTGATCAATAAAGTGGGCATTTGAAAAACTAAAATGTTATGGGGAAGTAGGAGGCTAAAAGAAACACGTGCAAAAAGAAAGCAAACCTCACCACTCTGGTAAAGTAATGAAAAACCAGTGTTGCACATAAGGTGACTTTGGTTAGAGCGTAGCATTCTTAAAACAAAATTTTTATCCTCTTGGAAAAAAGTGATAGCTGATCGTTTGGCCAGATTTGGTGCTTGACTGGTCTTGTTTGGTTAGATTGATTAGGGTTTTAGTAGGTGGTGTTTAAGCACTTGGTTTTTAATTTTCAGCCAGTTGTGCACTGGAATTCTGTCAGAAAATTGGTTAGCTCCTGAGGGCTTGTGTTTAAAATCCCCTCAGTGCCAGTAAGAATATATTACCTGGCCTTGGCAAAGAGTGGGGTCAGTTGCTGCTTAAGGAGATGGGTTTGCTACACAACCTTAACTCTCACCTTGACACTGGCCTTACTCTCACCTCACCTTTCAGCACTGTCACAGCTGCCCCAAGGCCTGGCTTGGGCTGTGGTTGTCACCATGTGGCTAAACCGGTGCCTAAGGTGACGTTTGTGACAGAAGTGCCCTGTTGGAGAACTGTCATTTCTTGGACTCAGTGACACAGAAAGTCCTCTGGGACTTTTGCAACTTGAAGAACCTCACTTTGATGTGTCTATAACCAGTTATCTGATCTAGAAGTAGAACCTGAGAAAGATATTAGGCCTTTCCATTTGCAAACTACTCCTCTTTTGAAAGTGTGATTTATAACACAGCATTTTGTTTGGGTTTTCTTGTCTTCTTTGAGGATTTTTCCTTTAAAAACTCAAGCAACTTAGTTAAAGCTGATCTCATGAACACAATGGCAAACACAGCTGTCCTTGGGCGGGTGCCCAAGGTGGTGGCAGCAGGGGCTCCCTGTGGTGCTGGGGCTGCCCTGAGGTGCCTCCAGATGGCTTTGACGGGCAGGGCTGAGCCCTACACTCCTGGCAGTGGCAGCTCAGGGAAAGCCTGTGTGAGAAAGGGCAAAAACATGGCACAGGGAGAGGAGGAGGGAACAAAAAGCATGAGAAACAGTGGCATGGGGAATGCCAAGGCCAAAGGCACCGCCCCGTGGCAAAGCGTGTATTCCCTGCAGCCAAGGGAGGGCTCAGACTGGAGCAGGCAGACCTTTCCTGAAGGAGCTGCTGCCCCTGCAGAGCGTGCCCTGGGTACAGGAGTCAGGAATGAAGTTGAGCCTGGGAAAAGGTGAAGGGTAAGCGGTGTTTTAATGTTTGTCTGCTTCTCACTACCCAAACATACTAAAATATGCAATAAATTCGTTTTCCCTAAGCTAAGTTTGATTTGCCCATGGAGGTAATTGGGGAGAGAGATCTTCCTGGATTTATTTCAACCCAGAAGCTTTTCGTCTTATTTTCTCCCCTGTCTCATGGAGACAGAGGGAATGAGAGTGGCTGGGTGGGTGTTTGGCCCTTGGCCATGGCTAACCCAGCTCAGAACTGGGTGCTCAGTCGGTCAGATAGTAATTTTAGTCCTTTTGAGATGCCCTCAGTTGCAGCACATGTGTGTAGAAGGCTGGCAGGGACGATGTGGGATCCGTGGGTGACCTGTGCCTTGTGGGGCAGTAGCTAGAGGTCAGGAGTGCCTGGAGGCCCCTCAAAGTATTCTGGGCACCAACCTGTGGGCAGCTGGATGGAGTCCTGCGAGTCCCAGGTTGGAATCAGAGCTTACCACAGCAAATCATGTTTCTTATTGTCCCCTTTGATAGAAAAGGGGGTTGATACAAGAGTCAGCTAATGGCTATAAATAGGTTTGAACTGAACAGGACATTAAAAATCCTGTAGCAGAGTTTTTACTGTTGATCGCTTTGCTTTTGTTGAGGTTTTTATTCTGACCCTATTTACACTGAACAGTTTTTAAGAAATAAAATCCCAGACTGACTCACCTCTCCTGAAAAGTAGAGTCATGCTTGGTTCTGAACATTAGACATGATGCACTAAAATGCTTTATTTACTGATGCTGTGATTTGGTCACACTCTGGTATAGATGTAATCTACTTCCTATTGAAACTGGTAAAAGACACATCTTGAAGTTAGGTGAACTTAATTGGAAAATATTTCATCAGACCAATTAATAATTAAGCAATAGTTTTGATTGCAGTTCTAAGATGATAGACAAGTAAGGAAACCAAATCCCTCTAAAACATGACCGGCATTCTTAACAAAATATCCTTAAGAGAGGCTATCTTGTCTAAATCATAGTCTTAAGTAAAATTTTCCAGTCTTGGAAATGGTTCCCAGATTTACTGAGTTTGTCAAAGAATTGGCAGAGCATTATCTTACACTGTGCTGGCTGAAAACAGGTGCTGGTGTCCATGAGATGGAAGCAGACGCAACTGCATTTCAAACCTTGCATGGAGCTCATTGATTTTATTTGTGCAAGAAAGTTCATGAACATACTGTGTTATGAATGGATTGAATGGATTGTAGGTTTAAATAAGTCCCTGCCTTTTGCCCAGGCCTCTGGTGGCAGGCAGTAGCTTTTTTGAGGTGGCCAACACCCCAAGACCCACTCTCATTTGCAAGTTCTTTAATAATTGTTGATTCAGTCTATTATAGAATGAATTATTTATTTAATAGACACAAAACTAACCAAGATTTAAAGATTTAAACCAGACTATTACTACACAGGAATAAGACAAAAAGAGGACAACTAGTATTATACATGTGGGGTTAAAAGTACCATTAATTTTACTGCTAGCGAAGAAATAATATAATTTAGGATCCAATGTTTCTTACCATCCAGTTTCTGATGGAGCACACATCGAAATTCTTTCCCTCAATGTCCAGAAAAGTAACCACAAAGTTGCATCCAAATTTCGGGAAGAAATAGTCTCGCACATTCCCAGGGAGTCCGAGACTTCTGCCTCTGTGACAATCTGTAGTACTTTTATAGTGTAGAACAGGCCTCTAGGTCACCTATGGTTTTTTATCTCTTCCCACATCTGTTAAGCTTGCAGACCTTTTGGCACCAGGAGATGATACCTGCTGGGCCTTGCCCGCCTGGGTTATCTCTCCTATCTGCACTGGCCACCTGTGGTGCGAGAGGGGTGATATGCCCTGCCACATACTGTTTAAACTCTTGAATAAGTACTTTCTGATTGGTTCATGTGGAGGTTTTTATTTTTGCCACACTGGCCACCATTCACCCGTCCAGGCGAATTCCCGATCCCGATTCCAATTCCAGATCCCGGGTTTTGGCACCACTTGTTGCCTCTCGGAGGCGTAGCGACCGAGAGGGGTGATATGCCCTGCCACATACTGATTAAACTCTTGAATAAGTACTTTCTGATTGGTTCATGTGGAGGTTTTTATTTTTTGTTTATATTTTAGATTTATTGTGGAGATCTCACCCTGTCAGTTTAACATTCCCTGAACTACATTTTGGTATAGTTAATCGTTACATGGAGGATTAGACTGTGCCTCCTGGGAAACAATGGGTGAAAAAAATCCTTGACTTAAAAAAAAAGTTCAG
>NW_008237619.1:5829016-5841380 GCF_000691975.1 Corvus brachyrhynchos
GGTTTGCCTTCAGGTCTGTTTATTGGCACATAAGTCTTGTGTCTGTGAGCGGCAGAGGGAGAAAGTGTTTCAGACATTAACTCAGTGAAACTATGGTCTCTTTGATCGTATGCTGATGCTCTGGTATCTGTAGTATGTAGCTGTGAATCTGGTAGTCTCCTGGTGCAGGAAGCCTTTTTTGGAGTGATACAAAGACTGACTATACACCCTGAGGGAGGCAAAATATCCGTCACCTTTGAGTGGAGTTTTGCTTGAGGATAGACTGCAAAACCAGACATAGAGTATGTGAATCAAAAATCAAACCTTGCAAGGCCAGGAACCATGGCTGACATTGCGTATATTAGAGTGAAGACTTGCTGCAATGAGTGCTTAGTGGCACAAGTATGACCACCAATAAAAAAAGGAGATCCTTTAGAAGTGAGAGGAATATCTCAATACAATGAACTTCAGTAATTTTCAAGTTCAGTTTCTCTCCAGCACTTAAACTTCCAGTCTTACAAACTACAAAAATAATTTTTCCTTCATTCAGGAAAGATTAGTTTCTGTCAGAGCATGTCTCCCACTCTTGGTAACTTGACAGTTGCTCCAGGCTTACAGAATGGATTCCAAGCCTCCTGGGTTTATTTTAAGAGTTGTGTCAAAACTGCTAGTTTTTCTTCAGGCTGATGGTCTTCATCTGATTGTTTTTCTGAAATGTTTTTTGTATTTGACCCAGAGTTGTTTTATATATGCGTGTGAATCCCATAACTGGATTTTGAAACTGATGTGTTTTGAAGATTTCCAAACAAGCAGAATAAAATTAATGCAGAAAAGAACCCATCTTCTTGCAGTGATTTCAGTGCATTTACAGTGTTTTAGTGCACTGGGGAGTCTTGTAAAAAACTGAGTGGTTTATAGGGTATTACCAGTTTTCTTTGTGTTTTATTTCTCTGCATTTGCTTTCTTTACGGAACTGCTAGAAGGCAAAATGTATTTTAGTGTGGGACTCCATGTCATTTGGGATATAAGAGGGTTAGCAACCCAGAGAGGCACATGATGTGCTGTATGGAGCAAGTGACCCAAAATCTAAGTTGCAAAATATAACTGAAAAAAGCCTAATTTTTATGAAGTTATGAGCAAAATAGTACCATGAAAAATTTCTTTTGCACATGTGCTTCTTGGTGTAGCATCAGAATCAAGGAAATAGCAAAAATGACTGCATTTATCTTACCACATCCAGCTTCAATTTCTGATTTTATTTTTATCTAGTGGGACTCCTACTCCACCTTTGGATGCTGACGTCACCACACTGAGAGGTCAGTTTTAATCTAACTGCTGTTAAGGCTGATTTTGAATTATCAGAAAATTGAGAAATGAATGTGTTTGGATTTCAGAAAAAAGCTCTGGATTTTTGCACCTCTGTAACGTTGTTTGTAATCTGGAGATCGTGTTAACTGCTGACAATTTGTTATTTTATGAATCGTGAAAATCCTACTTGAAAAATTAGTTCTGTGCCCTTTTTATTGCACTTAAGTTCATGTTTCCAAAAATACATCTGCTTAGGCAGAATGTTATAATTTTATATTGATTAATGTATTTGATACTTTTCCTCAGGCTCTTAAGGTGTCTTCTCTGCTGTTGCTGTTGTGATGATGGGAATAGGAATCAAATTTTACTATTGGTTTATGCTTGCTGAACTGCTTCTGTGTGTATCTACATGACCATGGGTATATAGAAAAAAAAAACTCAAACAAAATAATACTTTTCTCTTTCAGATGCAGCTGCCAATGTTCCTCCCCCTCATGAGATCTCCGTTGAGACTCCTGCAGGTGATACCATCCATGAGCTTGACAATGTAGTCCCTACTGTGAGTGGTTTTTTTCATTTGGTTCAGCATTCTGTTGCCTTCCCTACATGATGATATTTATGGTCACTTACATATTTCTAGCAATTAAAGGTGTCATTAACATAGTGTGTTAACACAAACTTGAATTTCATAAAATCAGGGCGTGAATTTCTAGTTTTAAAATATTTTCCTGAGGAGATATTTTTTTCATTTGGAGAGGCTTTGAAATGCCTCTTCCCCAGCAGTCGGAGATAACAGATCAGTTGAGCTATCAGATGAGGATTTTGCTAGTGCCGTAGGATGAGAAAGGGAATGCCTGGTGGTTCTGAAAGCTCCAAGAAGAATGTGGAACACTCTTATTCCGATGGAAGCACGTTATACCTTAGGTTGCTGTAGTAGTGTTTCAAGGGTCTGAGTGGTACAACTGTGTAGGACAGCAGAGAGGTGGCCTGGACAGCCTTGAAGACGGATTCTCTGCTCCTTTTCTCTGTTGATATAGGCAAACTTCTATTTATCATCTTACAGGCCACCCTTTCTGTGATATTTAACCAAAGCTCACAACACTGGGAAATCTAGACCCCATACTTAAAATATCTCCATAGAAGTGAGCTGACCACCACATAGGTTCCAGGGAAGTATTTCCTTCTAGGAAACAGGTCCTCTGGATAAATTTAAATCCCACACTCTAGAGTCCAACTGCAGTATTCATGGGCCAACACGACTGAAGAAAATTTTGCAAGCCAGTGGTATAAATCAGCTGGCTTTTTTTTTCTTATAAAAATGAAACTCTCAATGGGTAATGGAGAAGTTCAGAAATTTGCATATATGCATGCTGCATATAACAGCTGATTTATTGTACTGGGTTTAACTGGGCCCTATTGTTCAAGAACCTAGTGTGGCCATGAAACAAAGCTGATCCAAACTGTACTTTCTCCTAGAGCTTTAAGTGCTGACTGGAGCTCTGATGCTGGAATAAATACAGAATATGAAACAGACAGCTTCTGACTCAAGTGCAGGGTCTGGCCTTATATTATGCAACAAGAACACTTGTGGTTTGGTCCCAAGAACAGCATTATTCTTTTTTTGAAACAGAACTGCCTGGAATATTTCTACTGGAGCAGAGAATAGGGCCACTTGGTAAATTGGAAAGGAACCAGAATTAGATTGCTGCTGCTACAGCGTTTTCACTCTGCACAGTTACATCCCACCTCACTGTTCTCAGCAGCCAAAAGGCATTGCTGATTACAAAGCCAAGAGTGAGCAAAGCTCATCTTCTGCGCTTTATATGTTGATTGTGCCAGGTTTCGGGGGGCTTACAAATGATTTAAACTACATAGTGTTGCAAACAGCCATATGGTAGCACTATATATATATGCCTGCTGTGTGTATCTCTCAAATGCTAACTAACCTTAAGTGATGTGCCAGTCCTTATGGTCTTTGGACAGAGTTAACCAGCGAAAAAGAGATGTGAGGGGCCAGAAAGAGAATTTAACTAGCAAATTTTAGAGGGTTCCTAAACTATGTAGAAATTGCTCACTGATGGCAGGTAAACTTTCTGGAGAAAGTTTTTCCATTTCCTGCATGATTCATAACTTAGGCTGCAGTTTTGATGAAAAGTTCTGGTTTGCTGGCTCTTTCTCCTTTTTAACAGGAAAAAGGCAACAACTATGTATGTAAATAGTCAAAGGGAAAACCTCTAGCAAAAGACATTTGGCTAAAGTTAACAAGCCAGCCTTCCCTTCTCTCCCAGACAAAGCTCTGTTTTTTTTTTTCTCTGATGTCTTTCAGTATACCACAAGGAATTGTATGCTGTTTTAAAACTGCTAGGGAAGTAAGCAGAAAGCATGCAGACATTCAAATTAGATTAAAACTTGGTATTCACTGCTGCCTGTGGCAGTGTGCATGATTGCTACATGCATCCCTGATGCACTGCACAGCCACTGCTCTGGGGCTTTTTGGGCAGCTGTAGACACAACAGTTGAAGCCCACTGCTTTAGCTCAGCAGAGCTCCTTGCAGTTTCCCAATGCCCATTGTGTATCTGGGGGGATCCTTCACCTCCTGAGGCTGAACAACGCAGGATGTTCTTCCAAATGTAGAACTTGGCAAAGGTAGCTTGTCTTCCTGCTGGAATAGTAAGTAGGAGTAATGTGATAAATTGTGTGAATTTTGGGTAAATCAACCTTGGTTGACTGGGCTCAAGTGAGATGTTTGGGTATCCATGGCTGCACTTTAAATTGCTTCATGAACATCCCACACAACTGTATTTCTGTTTGTACCTGAGGTCAACTAGATGGACTTACACTGAAGATGTCCAAATAGAAAACAGAATTATCTTCAATATGAGAATTCTCAAGAAATGTTCTTGTTTAGTAGATTGCCTTATTAGTTGCTGCCTCTGTCCCTGAGGTTTCACAAGCACTCCATTATAGTGCAAGGCAAACAGGTGTGCTGATGGCTCCAGTGAACACGCTGTGCTTTGGACTGCAGTGTTCAAGTGTCATTCATAAGTGTATCTCTTCTCTCCCTTCTTCCTTCCTTTCCAGATCAATAATGAGATAAAGAAGCAGGACGAAAAGCTAGTCAGACCCGTAACAGAGCAGATGATTGAGTTCAACATTTTGATTGTTGGTGAACAGTACAGTGAGGAGCTGAAGGATCCATCTGCTGCTGAGTATCAACTGCTGTCTCAACGATTCATTTCTCAGGTGATTCCCTTCCCTTAACTTTCTTTTTTCCTTTTGCTGGCTCTGCAAAGCAATAGTAGCAAGAAGCATCTGTGCCAGGGCTGATTTTTGTCTCCCTATTGTTTCCAATATGTGTTTTTTATTTTTTCTATAATGGTGGTAATTATATTACCATCATCTTTTGGGGGCAGGGTGTATGTCTTCCTTTTCTCTCTGGAGAGGCATCTAAGTTGTCATATGGTTGCTTATCATGAGGCTTATCTTTTCTCTAGCTTTGCCTCCTTCTTAGTCCCATTTAGTTGGGGATCTCTGAATCCTTTTTACTGGAGCTAACCCCGTGCCAGATCCTGGGCCAGATGGGAAAGAGATGTACTCTTCACTGCAGCCAAAAAGCATCACCACAACTGTCACAAGTTGCTAGCGTAGGCTAGACATCTTAGTTTTCCTAGTTGTGTGGCCAAATAGCAATGCCATGGTATGTGTGTGTATAAAAAATATAAGATGGGACAAAGTCCACTTGGCACATGGATGTTCCACTCCTTTGATCCCTTGCCTGGTTTTCTCTGAATAAAGAAGCTCTTGGAAAAAAAAGTCAGCAGCACTGTGATAAAGTCTCACCAGAGTTTAAAAATAAGGAGATGGTGGAGGGAAACAAGAATTTACAGAGTAAAAAATAATCACCAACTGGCAAGGATCTTTGGGAGCTAAAAAACCCTCTAAACCAGCATGTACTTTAAGTATTCTCTATCTTGGTTTTGTCTCCTGTAGCACAGTTAATTATCTTGGCAGTCTCTTTCCATTTCTCCCCTTGGAATGTGTCTATACAGTTCTTGGGGAACACTGGATGTTCTTCTGACTTCTTATTTTCCCTTTTTCTAATAATGAAACAATGCCACCAAAACTACTCTTCCATAAAGAAAGAGAATATTTAACTGTTTTTTGCCTATTAGATATAGCAGCTCAGATATATTTTTGGAAAATGCTAAAAACACTTCCTGATTTTTCACCACATGAGAAGAAGTGAATGGAATCTGTGTTAATTTTTCGGCTTTCCCTCAAAATAGATTAAAAGCGTGTTTGAAGGACTACCTGGATACAAAAACATCCATATCCTGGATTACAGGTAAAAAGATACTGATGCATATGTGGTGATTGAACACGATCGTGCATGGTGGTGCAATGAGCTGACACGATGCTTAGCAGAATGTCAGGCATGTGTGTGGGAGTTCCTAGGATGTATTAACCAAGTGCTTTCATATTTGCTACCTCTATATATGCAGCTGAAATAGAAATACAGAACTATATGTAAATGCAATTTTTTTTTCTTCTGGCATTTACCAGAGGATCTCACATGAAATGTTTGCTGTGATTTTAAGACAAGGCATTCTTATTCAAGATTCTATACTAAAACAAAAAGATATATTTGTATCTGATACTTCTTCTAATATATCGAAGTGCTAAACAAGGAAGGACACAGAAACCTTTTTGGAAAAAGTGTGGTGTATTTAAATTTCTTTTTCAAATTCTTAATGTTAATTTGGCATGACTCTAAAGGTTAGTGTTTAGGATACATAAGGTTTCTCTCTTGGATCAAAACAAAGGTGGGAGATAGTTTGATAAATGATATGGAATGTTTTAACTCTCTGTATTCCTGTAAATAAATTTTAAATACCTGATTTCCTCAAATCCATTTGTGCTTCAGAGTGGCATTTAATTTAAGTTAATGCATCAAACATAAGATGTCTGAGTTTTGCAGCACAGGGCTCACAAATTGTGATTTTTCTTGAATGGACTGGATATAGCTCTCAGAATCTAATGAGTGTGTTCATAAATTAATCTAGATTGCGTTTTCTTTGAGACTGTAAGCTGTATTTATTGCCTGGGGTATTTTAGCTAGAATACACACAGTAAAAAAGCAGCCATAGTGAGAAAGGTGGTGTGGTTGGAGCCCTAGACTATGTCCAGCTTTCAGCCTGGAAGGTAGCAAAACCTTCCATCTTGGTATCTGCAGTCTAATATGTTTGCAAGCACTTGGTTCATTTGAGAAGAAAAATAAAGGGCTGATATTTCTAGCAAAGTACTGGAGCTCTGTGCTCTGCTGTGCATGACAAAACCCATTGGTTGTAAGTCAAACCTTTAGGTCAAATAAGTGAGCCTTGATCTTCTTGGTACTGACAGCAACTTAACTGCATTATTTACAATAATCTGAGATGGCTCTGCTCTGCTGATTCCTTGGGATCAATAGGCAATAGTTCAGTAAAAGCAGAACAATTTGTTATGTAGCAGAATAGCTATGAGTAACTATGCAACTTAAAAGGATTTTGCTGTATGTGTTTTCAAATGGGTGTGCCCTGTAGAACACCAAAGAAAACTTGTTAAAGCTTTAAGACTTAAAGGAAACTATGATATTGATTTAACAGGTTTTGCTGTTCTGTTTTGTTTTTGTATTCAGCCCTTCAGAGGAAGACAGGTAAAGACAACTTTTTTATAGATATTGTCATAATACCGATAGGAAGAACATGTTTAGCTGGAGGACATAGTTTTCTGGGATTTGTAGTTTTGGCTTCAGAGCATGATAGTTATCTAACATAAATATTATGAGAGAGGGTTCTACCAGAAACTGCAAGCAACTGATCTGGTTTCATTAAGGATAAACATAACTTGTTTATTTAAGTCCTAATAATAAAAAAACCCTCAGGAAAAATCATCGTAAACACAAGTCAGCTACTGGGGTAACTTTTGTATAAGAGTCTCTTTCGTGAAGAAAACAAAATTGCTTAACAATGACTCAAAGTCTTCATACTTTGCAGCAAAGTCTTGAATAGAAACAGGACTATTATCATTACTGAAATTGAAGTAGATAAGAAACCCACAGTTCTCCAGCAAAGGCTGTTGGCTTTGCTTCAAGGCCAGAGGTGCTGCAGATCTTAGCAGAACTTTAATGTTCTTTAGCAGAACATGGGATCAGTCTGGACTTGTTTTTCATCAGACATATGCAAGTTAAGAATCCAGAATTTTCCTTCTTTAGTGTGTTAAGAATTTCACAAGACACAAAAAGAACTGCAGCCTTACCTCACTGAATGTATTAATTTGTTTCGTGTGTATCTCAGCACAGGCATAGCCAGTTTCTGTGAACAAGTCTAAAAAGAATGAGAATTCTAACTTTTTAAGAAAGGTTAGATAACACAAATCTCTTCACAAACTATAGTGACTTAAAGGCATCCCCTACTACTGGGCACTTCTGCAGGCTAAGATGCATGCCACTGTTCACAAGAGCTATGTTCCAGGCACCAGATGTTTAGCCCTTTCCAGAAAGAGGATGGTGTTGTAGTTATTTGTTAGGAATTATGAATGACAGCACAGTTGTATTAAATCTAAATGTTATGTTTGAGGAGCATATTCTGTTCTACCTTTCCTGCACCTTTTCACTACTGCTGTCCTTTTTAATTTCCTCTGCTGCCAGTCAGTGCCCATGGTGAGCCTATGGTGGGCTCATGTCAGTGATAGAGCCAGCAGCAAAACCTCATGCTCCTGGGTTTAGTCAGTGTGTTTGCAGATTGTCTCTGTTGTATCTGGCACTGGGGCTTTAAAGACTTCTCTGAACAGAGCCATTGTTTCAGAAATCTAACCCAGCTCTGTGGAATGAGGAAAACCTGTATTCAGAGCACATTTTTCTAACAATTCATGGGTTACTTAATTTTCTTGCTGTGTTCTGTGTACAGCCAAAATGCATTATATCTTCTGAAGTTCCCTTGTGCTTATGCCCAGTGTATGGTAAATCTGATTGCTGCCTAAGCTGTCATGTGGAAAAGGACATCCAGATGCATTCAAGAGAAGAAAATCAAGAAAATGGAGGAGAGTTAATATGAAAAAACTCCTAAACTGTACACAGATCCAAAATTGAGCTATAGAATAAATGATCAAATGAGTCTATATAAATGTTCCCAATTATAAGAAGAATTAAATGCTATTTTATTGTTATTAAAAACATTCTTTCAAGCAGGCTAACACTGCACAGTGACAGAGATTAGGACTCTCACTTGCTACTATAGATTGCTACTATATACAGCCTGTTTTTCCTGGCTATTTTCATACCTCAGAGCTGTTCCTACTATTGGCATGACCTTAAAATCCTCACTCTTGCCACTGCATGCTGGTGGACCCACTAATAATGCTTGCAGACAGCCAGTGTTTTGGTCTGCTTGTGGTCTG
Source organism: Corvus brachyrhynchos (assembly GCF_000691975.1). Lineage (NCBI taxonomy): Eukaryota > Metazoa > Chordata > Aves > Passeriformes > Corvidae > Corvus > Corvus brachyrhynchos. The sequence goes on from NW_008237619.1 coordinate 5,837,739, forward strand.
TCTGCCATTCACTAGCAGAAATACAGGACTGTGACCAGACCAGATGTCAGTTTTTGGTAGCATTTCCCTTGAGAATTTTGTGAAAAGAATGAAGTAGTTTTTATTTAGACTCCTTTTTATTTTCTTTGTATTTTTATACTAAAAATGGTATTGACATGGGTTCTTGTGAAAAAATATTGTTTGCTTGCTTTGGAAAACCTGGCATTTCTCATCTGTGTTCCTTCTCTTTGTACAACTGAAGTGGGGTGGAAGTTCACTATGCTGTCACATTTGATGGAAAAGCTATGAGCAATGCCACCTGGGACCTCATTAACCTTCATTCAAACAAGGTGGAGGACAACTCCTTTATGGGCATAGAGGATAATCCAACAGTTGTGTACACCATCAGTGATTTCCAAGATTATATTGCTGAGATCCTCCAGAAGAATGCTCTGCTTGAAAATGCTTCCATGATTTTAGACCCGAAATCTCTCCAGCTTACTAACGGTGGGTATTAATTATGATCCATTGGTGTGCCACACATCTGACTTCTAAAATAAATCTCAGATGAGTGAACTATTCAGCTATCTTCTGAAAAATCAAACAGTACAAAATCAACTCTGTTATAGCCTGTTTTGCTCTGATCTTAACTAGGCCAAGTCATTAGCAGTAGCATCCCATTCTTGAACCATTAGCCTAGACCCCCCCACACACCTTTTTTTTTTTTAATTTTTGTTTTGATAGGAGGTTTGTGGTGTGCAGTTTCAGTAATACTTCCAAAAGTTAATAGGAATTAAAGGAGGAAATGTGGTTCACATGGTGCATATTGCGTCAGGGTGACCTTCAGCTTAGTATGTCTGTGTTTGCCTTAGGCAGCACAAAGGAAATACCCAGGCTATTGTTGAATATTCAATGATCCCACTAGAGGTGACGAAAGAGTGCTGTCACCCCTTTGTTCTCATCTTTCCCCTACACTTCCTGGCAGTGACTTGGAACCGTTTCCAGAAACAAAATCTCTCTGGTAAACTTTTTGAAAACATTTTACTCACAAAACTGAAATCAGAGAGGGTTTTTCACTCAGTCTTCCAACACAACTTCCTCACACTGCTACTGCAGCCTTTAGATCCCAAGTGTTTATATTTCCACAGTGAAAGAAATACTGCATCCCACATCAGAAGTCCCGTCTTGGATTACTGAGAATCCAGTTGTGCTGGCGCGCCCGGAGTTTGATGTGAGTATGGTTCTGAGCAGTGGCCTTTGGACACATTTGAACAACTTAACCCAGCCAGATAGAATTGTAACCAACACCCAGAGTTTCTCTATGCTGTTGTTCGTGCAGAATAAGTACTAATGAAGGCGTACCTTACATTGGAGTAAAAACTGGGGAAATCTCACATGTGACAATTTTGGTGTCTGTTGCCCAACAGTCTTCTGTGATCATCTTGTTTTGATTGTAAACTGCTTTAAAGATGTGATTCTTCCTTCCATTTCTTTGCAAAGAAGAACTAGATGTAAACCCTAAACCTGGCTGCTAGAAGAGATAAAATGCTAAGTTTCATGAACTCCTTTTGCTACTGTATTTCTTTCACAGAAAGTTCTCAATTTGGTTTTAAAATGATGTCCATCCTCCTAATACCAGCAGGGGAAAATAACAGGCACTGGTTTCTTTTCTTGTCTCTTGAAATTGTAATTGTCTCCTCTGAATACCTCCGGAATAATCCAGGGTATTGGACAGGAGACTTGGTGTCCCTGACCATGTCTGTACAATGCAAAGGGACTTCAAGCAGAGATACTGAGTTAGGTGCCAGCGATGCTGAGATCAAGTCAGTCAGCTCTGCCAACAGTGAGATCTTCCGAGCACTGAATCATTGTCTGGGCAGTTGGTTTCTGCTCTCCACTTTGTTACATAACACAGATTATACTTTCACAAAGAGATGAGCTCCGACCATGCCATAACATCCAGGGCCACCTGTGCTGGATGGTAGGTTCTCCCTCAGTCCATTATGAGACAATGTTATGAACACAGACACATTTAATTTCAGCCAACTTCTGAAATTTTTATGTAAGCAAAATTTGTTTTCACAGAATTCAAATATTGTTAGAATGGATGTATGTATAATGTCCTTAATTTCATGCCAGTTTTCCCTGAGTTTTAAAAACTACTCATTGATGTCTAAAATACAAATTCATGTGGATTTGCCACGTGTAGATAAACATGAATTTAAGTTAACTTTCAGAAAAGGGCTTTCTCTTTACTGGAGACATCTTACTGGAGACATCTAACTAGTCTAAAATGTTGTAGATGTTTATTTTAGTAAGACAAAGAATTTTGCCGTTCTATACTCTGACTGATATGCAGGCAGGAAGGTATTTTAGAGTAGTGGTAGCTTCGCAATAATAAATTTTAAACCAGTTTTTGGGAATGTTACGAGAAAAAGTGGTGGAAGTTATATTTTTCTAATAATGGACTATGAATAAAGGCTTCTATGCCTTCACTCAAAAACTCTGATTATGTAAAAAGTATCAAGAATATCCCCAAACCATCTGTGTACAATCTGCAATACACAGGTAATTTGGATTGTAGCTTCACATAAATATAAGAATAAGATTGTAGCTGTAATTGGAAAGTAGCTTCACATAAATATAAGAAAATCCTAAATATGCTTAAACAGTACACAATTGATCAATTATTTCCACAGATGTCAAACCTTTATGGTTCAAGTAGATACTCTCAAGTAGAACTGTTACCTATGGAAAAGAATTTTGCTGTAGTTTGGTGATTTGAGAACGAGCTGGATTTGTCTTAGCATACCAAGATCATGATATAACGTGAGACTCTCATGACTTCACCAGCCATTTGCTAGTAGATGGTACAACTAATTATTTTCTTTGGGTTCTGCAGTTCTCTTTAAAAGAAAACCAAAAATCAGGTCTAGTTTTTGAAATCTGTATTTTCTTGTTGTTTATGTTCAGTTGTAACAGGTAGAATGCTCTGGCTTGATGAATACAATGCCTCTCTGGCAGCCAAAAATGGAAAATCAGGGAGGGGAGTTCTGTGTTTACAGCCATCTATCATATTTGTAAGCCTTTCACATCAGTGAAAACCCGAACTTGCCAATATGATATTAAACTTGTTAATGTAATATATTGCCCTGTAACAATAATCTTTCAATAATGTTAGTTGCCATAGGAACATTTATCCACATTCTAATAAATGATGAAGTGCAATCCCTGGCAGCTAAACGCTTACATTAAATAAATTTATTGAGGAGCGGTTGGTGGTGGTCCTAATTAATTTTTTATGGAATTTATATGTTTAATTTATTTCTAATTTTTACAGTAACTCTTTTTACAGATTTATTTATAGTGGTTAGTCTTGCCAAAAAATAAAATTGCTGGAGTACGTGTCTCTATGGTATATATACTTCTCAACTCATTTTTACCACATAAATTAAAAAAATTGATGAGACTGTGGTGGCATAACAACTGGCATTTTTAAATGTGATCAATACACGCAAACAAGTAATTGAAGAAAAGAAAATACCTTAACTGGCCTGTTTCCAAAGCATTCAAATGCAGTTGGAATTAAGCTGAAAATTTAATTCACCCACATTTTAACCAGGAGAAAAATTTCAAATTGAAAAGTATTTGGATTCTTCCTGT
>NW_008237619.1:5841524-5862735 GCF_000691975.1 Corvus brachyrhynchos
TGATTAGAGTGGTTTTGAACTGTAATACATATTACAGAAACCTGCGTCCACTGCACATGTAAGTTTACACATCGCCATTAGCGGTTTGTTAGTCCTTAGTAAATTGCTACTTCTTGAAATTGCTTGGCAGTCTTTCATGCCCCACAAGTTTTTGGGTCCATATCCCAGTACTGCACAGCATTTATATGCGGGCAGGTATCCATGCAAAGCACTAATTCCTGAGTTTTAGGCTATCAGCTTGCTTTTGTAGTCTTGACCAAATAACTTAACATCTTTATTGACTTTTTCCAATATAACTACCGCATCAGACAGTAGGAGATTAATACTCAAAGATGAAATATGCTAACTACTTTAACTGGAAACCAACTAATGATTGGGATGTGGAGTAGTAAGTAAACAGTGTGGAAATTGGAGATGTAAAAAAAGTATTATTTTTTTCACATTTCAAATAATTCACAAATTCATTCTGCATATGCTTTGCTGTTCATCATTACTGCTGATAGATTTTTTTTTTTTCCTGCACAGGTATCTTGGCTTTGAGACTAAATTATTCCAAGTTCTGAGTGCTCCTCATTACATTCTGGTCTTTGTTATCCTCCTGGGTTTTCATACCCATAAACTAAAAAATATCAATAAATGATGACCGGGCTTGCATACATCAAAGTTCACTTTCTATACTGTTTCATGTATCATAGTAACTGAAATATTAGAATTACTGTATTGGTTGTGTGGCTGATGAACAGTAGCTGTTAGAACCTCATCATGCTTCAGGAAAGCAGACATTTATCTTTGATTTAATTAGAGATGGACAGATTCATTTTTTCAGCATAGGAAAGGAGATGGGGTTGGATATTGTTGGATGGTAAATCTCTCAATACCATAAGGGATGCTGCACTCCAATCAATCTGAATGTCTCCCTTCCCTTTTTGATGGACATGACTGGGTACGACATTTGTCAGAAGGATGTGCATTTTACATGTATATTGCACAGGATTAGTAAGGGTCTATATTTGCCACTCATCCTGCTGCTGTACATCTCTCCCTCAGAGGCAGTAGTCCAAGACTTGGCCACTGCCTGCTGTTAACCCCTTCTGTGTGTTCAGCCCAATGCAGATGATCAGTATTTCCCCTGTAATAGTGGAAATATTAATAGTGGCTTCATGTTCCAGGACAGCACCTTTTTAGCTGAACGTCCTTCTGCAGATGAATCAACTGTCAGCAATGCTTTGCCCTTTGATTACACCAAACCAGACTCCACCTCAGACAGTGAGCAGTCTAGTGACAATGAAATCCAGCCAAGACCAGAGAATATTGACTATGAGGCCAGTTTGGCACCTGAAGCTCCACTTTCCTCAGAGGCTGACATCACTGCTTTGCCTGATGGGCTGAATTTAGAGACTTCTCGTTTAGTCACTGTACCAGTGTTAGAGCACGGTTCTATGGACTCTCAGGAATGGCTTTCAGCCCCCAGTTCTTCAGAAGGTAAGTTAATGCCACTGACTGAAGCTTAAATTTGGCTACCAGTGTTTCCTGATGCTCACCAAATTATAGTTCACCAAAATGAGTTTTTAGAAAGGTCTAAAAATTGAGTATCTTTCTCTGCCAGTTTTTGCCTTTTGTGTGTGCATGTATCTAAGAACTGTATACCAAGGTAAAATGCTTGTAATAGCTGATAATGCCTGTTTATCTCCTCTGGAAATGATACATATGTGGCACTTGTTAAATAGCAGAGAAGTAATTTTGTGTGTCTTGACTTGGCCCATAAAATATCTGAATGGAAAGTAGGAGAGGTTAACAGGGATCCTTATGATACAAAGGAATCCTTTGGCATACAAAGGCCAGGATATATTATGGAAAATGTGGAATACAGATCTACAAAAAATAAAATTAATGAAATTTGACCCTTTTTATCATCACCAAGATCTAATTGTAAATTTATTTTTATTTTTAATGTTTGAAGATACTGGATTATCTGAAGAACTTTTGCCTTTAAGTCCTTCTCACCTTGTGCCTGAAGAATCTCCATCTACCGATGACTATGTAGTTCCTCTGCTTTCTGCACCAACAGTGGCCTCTTCATCAGTTGTAGAGACTGATATTCAAGAGAAGGAAGAAGTAATCCAAGGTAGTCCTGAGGGCAGTGACAGTGCAGACTCTGTGGAAGAAATTCCTTTTCCCTTAGAAGTGCCCCCTATGGAAGACGAAACTGATATATTTCTTGGAGATAGAGTTATATATGATGATGGGTCTGGTTCAGCTTTTGATGGTTCAGGAAAAGAAATGGAATCAAGTATCTGGCCTTGGGAAGAAGCAACCTTGGAACCAGTTTTCTACCCTGGTCCTGATAGCTGGCTTGAAGATGACAATGACTCTTTGTTAATCAAAACTGAGGATATTCCTGAAGGCATGATTTTAGACTATATTCTTAACTCTGGGAATAAATTAGATTATGATCTTTCCAAAGATGAGAATGAAGGGATAGTCGATATAAAAGATTTCCTTGATGAATCTGAAATATTTGTCTTTCCAGAGACTACAACTCTGCAAGTACCTCTGTTACAGACAGAAGAGCCATCGTCTGTGGAACCATCTACACAGACAGAAACCCTGGGCATGTATGACTCTTCTTTTGTCATGCCAGCTGGAGAGCCCCCTGTCTCACCACCATATACAGATCTGTCTGTGGAAGATAGTCTCGTTATATCCACAGGGACTGTCAGTATGGAGCAACCTGAGGAGTTTAGTGTAGGCCAGAACATAATCTCTGATGTAGTTGAACACCAAAGTGAAGACAGGGCAATGGCAGAAGAACTATTCACAGTGAAGCAACCGGATGTAATGGAAGCTGCTACGATAGGACACTTGGACACAACCTCTTCAGGAACTATTCTGACTGCAGGTCCTTCCATGGTAAAGCCTGATGCTTCCACAGAAGAGCAGCAAGCCCTAGATTCATCGCTGGCAGACCAAGACGCTCCTGGATCAGCAGTGAAGGAACCAGCTGATTTTTGGCCTACTGACAGGGCACTTGAGACCTCCTTAGATCAGACAGTGCAACCAGCAATGCCAGCTGTTACTCAAGGTTCAGCTGAAGTTCCTTCTGTAACAGGTCACACCACTGTCCTAGAGGGCTTTGCTGTGCAGGATGGTACAGACCATGACACGCACATTTCCATGAGCTTCAGCACTGTTATGGATTATCAAACAGTGAGTGTAACAACAAGCACCGTTGAGCTTCCATCCCATCTCCCTCCTGTGGCATCCTCGCCATCATTGTCTGTGGCTACCTCAACAAAGCTGGGAGATGAAACAACAAGAGTCCTGGATGTTTCAGTAGACCTGGATGGTGTTAGCACTGTCCACTTTTCTCCTGGGAGGACTGAGGAGGGAAGGAGAATGACGGAAAGTCACATGGAGCTAACAACTCGTGTCCAGTCCACAGAGATGGCCAGCGTGGCTTGGGCCACACATGAAACTCACTATAGTAGCACAGTCCCGTCCCGAGCTCTAGTTGTGTTCTTCAGTCTTCGCGTTACCAACATGATGTTTTCAGAGGACCTGTTTAATAAAAACTCCCCTGAATACAAAGCCTTGGAGCAGCGATTCTTGGAACTGGTAAGAGTCACTTCTATGCTAAATGTCCACTACCAGATAGACAAAAACTGTTGGTAAATTATATTTAGTCATCCCTCTTTCGCAGAGGGCAATTCAAAACTAGTGTTTACACATCAGATTTGTGTCCCTCTGTGGGGAAAATTCTGTCTGGAAATGGGTGGTGGCATGCTGTTCATCTTTTATTCAGTCAATAGTCTCTCTAAGGCAGAACTCCTTAGCACCATGGACCAGCTGCCCTGCTGGTGCCAATAAATATAGCAGTGTAGCTGAAGTCACTACCACACTCCCCCTACTTGCTTCCAGAGTGCTCTGTATTTAGTTTATAGGGAGAAAGATGCAAAAAAAATCTGGGGCTGTGAGCAGGTAGCTTTTCTACAACACGTTCCACCTGTCCTAAGTAAGAGGTAGCTCAGGGAATTAAGCTGCTCCTAACCTGGCTGATGACTAGGAAAGCCTCACAACAATTACACAGCACCGACTGCCAAGTTTTAACTGGGAAATTCCCCTCTTCTGACTGAAACAAACATTCTGTTGTGAGAGATGAAGGGAGCAAAGCAGAGAGAGGGAAGGGGGACATGCTTGAAAGAAAAATCCTGTGAAATGCCAAGTATTCATGGTACTTAGATCAAGGGCGAGCATGACGTATGTCCTGAGAACTGTATTTCTGAATTGTAGATTTTTAGAAGCCCTTGCAAATTGATATACTCTTAAGTATTCAGGCTCCTGGTAGGCTGCCAACACAGACCTCAGCTGGGTAAGGATTAATGCCCTTGATGCAGGATTTGGATAAGATCATTCAGACTCCCATTGTCTGGTGTAGTAGCAGTGCAACTGGCTTGAGTAGAGAGACACTCAAAGATTCAGCTTTTCTGTCACATCCCCTGTGTTGCAGCTGGTGCCCTACCTTCAGTCAAATCTGACGGGATTCCAGAATCTGGAAATCCTGAACTTCAGAAATGGCAGCATTGTGGTGAACAGTCGAATGAAATTTGCCAAACCTGTGCCTCGGAATGTCACCAACGCTGTGTACATGATCCTGGAAGATTTCTGCAACACTGCATATCACACCATGAACCTGGCCATTGATAAATACTCCCTGGATGTGGAATCAGGTAAGGACAGCAGGGAATTGCAGCTTAAAACAAGAGATCTAGCAAAATTTCTGTATTAGGTACTAAGGATCCCAACAGCTCAGAGGCTGCCTACTGCTTTTCACAGGCTGGGCTTTAGGCAGCATTTCATAGAGTGAAAACAAATGAAAATCTGCCCTGGGACAAAAGAGATGAAAATCAAAGTGCGACCCAGACAGAGAAAGCTGGATGGGGTCCTTATAGATTTATGGAGACAAATTAACTCATGGAATACTGTGTATAATGCCCCTGTACTTGGCCTGGGAAGTGAGGAAGCAGATGGCTCAGGGAGAACAGTGGTGCCCATCTCTCCTGCACTTACTTTAATGGTTTGAACTTATTCCACATGGCTTTTCCCCACAGGTGGTGGCCAGTTTACCTGCCTGGTGGGCATCTGCATAGGTAGCAGTTGCTGCCTCATTCTTGGGGTAAGGTCTTGGTTGCACTAAAAAGTGACAGGCCTTCTTGCTTCATTCCTCTGATACAGGGAGAAAGTTGTTTTAGTTTTTTCCCCTGCCCAAGTTAGCCAGTAGTTTAAGCAACCATATAAGCAACCCAGACATAGTTTTCTGTTTTAAGGTTAGAGAAAAATAAAGAGTGCTGACCTGTTGGCATATGGTAGCTGTTCTTCTTGGATAGGTCTCTTATAAAGATGGTCTAATTAGCATGGAAAATGTTCTGAAATTGGTTGTTTAGCTGTACGCCAGCCTCTTAAGCCTGATACAAGTGAGGTATCTTGAATGCTACAAGCTTGTGTTCCTTGCAGACAAAAAGGCAAATCCCCTCACAGCAGATGGTGAGTGCCCAATGATCCTCTGCCCATCCCCATATGCTGCCTAGATTTTCTGTAAGAAATACTGGAGATCACCTGTGGTTTACTCATTTGTAAAATAGAGTTTCAGCAGACAGAGAAAATGAGGTACTGCCTGTTCCAGTATGAAAAAGACCACTTTATACTTGCTTTTTTGCCTGTTGGGTGTTCTTAGCCAAGCCACTGGCATGTGCAGACAGAGGAATACTTGCTAGTGCTTGTTCACCTTAGCAGAACCTTTTGTTTCTCAGGAAAGATGCACAATGGATTTTTGTGGATTAACAAGAGACATTAGAGAAGATGGCAGCCAGCACCTTGTCTCAGTTAAGGCTTTCCTCTTTCATTAATAGTTTTTGCTCTGTGTATTGTCAGGTGAGCAAGCAGATCCGTGCAAGTTCCAGGCCTGCAATGAGTTCTCTGAGTGCTTAGTAAATCGCTGGAGTGGGGAAGCTGAGTGTGTCTGCAACCCTGGCTACCTCAGCATTGATGGGCTGCCATGCAACAGCATTTGTGATCTGCAACCAAACTTCTGCCTGAACGATGGCAAGTGTGACATAAGCCCTGGGCAAGGGGCCATCTGTAGGTAGGTCACCCTGCTGTTGGAAGTTGTGCTTCCTGGATGAAAACTCCTATTGCCTCCTCTGTTGTAGCATTCTATAAGATTTGTCTAAACTTCTGTATAATATTGTGTAACAAGTGAGTAGACTGTGATTATCATTCATGTTCTGCTGCTCAGTGCAAGTCCCAGTATATCGTCAATGAGACTGTAACAAATTAGTAGAATAGAAACATCAGAAAATAAAACTAATTAGGAATAATGGTTGTAATGAAACACAGCCAGTTGTTCAAATCACTTTTATTGACCTTTGGGGACAGAATTTATCTCCAGAGGTTTTCTCAAGTAGCAAAGTTTCTGATAGTGTCATATCACCTATGAGAGTTAATTCTGAAAGAGAAATTCATACCTCAAAGGCATATTGATAGTGCACCAATAAATTAAATATAATGCTTTTGGTTTGGAAAAAGCATAAAAGTAAATCATTGTACATGTGGGAAAAATCATGTGGGTTCATAAATGGACAAAGGAACAGACCCCAGATTTTTGCTTAAAAAAAAGATACAGATGCATCTGAACAGGATTGCTGTATTTTGCAGGTAACCAAAAAGATTTTGTGCAAAATACAGGCAAATTGTTGATGCCCCTGACACGGCACTTTATTTTTTACTTTCCAAGAAATGTAATAGTCTATTTTTAAAAATAAAATGTATATATCAACAAAAATTAAGAAAACTATTGCAAAGAAGAGTATTATTACTAGTAGTTATTTGTTACTTCATGTGATTTTTTTTTTAAAGTTTACCTAGCACATCTCTAAAGTCAATCTTCGAGTGCTAACAGTTAACAGAAGGAATTAAAATGGTTTTACAACTTTAAAAATGGGAACTATCATAGATGCATTAAAAATTTAATCATATTTGTGTGATAGTGTTAATTAGAAGCAGGTAAGTATCTGAACTCAAGCCTGTTCCAGCCAGTATTTATTAAAAACTTTCTGAAAATTTGAAGTATTGCTTACTACTTTCAGAAACTGTGTCAGATCATTATGTTAGAAGACTTAATTTACTGACGTTTCTTATTAGTAAGGTTCATTGCTGTGCATGGTCATAATACATTACAATACCTTGGGTTTTTATAGAAAAAACTCCCAAACACCCATAATGCAAATATATATTTTTACTGGTATACTTAAAGTCAATAATAAGAACATTATAGTTCCCATGTTCAAAACAACATTTAGGCAGAAATGCTGAATACTGTTTTCGGCAACCATTCCACAAATACACTCTTGGACATGCACGTCCATCAAGTCATTTATTTTATGTATCTGTTTAGCCATTGTGAAGCTCACAACACTAGGAACATTCTACTCAGCTAACACATCTCCATTAGCATTTGCATTACAGGATGATAAAGACAACTGCTTTCTACCTTTGCAGTATTGATATGCCATGTGCAAGGCTCAGTCAAGGCAGGAGTTTTTCCTCAGTCTAAACACCTTCCAGTTTTGACACATCACAGGGTACTTTAACACATCATAGGAAGCTGTAAATTGCATAAAGCACAGGTGTTTCCCACCACAAATGCATTAACATTTTGCTATTTTACCTACCTTCATTCAATTTTGTGGTTGGGGTAGTTCATCCTGGAGAAGAGAAGGTTTCTGGGAGACATTTCTTGTGGCCTTTCAATACTTAAAGGCGTCTTACAAGAAAGGTGAGGACGAACTCTTTAGCAGGGTCTGTTGTGATAGGACAAGGCGTAATGGTTTTAAACTAAAAGAAGGTAGATTCAGACTAGATATAAGGAAGAAATTTTTACAGTGGGGGTGGTGAGACACTGGAACATGTTGCCCAGAGAGATGGTGGATGCCCCACCCCTGAACTGGATGGGGCTCTGAGCAACCTGATCTAGTTGAAGATGTCCCTGCTCATTGCAGGGGACTAGATGACCTTTAAAGGTCCCTTTCAACCCAAACTGCTACATGATTATCTACCAGAAAGTATATCCATAATAATAATAAAAATAATAAAGAAAATTGATGATCAGACAATGAAAAGATATTTATTGGGGTGACTTAACTGAGGTCACATCATAACGGGAACTTCAATACATTAGCCAAAGCTTTTGCTGGTGTGTAATTTCCCTGTGTTTCTTTGTGGCAGGTGCCGTGTGGGAGAGAACTGGTGGTACAGAGGGGAGCACTGTGAGGAATATGTGTCTGAGCCACTGGTTGTGGGTATTGCGATTGCTTCTGTGGCAGGATTCCTTCTTGTGGCATCTGCTGTCATCTTCTTCTTGGCCAGGACCCTTCGAGACCAGTACACAAAGAGTGATACTGGGGACTCACAGGGGTAGGTGACACCATCTAATATTTTAAAACATCAGCTACAATAAGGATAATTCTGTCGTAAGTCTTACATCAGACAGTTTACAAGCAACAGGATGTACAGGCACCTCCAAATGCCAGGCTTCCTTAGTCTATCTGCTGCCCCTCCAGGCTGCAGAGAAGCTCACAGTTTGTTTATTGCTCCCCCAGGCAGGGTGACAGCCTCTCGTCCATTGAGAACGCAGTTAAATACAATCCCATGTATGAAAGTGATACGACTGGCTACAGCCATTATTACCGGAGATATCCGCAGCTAACGTCCTACAGTTCCACCAGTGCAGAGACATCCACAGACTACAGCAGTGAAGAGATCAGGCACATTTATGAAAACAGTGAGCTTACTAAGGAGGTAAATGACCTTGTTTTCATAGTGGCATGGGAAAGATCATGTAAACAGTAAGCTTATTCCACACTTCTAACCTCAGAGGTGGGCCCAGTCTTTCCCCAGTGTCTATGCTCTAGATAAACAGGTTGCAGCGGCTGCTGCAAATATTTAAAAGAATACAGAAAAGCTTGCTTTCCTTGCTTGCTTTTAGAGAAAGTTATGGTTTTGTTCTGAGCTGTAATGAATTTCACATAATGAAGGAGCTGACCCCGTAAGTAACTTCACAGGGGTTGGGGAGGTTTGATGTATTACTTGACACAACATTTACCTTTTAAAGCCAACTATCTTATGTAAGGGTAGTTACACAGTGAAAAACTGGTACATCCAGGCCTTTTCACAGGCTCCTTTTGTTTTTGGGTATTTTCTGACTGTTTTTAAAGTCCTTCTATTAGCTGCAAGTTAGATCATATCTTTTTTCTTCCTGTATACACAGTATCCAAGGTTTACTCTAGAAGGCTAAAGAGAAGGGATTTACATCCCAGAACTAACCACAGATCCTTAAGCAACTGTGAGAGGTGTGAATCCAGTATGTAGTTGGACTGGTAGGCAAAGTATCTCTGAGATAAATGCTTTTGTTAAAGCCTGTTGAAATGCTACACTCTGTCCAAACCCTGGTTTTGAGTTAAAAGTGAAACATTACTGAATTCAAATGAAATGCTTCACTTAAAAAAAAATAAATTAGAAGAATCCTAATAAAATAAAGAAGAATTTTAGTATTGGAGTGCCCAGTTTCAAGCCCCACTCTTTGAAACAGCAATGCATAGGAGGCTTATTTCCCAAAACCCAGAAATCAGTTATTTCAGTAGCATTCTGATTCCTATTATGTACTTACAATTCTGTTTATTGTATTCTAGGAAATTCAGGACAGAATTCGAATTATAGAGCTCTACGCTAAAGACCGCCAGTTTGCAGAGTTTGTTAGGCAGCATCAAATGTGAGTGAAATGTCTTGTCTGGATAACTAACTCCTTTGATGTTTTCTCCTGTGGCCTTTAGTACATTAATGTATTATTTTTTTAAGGTTCTAGAAATGCTAGGACACTAGAGGCTAAGATTTCCACATTATTTTTGAAGAGGTTCAACCCTTTTACAATACTTAATAATCAGTGATAAAAGTAGATAGTCCCAGAAAAAAAAAAAAAAAAACAGTGAAGAGGAATCCCTGAGTTAATGGGTATCAGAGCTCTGATATCAATTTAGGCTCTTGAAAGCACAGAATCTTCTTCATTCTTCTAGTGTAGTTCCCATTGCCCAGTGCTTTGTTTAAAAATAGAAATTTTAAAAGCATGCTAGTTTAGCTTTAGTTCTCAAGACTTGGCAACTGATCAACACCTGACAGATCTCTGGCACAGTCCTGTCTGGTATGGTGGGCACCAACTATAACAGAAATTTTACAATTCCAAGCAATTAAGCAATCTGAGCTGTGTGCTTTGCTGGAAGCTAAGCACAAAGAAGGTCCTCAAGGAATTTATTGTTAGCATACACACTCACATGAACTGTACTCCTGCTGTAGAAAGCAGCAAACCACAGCTTGCTGAGTTACTTTGAAAGGTACTGTAGTACAATTCCTTGGCATCCTATTAAAAATATCTACAGTAGCAGAAAAAACTTGTGTTCCCAGATCTTCAGCAATAATTTTTTTTTAATTGAAAAGAACAGCAGTTCACATTTTTCCATGTCAGTCATTCATTTTTTCATCTTGAAAAGGCTTGGTGTCTGGATTTTCCACAGCTGGAAAGTAGTAAGGGCTGCCTTGTATAAGCCTTGAATCCAATGTTTGAAAGAGATTAAATTAATCACTGCTTTTCTGGTTTTTGTTTCAGGAAGCTGCTTTAAGAAAAAAAGAAATTGATAGAATACACGTGGGCGATAAACACTACCATGCTGCCACAGCAATGGGCTCAGATGTAACTGCAAAGTTACTTATAGTCTTAACGTTGCATGGATGGATACAGATGTTTTCTCAATGAATGGCTAAAATGTACAGATGCCTGTTTATCTCAATTTCTTCTGGCTTTTCCATGTAAAGTGACGTTTTTAAGAGGTGATCAGAAGGGGCAGAGGTTATGAAAGTTCATTTTTCTTTAACTTCAAAATGGACATTGAAAGATTTTGTATACAAAGGCAAAAAAAATCTCCTCGGATAAGACAAGATACATGCACAACCAAAATAAAATGCACATTGAAAATCCCTGCTTGGCATTTTATCCCCTCAATGGAGGCTCCAGTGGTGATTTCATTGGTATAAAACACCAGTGGAAGGAAATACTTGATTGGCAAGGGAATGAGTTGTAGGGGAGAACAATTGTGCTAGAATTTTGTTAGCATTATTTAAAAGCATTCCTGTTATCAACACAAACAAAACCTCACAGGAAAAGCTTTTCTTCTTCATCAGTACAGAAGCCTGATGTACATTTTGCCACCTGGCATTAGCACAGCAGAGGATAGCACCGAGCCTGCAGCCTCCTGAAGGCTCTCCCCGAAAATCAGCATCACTGCCGCCTGTCAGTGACCCACAGGGAGCCTTGGAAAGGCAGGGTGGTGCTTCTGCAGCACAGTGCAGTGTCTCTAAAGCCAGGATGGTTGGTTCTCCAGCTTATTCTGGCAGACACACAAGCTGGGGCACAGAAGGGCTTCTATCATACAAATGTTTGTGAAGCTTAAGTGACTAACATTGATTTTTTTTTTTTGTATGTAGACATTTTGTTTCATATTTTGTAAGTTAATATGCATTATTTATTTGTTGTGTGTTTCCTTCCCAGCTTGTTTTCATAATGCATTTAGTAGTTGGAATAGAAAGATGACTAGTTTTAATAATGAAATACTACACTGGCATTTGTGCCCATTCTTTTATATCTATAATATATTTAGTGTTTACTCAGTGTTGAATTCAGCCAACTAATATTTCAAATTACTGAACTGGGCAATAGTCTGCCATGAGCTCCCTTTCAAAATCGTGTACTTAAGTCCATGCACATTTGGTAGATGTCAGCATTTTCCTGCAGGGAAAGGAAAAAGTGAAATTATTCTTAGTTTAGTGGAAATCAGCATAGAATTACTTAAGCAGAAGAAGTCAGTCTGAAGCATTTTTAAATAGCTGAATTGAGATGGGGACTTCCAAGTAAAGAAACAGAATTTTATCTTCAAGTTATGAAGAGAGTTCTGAATACTTTAAGCTGTGTTGGGGCTCTGCTCAATCACCCAGGGTCTCTTGTTTAAGTCATTAACACAGCTGTCAGGGTTAGGGCACCAATTACAATCACATTAGCTTGTGCTAGCAAAAAAGGCCAAGTGATTTATTTCTACAGCTTATGTAGTTCTCGGCCCACATGTGCCAACAGCCACCTGATACTTTCTAGAGTTAAGTGATAGTGAGAATTACTTGATTGTCTTTAGGGAGCTTAGCTAAACAACAGAATATTTCAATGCAATTTTTCTACATGTCCTGGATAACCTCACTGGATCGTTTGTATAGAACCTTCTTGCCTTGAGTGGCAGGGGATGGGTATCAGAGCCACACATCTGTCAAAAAAATGCTTATATAAACCACTGAAAACCAAATAATGCCACACAGCAGGAAATAATATGGTGCTGCTGAACATTGTGACCAGATGTTATGAGACAGAGGCCCCACTCTACTGGCTGGCCCGAGAGCTGTCAGAGCAACTGGTCCAGAGTTTCTGAGGCACAGCCCACTCTTCATGGCCCTACAGCAGCACAGCTGAGCCACTCTATAACACCAGGGCCCGTGATCATAGCAGAGAATTACTGGGCTCAGGGTGGGCAACAGCCTGGGACTTGTTTCTGTGCAGCTCAGCTACCAGCCCTGGGAGACCTGGTGCCGCTCCTGCAGAGTGCAGCAGTGGATGGCACCTGGGATCATAGATGTTTTCAAGGTATTCTGCTGTGCACAAGCTGAGAAGAGGTTTGGTTATACTGAGTGTGAGGTATTTCAGTGAATATACAGCAATATTTTCTTTGTGTTTGTGTATACATATGAACATGATGGTATCTTTCCACTACAATAAAAAATTATTTCCAAAATATTTTTTCTATAACATTCATGTAGAGACTGAGTTTGACATGGAGAAGACGTCTTAGCCATGAGCATTTGTGTGTGTAGGATCAGAAAGCTGTGTTGTGTTGTTTTGTTTTGTCTTAACAGAGTTGGCTAAGCTGGTAAACTCCTTTGCTAACAAAAGTGCCAAATGTAGTTCATTAACACTTGCAAGGTTATAGTCTGAAATTTCATGCTGGAAAGCACATACCTGAGTGCTTTGCTTTCAGTTAAACTCTTTTGAAGTTGTTTCATCCCTAATCAAAAAGACAAGAATTTAATGAATGATTAATTTTCTTTGATACTTTCCCAATCCAAGGTGAAGATAAAGAACTCTAAATTAAAAAATCAAATAAACAAAAAAAAAAATCCCAAACCCCCAAACCAACAAAAAAAAAAAAAAGCAAACCACCCCCCAACCAGCTCTGTGTACAAATCTATCAGTCTATTATCAGTTAGCATGCACTTTTTCACTTATTAAAAGTAAAAAGTGCAGGTTTGAATGACTTGGTTTCATTTAAGAGCATGGAAAAAAAGCACTTATTGTTTACAAAATGCTGACAGGTCTATCAGCAGCTGTGTCTCCCCTCAAGGCTGGAAAGATAGAAGAAAATGAGGTCCTGCAGGCCCCTACCAGCTGCCCCTTTAACAGAGGATGTCAAACACCCAGCAGCCCAGGCTGGATCTCTCAAGGCCTGACTTAAACCTCAAGGCACCAATCCACAGCGCTAGAATTCTATCAGGGTCAGAAATGCAAACAGAAAACAAGTGTTCAGAGCTGCAAGACTACCAGCATTTCAGGAATTGTGTGCTTGTCTTGTATTTGCTTTTTTGCAAAGCGCAGAGCCTTGCCACCAAGTTGCTGAAAGATACCAAATAACTGAGTATTCCACTAGGCTCCAGACTGTGAGCTTCATGTATTGCTGGGTACCAGTTTAGTTCCAGAAAACAGACTTTTTCATGTTCTCAGAGACAGCTGAAACTATGAATTCCTCCTATCTCCTCCAAACCAAGGACATGCATGAATAAACTTTAGATTTTAAGAAGTTACAGCTTAAATGTTAGAATGAAAAAAGCCTTTAATAATCAAGACTTTCGCTCACATTTCTCATCAGACCTGCTGGAGTCAGTCCTTGTTCCAAAGGGCTGCAGCAGTGTGAGAGGACTCTGTGGATTCTGTGAAGAGAGGCACAGAAAGGGGCTAGAGCTCCAGCATAGGAGCAGTCATCTCATTCTATAGAACTCAAAGCAAAAATATTCACCAATACAAATTTATCTATCTGTAAGCATGGTAGGACAGACACAGACCAACTCTGTACAGGATAGGAAATGGGTCAGGGCTGTTGTTGTTGTTACAGTTTTAAATAGTAGTTGAAAACACACGGGACTTTTGTGGCACTTGGTTTATTTGAAGAGTACTACAACACCAGCAATACTTCTGTTTTATCCTTCACTACTTGATCCAGTTTGGGAAAACAGATATATCACATTTTACATAATACTGATCCATTTGCTTTTGTTTCTCAACTGGAAAAAAATACCAAAGCTCTTTCTGGGCCAGGAATGTTTTTCTTTTGTCAGATCAAGTGGGAAAGTTTTGGGTTTGCCATATTTACCACTAATTGGCTCTCCTATTCCAGATTATTCATGACCCCCAGGAATTTTAGTTGAGTTCCCATCCTCTTGGACTCTTGTTTGTGCTGCTACTCACCCTGCTTGTTGAGTCACCCAGCACACTGAGCACTCGCAACAGGCAGCTCTGCTTGGGGGATGGCAGCAGGTTCCAGGACTAAAATGTCATCTTGCCTAAGGTGCTACAGCTATTCGGAGCCTGTGCTTTTAGTTTTACTTTGTCTCCAATTCAACACAAAATCTGATTTAATCTCTTCCTTGTTTCAGGATGAGAAATACTCTCAATACTAGAATTTTATGAGACATATGCCAATTTATATTTTTTAAAAATCAGTTATACCATCAGCACATCTAAGGACTATGTTTCTATACTGAATATATAATTTGTGGTAAACTGCACTTAAAGCCTGACCTTTTATAAGGGGACACTACCCCAGCTCTCATTTATGCTACTAAACCAACCAAATATGATTATCTGTCTTGAATCTTTGGAGGTTTAAGTCTTGTTCAAAAATCTATTAAACACAAGTTAGAGTTGGTGTTAATCAGACTTGCAGTTGCATCCCCACACCTGATTACCAGATGGGGAAACCATGCTTGTCTGGAAAGGGTGATATAGGTTGAACAGAAATGAAAATGGAAACAATAAAGGATATGCCTATACATCAAAACTTTATGTAGTAACATGGGCATGTGGCTGGATAAAAGAGAGCCAGTGAAGAGGGAGATTTTCAAAGGTGAGCTTACAAGCAATTCCAAGTGTGAAAGATTTCTACCTACTCATGGGAGACAGCTAAGAGGAAATTCACTCAGCTCCACCTAAAGAGGATTACACAGTGATTATATGATCTCTTGTCTGAGAAAGGGAGGGGGATGCAAAACACTTCCAGCAGCAGCACAGGGCTTGTCTCCTACCATAACCTACAGGTAACCGGCTGTAGTTACCTGTTTGTAGTTCCTGTCATCTGCTCAGTAAGGAAGTGCCTCTTCTTCCCATCCCTACTTTCAGGTGGAAAGATCAGAATGTTTTGATCCAAAAAAATGCTTTGTACAGTTCTCCAGTAAACCAGAGACTGCTGC
Organism: Corvus brachyrhynchos; assembly: GCF_000691975.1. Taxonomy (NCBI): domain Eukaryota; kingdom Metazoa; phylum Chordata; class Aves; order Passeriformes; family Corvidae; genus Corvus; species Corvus brachyrhynchos. Next base: position 5,857,182 of record NW_008237619.1, read on the forward strand.
ACAGCTTTTTCCTCCCTTTTTTTGTCCTTTATTATTTAAAGTTTTGATTAAAAAATTAAATTAAAACAACCACAAACAATAACAACAAAAAAATCAGCAAAGCCTTTCCACGCTTATTTTTAGTGTTTGCTTTTTATCTGCTCCCCTTAGGCATGGATGCAAACCCACAGCCATTTTGGGAAGGCAGTGTGGTCTACACAGGTCTTCCATATGGAGTTCTCACTTTGCTCTTCTTCCCACCACAGCAGCATTTATAATGTCAGCACATGAATATCTGTTAAAAAAACCATCAGGTTTCAAAAACGATCCCACACTGGAATGTCCTCCCATGGCTTGCAGGGAATGTGACTGGGAGCCTCATAAACACAGAAACTGACCTTTCAGGAGACTTAAACCTTTAGCATTATGCATATAGCTTCTGATGGGACATGTCATGTCTAATGCAACACCGAATACACCAAGCTAACAAAAGCAGAAGCAGTGGGTTTGTGACTTAAGAGTAAGAATGATGGTAAGTGCTTTGCGGTTATCTCTAAGAACATCAATGACACCACGGACATTTTTCAAAGAGCAAAGCACATGAGAGCTTTTCACTTATCTGCCAAGAAAAGAAAGGAAATAGCACCTGCTGGTAAGGTGTTCAAAGCAGAGAACCTGTCCACAGTTTGTAGGCAGCCAAAACCAGTCTCTAAAAAGGATCATTTTGCCTGGAAAGACGGAATAAGTGATGTCAGGAAAAACAAAGTAAAGAGGTTATATTTTAAAGGGTTTTTCCTATATAAGGAAGAGGAGAAACACCGCATAACCACTTTGATTTGATAAACCTTCAAGTCAATACTTTTATCTAATTATCCTTAATATTGCTTTGCTAAAGGGAGGGCAGCACTCTGACCATTTTGCCCAGTCTGGCCCTCTGCATCTTGCTGCTGCCACACCCAGAGATAAGCAGAGAGGAAGGATTAAGTACACTGAGCGCATCTATCAGTAGAGGTTAAATGGAAAATTTTACTTCTGAAATACTAGTGAGGGATGTGCATGACCTAGTAGAGCAGAGGTTCTGCAGCTTCACTGCTCAGCACCTATTCGAGAGCTGTCTTGTATCAAGTATTCTCAGCTGCCTGTGAACAAACTTGTAAAACATTTACTGCTCCTCTCCAGGTGGAACACTGCAGCACCCCTTGTCATGATTTAAAACCTGATTATCTGTGATGACTAGTAGGTTCCATAAACACTTAACAAAACTTCTCACTGTTTAATTACTTGTGTGTAAAAAGCAGGTGATTTTATAACATGAAAAACTTGATCATGGGGGGAAAAACCCCACAAGACAACCCAACAAAAAACAGGAGAGCTGTTCAGCCCTGTAATATAGAAAACCAAAGATGCAAATTCTCCAACACTCGTGTGAACGTCTCATGAACAGTTTTTAAACCAGCTCTAGTTAACTAAGCCTTGTGACATACAGTGGTTGTGTCCTGTCCTCATTCTGCTCTGGGAAATGGGAAACCCCAAATCTAGCAAAGATTAGTCCTCAAGCAGAGGACACATTCAGGGACCAAATTTGAAAATCAAAAGTATTTATCCAGCTTTAAATGAAAGATCATGCAAAATCCCACATACAATTAATGCTGAAAAACCAAACTGGTATAGCAAAATACAATTACTTACGCTGTCTTTGGCTGGATTTTCTAAGACTACCAGCTGACCAGCTGTCTCACACATCTGCTTATTTGATCATTTCAGGACTTCTGCTGATCTCCAGTGTGCTTGCCTCAAAATCCTGCCACTCTGAGCTTTCTTTCCTCTAGTTAGTATCGTAGACCTTCAGTTTGGAAAGCCCTAATCAAAACTTGGCTCAAATTAAAGAAGCAGCCCAGCCCACTAGCAATAGTAATACCAAGTGCTCTACATCCCTGTCGATTGGATCCCACTTCTGAGTGCTTTTGAGGCTAGGAGGAAGAAGCAAAAGATGGGGAGAAAAACAGATGAAAGACAAAGCTTGGCTACAGTGTGAGTCAGCAACAACAGCTCAGATACAAGTCTGTGTGAAACCGCAGAAATTGAAGGAAGTCCCATCCACCTAGTTTTTTAGGGTCTTACCAAGGGCAGGACAAAGAACTGATATCAGCCTACTCTAGTTACAAGGTTTTTGGTTGATTCCAACTGAATAAATCTGATTTGCAGCTGCCTTCAAAATACCATATGGACAAACAGGGTTCTTCCAAGCATCAGCAAGAAAGACCAAAGCAGCCACAGCCTGCCAAGTGCCAGCTCAGTAATGTTGTCATGTAATATGCAGACCACAAACAGTCAATATTGTACTAAGAGGGAAGACTACCAGCTTAGGTTGGGGTCAGGGCAATGGTCTAGGGGTAAAGATCCTGTGCAGCGTAGCACAGACTGAAGTTCAGTGAAGGCTAGCTTGCCCTCTCGGGTAAGCTATTCTACATGGACTCTGAGGTCACTCAGGTTGCTTCCAGACTAGGGGACCCCACAGAACACACGAGTGGTGGTTTGATCAGTACTGATCTGCTGCCTTGATCCACAACTGAGCTCTGGAAAAGCAGGTTGGCTGCAGCAGGCAATTGCTGGCCTGGAAAGGATCATCCCATGGGGCAGCCCACATCACCCTGGTCATTTCACCTGCACTGGCAGCAGGTGTCCTCTCAGTGATACCCCTATCCATACCTTCCCGTGGGTAGGGAGGCCAAGCTTGCTCCCCAGTGATGACAGGGCTGTTCAGTTTGGCCAAGAAGGGGTGCCCTGGCTTTGGTGGGTACTCACTTCTGGCGCACGCAGTGCTGCGCTGGTTCTCCAAATGGTGCAGGCTGGAAGGGTGCTTGGCACTGCTCACTGCCAAGGGTGGCATGGCGGAAACTGCAGCTGCCAAACAGCCCTCTTCTAGTGTCTTCTGAGCAGACAGAACCACAAACACAAAAGTGTTCTCTGGTTTCAGGGTCTGAGGACAGTTCTCCTCATAGCTTATTATGGAAAGTGGCTCCTCTGCAGAAGACATCAACTACAGGTACAGTCTGCTTCTCAAAGGAAGACTGAATAAATGCAGTCCTATTCCAACTGTCAACATAAGCTTTGACATTTTACTTGCTTTGAAATTATTTCTTTAAATCATGCTGGAAATCTTATGCCTATCACTTTTAAAAAGGAACCTGTTAACTCAGGTATCAACACATTAATGAAAAATCTGCTGCAAGGTGTTTCTAGAGGCAGTGTTGTTGTAGTCAGAGTGCTTTTTGCAGAAGGCTGGCTGAACATCACCCTGGACACTTACTAGCCTGAAGAGCATCCAGCCATTGAATGAACCCCTAAGTGTGTCCCAGAACTGATCATGAGCCAGTCTTGAAAAATTGTGATCTGGATAAATTCCAACACTAATCCTTTCCTTCACACCTCCCTCCAAAACTGCCACCTACCCACACAGTCACCAAGGTCCAATCTTTAATGTCCTCCCTGTATCTTCAATAAGCTCTGCACTCAGAATCTCAAAACAGTCTTGTCCCAGTCTGGTAGATCCTTACCAGCAGGGACACTAAGCACTGGCCATTGCTCACAGTAAAACATTTTTTGGTAGTAATAATTAGATACTCTCCACCAGAATACATATAACTTCCCAAGCTATCACACTTATCTGCAGTTTGCCTCTCTGCTGAGGCTGGTGGTGACAGTCCATATCCACTGGAGACTGCAATGATATGACCAAATAATTTCACATAAGCCACCAAATCATTTTTCGAGGACAATTGGTTTTCTAGTTGGCACTGAATCTCAGGAACATTCAAATAAAACTCCATATACTTTAAATTACATTTCATCTGAACATTACCCATATAAATAAGTATGGACATTAATGAAAGGGAGATGTCAACACTAAAAAGTGTTGAAAGTTATTTTAGGAGTAATGAATGCTTTGGGGATTAACAGTAGCATATGGTACCTTTCACCTCCAATTTACTGGTACAAATCCAGCTAGAGCCGCATGGATAAAAACCTTTACCATCTGGTGACTTATTACTTTATGGAAAATTAATAGGTGTTTACATCTCACACACAAAAAATACACCACCATGACTGGAAGTCTTGTTAGCTTTCTCAGTAGACAGATCAAAGAGAGGGAGAACACTCTTCCCCTCCCCCAGTATAACCAGTCTATTTACCTGAGAAGTGAGGACAGCTGAATGCCAAATACTACTACCACCCCATACCAGAAATTAAAATATGATCCACCATGTTTCCAGTTTTTACTAGGGAACAGGATGATTTATGGCTTTCAAACCAAAATCCCATCTACTGCTTCCTACCCCACAACCCCCCAAAGCAGTAGGTGTAACAATATTTCTAAAAGCTTTATCTAGCTTCTTAAATCATTGCTGCTATAACAGTGCTACTTTACAATAATTCACATTTAGCAGCTCTCATATCACCCATAACAAGGAAGCCTGAAGTAATCAGCTTCCGTGCCTCAGTGAGTTCTTTTGAACATTATGCTTTTTTATTCAAGAGTACCATCCAAGTTTGAATTTCCTGGTTTGTTTATAAATTTGCCCTCCTGTGTTCCAATTTCTCCCCATGAGTCAGAAAGATTTTTTTCTAAAGAAATATTATCATTATTTTTGTAGGAAACATGCAAGCAATTACTATCAATTTTAAAATTAATAGCAACAGGTACATAAATGTCCTTGGAGTTTCCTCTTAATTTATCACTTGGAAATGTGGAAATCACTTTATATAGAACAGAAGTTACTAGCTGTTTAATATATTTAATCTTTTTTAGTGGCACACTGGAGCTTCCCTGAATAGCTTGAAACTGGGATAGTCAGAAGATAATTTCCTTGCCCTCTTTAAAGCTCTATTTTTATCCCGGAGCAATTAGTGGTTTTTTGGCTAAGGCTGAATGCAGCTACTTTCACATCATGTAATGACCAGGAACACAAATCGCATCAGAGAAATCTCTTAAGTTTCCTTGGCAAATCTGCACCTGTTGTTTTGTAGCCTCTTAATAAAAAACACAACCCAATAAATATTCTTGTTTCTTTACCCCATGTACACCTTAAACACTATTGATCAAAGTCATGACAATGCAAACTAGAGACTTTCAATTCTTTCTCCTTTGCCTGCTTTATCAGTATGAATAACACATGCCAAGTAAGACAAAGCTAGAAATAGCTAAGAGGGATTAAGATCTGCCAGAAACACCATCCTACACAGCAGCCCCCTGGCCTGACCACCTGTGTCCGGATACAGTGTCTGGCAGGGCTCCCCATGCATCTGCTAAACTTTTCCAGATATCTTTGAGCTTTTATACCTTACTCTGCCAAATACACACATATTAAAATAAAGCATCAGTGACTACTATGTCACCAAATATTTGGAGCCAAAAGTAGCCCTGTAAAACAGAGAACACTCTGCATTACCTCAAAGTGACCAAGCTCCAGGCCATAGTTCAAATACAGTGTGCACCTTGGTCTTTGTAACGACTTCTCCCTTCCAGCTCTTGCATGCTATTAATTATACAGCTGCTGTACCACAGTGGAATTCC